>NC_033802.1:22377699-22405604 GCF_001876935.1 Asparagus officinalis | reverse complement strand
ACCCAATAGTAAGTTATATGAAGTTTCGGCATCGATCACATAACATGTGACTTCTGTTTTCAAATCTCCCATTTGACACTTTACCCGGATTTTACTCAAGGGTCTTGACCCGCTAGTGTTGAATCCATAGATAACAGTGCCTGTGGACACTAACTTGCTAACTGGAATACCGAGGAAATGCATCAAGCGAAGCGGCATAATACTCACAGCAGAACCCGGATCCACTTGGATTCGGTTGACTTTGCTGGAGCCGATGTACCCGATGAAGTATAGCGGTCGATCGTGGTTCGAATTCTTCGTCTGCATATCCTCTTTGGTGAAAGTAATGCAGGGAAGGTTCTTAGTCGCTATATTGCAGTGTTGACTCAGCGGTTCTGGCTCTTCAGGCACCGGCTTGACTTGAGTCAGAAACACCTCTGAATTGGCCACAGCTTCTTGCAAGACCTCCCTGGTTTCCTTAGCAATTCATACAGCGTTATCCGTGCTGGAATGTTGGCTAGTTGAGCCATTATATCGAAGACTTGTGGAGTCTTCGAGCTTTCCGGTTTGTCTCTTCCAATCGGGAGGCTGAAACGAGACTGCTTCGGATTCTGCACCTCCTGGGGATTCTTCTCTTTCGGTTTATTCACCGGCTGTCTTCGAGCCTCTTCGCTCGGTGTAGGACTCGTAATCACCCCCATCTCCGTGAGGGTTTTGGCTGGTCCCCGTTTATTCACCCCCTGCTCACTAGGTGGTGGATAATTGTAGTGATACTCATTTCCGCTTCTAGTGGCGAAGACTTCTTGTTCTTCTTCGGAGAGCGGGAAAGTAGGAGCTTCATCGCCATCCTCCTCGAAGATTGCGGAAGTCGCATTGCAGGACTTGCCTTTGCCCTTTCTTCTCGAGGAAGTCGCCCACTGTTCGTCTTCAATGAGATCGGGATGAACCCAGAGGATTTCGCCGTTTGGGGCTGTGTGTGGCACAAGTCCTTTTTGGCGCTGTCCATGTGGGTCGTCGTTCACCGTCTTCATTCCTACTTTGGTGATGCGCTCTGGTTTGAACCATATTGTGGGCACCAATCCAAAGCTGATTGACACTGCGTTCGCTCCGACATTCTTGGACGGCTTCGGGGTTATGACGCCTACATCAATTAGCGCCTGGATCTTGTCCTTGAGGTGGTAGCATGACTTGGTAGGGTGATGGAATGCTCTATGGTATGCGCAATACTTCGGATCTGTCACTTTGCTAGCCCCTTCTTGATCCATGATCGCTGGCAGCTGGATTTTGTTATTCTCCAACAGGTATTTAAAGATGCCAGGAACTTCGTCATCTTTGAAGGAATACACTTTAGGAAACCTCGGCTCCGAAGATTTCTGCTTCTGAGGCCGTTGTTGCCATTGCCCCCGAGATTATTGTGGCGCGCTGTTGTTGTTGCTGAGGTTGCAATTGAAAGGTTTGGTTAGCATCAACTGCATTAGCATGTGCCTTACCTTTCCCTCGTAGGACAAAATTCTGTTGCGGAGCATTATTCGCCTGTTGGCCTCTTTCCGCCTTCTTCCTTCTGAGGAACCGCTCGGCTTGCTCTCCTCGGACCTTCAAATCCTTCCAGGTTTTGGACGGTGTTGTCCCCATTGCTTCCAACACGTCCAGTGCGAGGTTGTTGTGGCAAGTCTAGAGAATAAACTCCTCAGTGATCGGGTCCCGGCAGTTCATCGCCTTGTTTCGGAACCTCTTGACGAAGGTGTCAACCAATTCCCCGTCTTTTTGTTTCTCGTCAAGCAACGACCCGATGGATATCTCAGTGTCGTCGTCGAAGAAGTTAGCGAGGAATTTAGTCTCCATGTCATCCCAGCTATTCACACTTTCTGGCTTGAGGCGGCGATACCAATCAAAGGCGGCTCCACGAAGAGTGCCAACGAAGGACCGTACCATCAGAAGCTCATTACCAGAGATAACTCCCAGGTGCAATTTGAAGTAAATCAAATGCTGAGTAGGTGAACACATCCCATTAAATGGCGTGAAGTTAATTAGATTGAACTTCGCCGGATATGGGATCGATTCCCATTCTCTTGGGTATGGACAAGGAATGCCTGTTTTCTTCATCTCTTGAGCGGAAATCAATGTATTGATTTTGTTCTCGAGGTTTTTTATCTTCAAGCTTTCACCTGTGTCTTCACTAGCATTCTCGTTACCACCCCCTGCATTGACGGGAGGATTATTGGTATTGTGCGCTTCATTCGCATTTGTAGCCTCATCTTCCAGATTAACCTGGTTACGATGACTTGGCTCGCCTTGCTGGTTTGTCAATGCTTGGATTTGTTGGTCATGCATTTCTCTCATGTTCTGCATGGCCATCTGCATTTCGAACCTGAAGGTCTCCTGTTGTTTAGCCATGGCCTCTTCAAGCATCTTGGCCACTTGTTCTGCACTTATCATAAGTGCCTCGCGGGGTTGTCCCTCGCTGGATACCGTATTATCTGATGCGACCGCGGATCCGGCATCAGATTCTTCATCTTCTGAAGGGAGTCTTGTCCGAACCCTACCATAGGTTGCTCGCTTGATGGTTCCGGACTGCAGACGGGTTATAGGCCGGGATGCTTTCAGAATCGACTCGAGATTATCCCGTGCCGATGTCCCCTTGCTGGTCATATTGGTGGTGACCCTCGGAAATTCTCCATCTTCAACCACCATTCTTCTTCGTCGGAAACGCCTCAGCCTTGGTTTTGGCGTTTCGGTACTAAGCCATTCGAAAACCGAAACTCTTTCAGGAACTGTATTGGTGCAGTTGCACTCCGACAATACTGCCCGAATGAGTTTGGAACAGGGGCATTGGGTCTCTAGTCCTCGAGGACTCCTCTTCCTGGTTTTTCTCGTACTTCCATCACGATAGTACAACTCGTCAGCTTGACAGTCGGAGTAACCTATCGTGTGTGGGCATGACTTCTCAGGTATAACGTTATCGTCATCAGACGGTAATGTTTCCTTCTGAGGGCGGACTGCCTTCTTCGGGCTTTCAAAAGTCACACGCCTCGAGACATGCCCTTTTGGGCGTGAGTTCTCAGCGGGCTCCTGGACTTCGATGCGCAAATTAGCGCGCGCAGCTGCCTTGAACTCCTTGTCGTGCTGAAGGTGGTAGCAACCCCCAGCATGTTGAGTCGTTCGGGGCTTCTTCATCGGGCCAAAATGTTCTTGAACTGGAGCTTTGCCTCTCTCATCGTGAATTGGACCAAGGCGCTCCAAAATTGGCTTCTTTCTTTGGGATGATTCTGCATGATCTCCCGGAGTAGCTATGGGAATTCTCGGCAATTTAGCTTGGTTCGCCGGAGGTTGAACTTTGGCTGGAGGCTGCAATGGTTGCTTTCAGCCTTTGGCCTCCAGACTTGGCGGGTTGGTGGCGGCTTCTTCGCCACCTCCTTCTGCAATCTCCTGCGGGCTTCACTGCTAAAAATTTAGGCATCCTAGACGGAAAATTCCGTCTAGGATGCACAGAATTCCGTCTAGGATGCTTATCCTAGACGGAATTCCGTCTAGAATAGTCGTCTAGAATGTTTCCGTCCAGGATACAGTATTCTAGACGGAAATTCCGTCTAGAATACATCCTAGACGGGAATATTCTAAGACGGTGTTTTATTCATCTAGAATAGCCCGGCATCCCTAAAAAAGCACGGATTATTCAGACGCGAAATTCGTCTAGAACTAATTCATGCCTAGGACGGAAAAAAATCGTCTAGAATTGAGTATTCAGACGGAATTTCCGGGTCTATAATAATCATTCTAGAACGAATTGATGTTTTTTACTTTTTTTAAACTTTTTTTGTATTAAAAAGGCATGCCTATGACCGGAATTTTAAGTTCCTAGTGACGGAATTTCGCCCGTCTAGGATAACTCGGCTCAGTATTTTTTTTTGTTTTTTTTTTTTTGCAGAATCTACTATGGGATGCATATACACATATATTGAACAAAAAGAAATTATTATTCATTCCAACACAATATAATTATATTCTAATATCAATGCCATATATTCAAATAATACATTCACCAAATACTAGAAAAAAATGTTTACAAACTTTTCATCAATTATTTACCACGAATTCAGCATAGCGATTTTCCCTTTCGCAATCGAACTCATCATCATCACGCTACTTTCTTATTAAGCCAAACCTATTCTCTTGATAGCATCTGACGGTCTTCCTTTGCACACTTTCGGCAAAACTTCCTAATAGAACAAATGTATTTAACATGTAATTTGTCTCAAAATTAACGTGGGGGATGAAAACCCAGTCATTGCACATATAGAAGCCGTATGGAGGAGACAGGAACTGTTGCATCATAGTTACGGAAACAATTAGATGTTGAGGAGACAGGGCTTCACAACACAAGTGGCTTGGTGGTACAGTATGGCTACAGCAGTTGGGGCAAGGATCACATCATAATGTTGTAGGCATATAAATTGTATAGGTCCCTTTTACTCCAGCTCGGCCAAACCGAATCAAACCAACGAGGCGCGAGATTGGACTAATCGCATCAGCGGACGGAATACATCCATACACGTATGGAATCAAAGCAAAGGTTCGCAGGAGTCAACGAAGTCATCAACCAAAGGCATAACTCAGAGAATGACGAATAATCAAGATCGTTTTCGGACTCAACTGCAGTAAGAGCGATTTAACTGCTAATACGGGATCCGACTTACTGCCAAATCAGGGAATCAAATCGAGTTGAGATCAACCCGAATGCCGGCACAGCCCAGTACACAACAGATGGAAACGCGAAAACCAAACCGCGGAGTGGGCTCGAAACCAAAGTCACCGAGGCGGCTCACGACGAGCCACCAAGGTGGCTCGGTGGCGGTGAGACCACAAGTGTGGCTCGGCTGACCACCTAAGTGGCTCGGTGGCCGAGCACCTTGCGGGTGGTCGGTGGCCGAGCCACCTTGTGGTGGCTCGCCACCTCTGAGCCACCAAATGTGTCGGTACGGACCGAGCCACCTCTAGGGGCTCGGTCCCTCCGAGCCACCAATTGAGTGGGCTCGGAGGAGGCCGGCCACCTCCTTGCGCGGCTCGGGAGCCACCAAGGTGCTCGCGACCACCGGCACCAAAGTAGGTGGCTCGGTGGCGACCACGGTGGCGGCAGCCACCTCCTGTGCTCGCATGAGCCGAGCCAGCCTTGAGGTGGCGCCACCTGAGCTGGCCACACGTGCACACGGGCACGGCACAGGTAACGAGAGCTATAAAATAGGCCAGGGGTTCTTCATTTCAAAGGGTTTGGAATTTTGGGAGAGAGGCGAAGCCCTGCTGGATTGGAGACTCGGAACTTAAAAAGATTGAAACTTTGGGACTTTCGGCGACTCACTCCTTTCAAATCTGGTGCCGGCTCCATCAAGGTCAAATAGTAGTGTTCGGAGGATCAGTCTCAGATCTACGCAGTCAATACAGCCGGATCTAAGCGTTGGTCTTAGGAATCCCGAGACCTTGGACGATTGTTTTCTATGTGAAACCCTCGACCGGTATATTTCCTTGGTGAATATACCCGTCGTACACTGGTAGATCCGAACACGGAAATCTAAGATCTCGCGGTGGTCCAGGCGAAACAACACCTGGGCAGGCAAAGAACCCACAAGCGAAGCGGACGCAAACAAGGACTCGGCGATTCGATTCGACACAAAAGGAGAAAGTTTGAATCTTGTTTATTTAAGTTTGATTTTCGTTGTAATCGCGATTTATAAAAGAACGGACATCTTTGTTAACTCAAAAAGTGTAAACCAAGATGACATGGAATCAATACAGAAGACGACGAATTGTTCCAGCGACACATTTGACGACGCACAGGGACGCACCGACTTCGCTGCCAAGACTGGAGCGTCGCATAGCCGGATTCAGATAACCAGATCGTGGAGGAGCTCGATACGAGTTTCGAATCAGACCAAGTCGGAGGAATATCTTTCAGTCCTCGTCCTGATCAACCTCCCCGACCGCAAGTCAAGAGTCCAAGTTCTCTCTCCAACAGAAAAGCGTGCGTGGATACGAAAGAAGTTGATGCACAGACAAGACTTAGTTACCCATCTCGATTGACGCCAAGTTGCGTCAGGCTGAGCATCCACCAACCTCCAACCAGATCAAGTTGTTGTATCCAACCAATTCTCCGTCACCAAAGAGCAGTGATCTCTCTCAAAGAGAGGCCCGCGCAAAGGCAACGCAACGCTTGGCAGCCAAACAATTCGCCAAAGCATGGAGTCCCACCACGAGAGTCCGCTACAACGGCGGATCGAAGAACCAAGACGAGGCAAACAGCCTCAGCAACAAATGAACGCGCCGCCTCATCAAGTCGCCAATGATGATGGCGCCGTGTTCAAACGAAACTCGTTCGACGCATGGGAGAACGCTTTCGCCAAACGCACCGCGACTAATCAGCGCCAGGAACGGGTCAAGCCAGAAGCCGTCGGAATTGCAGAAAGAAATGGCAAGAGCCGCACCCAACTCGTAAAGTTTGGGGCCGAAGTCTTTATGAAGGGCGATTCGGACCAAAAGCAGCAACTGCTAACGTCTCCAGACAAAGTCAACACCTCCGGCGAAACCCAGCTAAGTCGACCGAGAGTCCCATAGCTTTCCGGGAGATCATCAGATCCCTCGCGAAGAGAAAGCAGTTTGGAGCGCCTCAAGTCCACTTCCGAGGAGTGAAGCCGAAACTCCGATCCAAGAACTCTTGGAGCCCACTTAAGAAAACACCGAACTAATCAAAGCTGTCGTCGCGCCACCTCAACATGACAAGGAGCTCAAGGCGACGCGTAATTTGCGCATTGAGCCAAGAGCCCGTGAGAATTCCCGCCCAAAAGGCATGTCTCGAGGGCGATCCTTGAAAGTCCAAAGAAGGTAATTCGTCCCTCAGAAGGAAACGTTATCATCTGATGATGATTACTATACCTGAGAAATTGTGCCAACACACGATAGGTTTGCTCTGACTTTCACGACGACTATACTATCTGCTGGAGGGACGCAGCAGAACCGCAAAGAGGAGTCCCAGAGAAGGACTAGTGGCCTGTTCAAAGCTCATCGTTTCGCGGTACTGTCTCAATGCAACTGCGTCAGGTAATCCCGAGAGAATTTCAGTGTTCGAAAGTCGGCATCGAAAACGCCAAACCAAGGGTTATAGCATTTGAGGAAAGAAGACGACTGGTTAAAGACCGGAGAAAAAATTTCCGAAGGGTCACCGCAACATGACCAGCACACAGAAAGACATCGCACAGATTGATCTCAAATCGTTTCTGGGAAAGGTCCCGGCGTGTAACCCGTGCCATCCGAGCCATCGCACGAGGAATTATGTGGGTATCGGACAAGTATGCCTTCGTGAAGATGAAGAATCGGTTTCTGCTCGCTGTCGCACTCGGACAATACCAGCCCAGGTAGGACAACCCCCGAATCAATTATTGATAAGCGTGGAAGAAATGGCCCAAGATCTGCTTGAAGACCGCCTTTGGCCTAAGAGCAGAAAGAAATGTTCAAATTCGAGATGAGATGGCCACTGCCGGATGAGAGAGATGCGATGAGCAACAAATCCAGGCTTCGCACCAGCAAAGTAATCGAACGCCCGTAACCAATTTATTCAGGAAAGAAGGAGACGCAGATAGGATTGAAGCTCACAATGCCCAATAAACCCTCCTTGTCAATACAGGGGTGTAACGAGGATGCCAGACGAAAGATCAAGTGGAAGACTTGAAGATCAAAGATCTCGAGAGCAAGATCAACACATTGATCCTCCGCTCAAGAGACGAAAGAAACAGGATATTCCTTGTATCCATACCACAGGAAATGGGAATCGACTCCCTTCCGGCGAAGTTCGTTTAACTCAACTTCATCACCGCTTCGATGGAAGGGTCCCCCATCAAGCATTTGATTTTTCCAAATCGCACATTGAGATTATCTCGGCCAATAAGCCTTGATGGTGCAGCGTCATTGTGGCACCTCGCGGAGCGGCCTTCGATTCGTACCGCCGCACGTCACACTAGCGAAGCGTAAGTACTGGACGACATGGAGACGAATTCTCGTACTTCTGGTCGACGACGACACGCGATATCTATCGATTCATTCTCGATGGAAGCAGAGACGGAGTAGTCGACACCTTCGTCAAGAGTCGCGGAAACATCGTCGATGAACTCGTCGGCGACCCGCATCACTGAGGAAGTTCATCCCTACCAGAACATAGCCACAACAACCTTTCGCTGGACGTGTTGGAAAGCAATGCGGCACGCACCGTCCAAAACGTAGCAGGATCTAAAGTCCGAGCGAGAGCAAGCTGAACGTTTCTCTGAAGGAAGAACGGCGAGAACGAACCTACGACGGCTAATCCTCTCGACCAAAGCTTCACCTCTCGTGCGTAAAGGCAAAACACCTGCAGTACTGGTGGTGCTAATCTAAGCGTCACGAACAGGCATCCCGAAAGGCCAGCAAAAAGATTCGGGTCCGAAATACTCCAAAGAGAGTATTCCTTCAAGGATGAGACGTTCCAGCCATCTTCGAATCCCTCCTTGAAGGGTAACAAGTCAAGCTACACCTATCACAACATCAGGAGGAACGCTACAACACTACGCGGACCCCAAATCTGTGCATATCACAGGAGGTCGTTATCCCCACAAGGATTGCTCTTGCTCTCAAGAATAGCATTCAGCCTTGGTTGAAGCGGCGCTCCATAACGCTAAGTAAGCAAAATCAAGAACGACAAAACCAAAGAATACCGGTATAACTGTTCTCAATCCTTCCGACGGTTACGAAGATCGTATAAACTGTTCCCTGATACTCCAATAGGATATGATCAAACTGGTTTCCCACTTTTGACGGGAAGTGTCTGCGAGAATATTACTATAATTTCATCTAAGGATAAACCCGATCAGGAACTGAGAATAGATGTCCGAACCAGTTCCGCAAGCGAAACTGGAGGTCGTGGCGATTTACTGTAACGGGAAGTTCCCAAAACACAAAGCAATGTATAAATGAGAACTCCCATTTCAAAATTCCCACGTGCTCTGTGTACCTCAACACATCTCTTTGTATAGAAGTCCTGGACATAAAATTCCCAACATTGCGCCAAACCTTCCTTACAGTTAGGTCAAAACCCATGATTTCACTCTCTCGATAAAACCGAGAAATTCATCTTTAGTTCAGCGGTAATCAAACCTTTCGACAGTTCAGGGTTATCCGAATCTTTTCCGATTCTCGGTAGTGGAGATCCCACTCTCAAGTCTCAACCTTTCCGCGATTTGGGGGTGGATCGATCCCACTCGAGTCTCCCTTTCCAGTTGAAGAGAAGAATACTAAAACTTCTTCTCTTCATTTTCGGGAGGAATAGGAATATAATTCTTCCTCTCCCATTCGGTTCGTCTGCTTTGCCCCAAGCAGACGACACACCTTATTTCAAATCCCAAAATTTGTGCCTCACAGGTATGGAAGTTATATCCCGAATCCTAAGCAGGGTAAGTCTGCCGCCTACACGCCGGCCGGTTAGGTCTATTTTCCGTACAAAAGACACCAGATTTGCATTGCGGGTATTCTAATCCTGAACCTAAGCAAGGATAAGTCTCGCGCCTAACCCGCGCCTGCCGGTTAGTTCTTAACCGCTTGAAAGAAATCGTCACATATTCAACATGTGTGGCAGGTTTATTAATAGAACAGCCAAAATCCATGCCTTACACGCGATGGGAATGTCATCCTGGAATCACTAAGAAAGGACTTATGTCGCACCTGAAACGTTGCGTCGTTTAGTCTTTTACCGATTGAAAAAGACACCAGATTCGATTCTGGGGGTATTCATCCGAAGCTAAGTCAGCGATAATCCAACGTACTAATACACCGTTAGCGGGTAGCCTGATTCCCGTAACAATGGCCGAGCCTATGTATTCAATATCATAGCACAAAGCCTCAGAGATTCACTCTCTTAGGCCACCACGTTACATGCCGAACGCGATTTGACATCGCATGGCTAGTCCGCACATCAAACGTTAGTCGTAAAGGCAATATCAACCCGTTGAAGGCTGGCTGGGTTAGCTAAAAACCCTTAAAGCAACGCCTAACACCGCGTCGCCGGGAGTCTATCCGCGTAAAAAAAAAAGGACAGTCTCACGTATTCAATATCATAGCACTAAAAGGGTTAACTTTAGCCTTAACGTCAACTGCGCGCGAACGACATGAAACAATCCGCATGGCTGAGCCCGACTCAAACGAGGCCGGTAAAGTCTCATCAAACCCGTTAATGGCCTGAGGGTTTGCCAAAAATCCGATAATAACGAGAAGTCACGAACGCATTCAGCTCCATATAGTTGGTCTCGTGACTTGAGCATCAACGATGTTGCTAAACCCTAAGGCATACGCCAGACAACGCTACCTAGGTTCAACGGCAGTCAACGCGCGTTGCGATCAAAAGGTCACCGTACCGACCGGTTAAAACCGATGGTCAACGTCCGGACAACGCCGTACCTTAGGTCAAACGGCCAGTCAACGCGTTTGCGAGCCCAAAAAATTTCGAAACCCTAGGTTAACGCCAGGTCAACGCATAAACCCTAGGTCAACGCCCAGTCAACGCGGTGCAAGCAAAAAATTCAACGTACCGACGTCCAAAATCCCTAGTCAACGCCTGGACAACGCCGTAACCCTAGGTCACGCCTGATCAATGCGATTGCAATGAAAACATCATACTCCAAAAGTATACGAGTTATAAACTGTTCGTACTCCGAAATAGTACAAAGATTAAACTGCTTCTATAATACTCGAACGTAGTTACGAGTATAAATGCTTCTTACTCTCCAATAAGGTAATATGATATCAAACTGTTCCCTAATTTCGGTTGAGAAGTCTTCATGGGAGTATTTTTTCTAAAAATAATTCTTCAAGGATAACTCACAACACCCAAACCGGACAACGCGTCGCACATAAAAACCGACGCCAGCAATCGATGGTCAATTCTACGAGCTGCAAGACATCAAAAATCATCGGAATCGACTTAAGGTTTTCAAAAATTCCGACAACGGTCAGGACAATAATGCAGCACCGTGCGACCCTTACCAGACATTCGACGAGCATCGAATAGCCTGAAGGATGAAGAATCAATGACAAAGAGTTTCCCAAGTCTCCATTACACCGACTGAAGGTTGGGACATGCAATAATCCAAAGTATTCAAGATCTTCTAATAAAACGAACGAGACTGAAATACTTTGGAGGCGGTATCTGTGGGCATATGAAATTGCTTATAGCGTCCCTTTTACTCCCAGCCACCGCACCAAACGACAAACCAACCGGGACGACGAGACATACTAATCGCATCAACGACGAAATACATCCATACACTAGGAATCAAGCCAAAGTGTTTCGGCAGGACGTCAACGAAGTCATCCAACAAAGGCACTACTCAGACGAATTAGACGATCGGAATCTGAAACGGTTTCGGACTCCAACTCAGAAGCGGATTTACTGCCTAATCGGTCCCTACGCCAAATCAGGATCAAATCAGAGTCTGGATCACCGAATCACGGACAGACCCAAAGTGTCGGAAAACAGCCAGAAAACCAAACACCCGGAGGGGCTCGGAACCAAGTCACCGAGGCGGCTCACCGAGCCACACAAGGTGGCCTCGGTGGCCGACCACCAAGTGGGGCTCGGGCTGAGCCACCTAAGTGGCTCGCGTGGCCGAGCCACCTTAGGGCGTGCTCGCCACTCTCACGAGCACAAAATGTGCTGGTCCGAAGGGCCGAGCCCCTCTAGTGGCTTCGGCCACCTCCGCAGCCACCAATTGGTGGCTCGCGGAGAGCCGAGCCACCTCCTGTGGTGGCTCGGCGGCCACAAGTGCTTCGGCCACCACGCAGCCACCAAGAGGTGGCTCGCGGTGGCCGAGCACCACAAGGTGCCGGCCGGCCGACTGCACTGGACGCAGCACTTGCCACACGGCCCGGGCCACCAGTAACGAGAGCCATACTATAATAGGCCCAACGAGGTCTTCCATTATCAAAGGCGGTATGGAAATTTGAGAGGAAGAGGGACAGCCCTGCTGGGAATTGGAGCACTCGCGAGAT
Organism: Asparagus officinalis; assembly: GCF_001876935.1. NCBI lineage: Eukaryota > Viridiplantae > Streptophyta > Magnoliopsida > Asparagales > Asparagaceae > Asparagus > Asparagus officinalis. The sequence continues at coordinate 22,393,571 of NC_033802.1, read as the reverse complement.
TTAAAAAGATTGAACTTTGGGATTCGCGGGACTCACTCCTTCAATCTGGTGCTCGCGATATCACATGTCAAAAAAGAAGCGTGATCGAGAGGATCAGATACTCATCATCGTCAGAGCTACTCCGCGAATCTAAGCTTGTTCTTCAGATCCGAGACTTTGAGACGCATTGTTTCACCTTGGTGAAACAAATCCTCCTCGGCTATATTTCTGCGTTGAAATATACCCCGCTCGTGACTGCGTAGATCCGACCGCGAATCGGAGATCTCGCGGTTGGTCACGTGCAACAACCCTGGCGCTAAAGAACCACCAACGCGACGCGACCGCAAACAGACGAGCTCGCGTTCGTTCGACACAAAAGGAGAAAGTTGTAATCTTTGTTTATTTTTAATTTGATTTTACGTTGTAACGCGCATCTTATAAAAAAGACCGGAGTCTTTTGTAACTCAAACAAGTTGTAACTCCAAGGATAAAATGGCGAGATCCTAATACCAAAAAAGACACGAATTTTCCAAGCGAACAATCAATATTGACCTGCCACCAACTGCCTGTAGCATACTGTACGACCAAGCACTTGTGTTGTGAAGCCCTGTCTTCCTCAACATCTAATTTGTTCCGTAAACTATTATGCAACAGCTTCCTGTCTCCTCATACGGTTCTATATGTGCAATGACATGGGTTTTCATCCCCCACGTTATTTTGACAATTACTTTAATTACATTTGTTTTATTAGGAAGTTTTGCGAAAGTTGTGCAAAGAGAAGACCGTCAGGATGTATCAAGGAAGAATAGGTTTGGCTTAATAACGAAAGTAGTCCGATGATGATGATGAGTTGATTGCCGAAGGAAACCTATGTGATGTCGTGTAAATAATTGATGAAAAGTTTGTAAACATTTTGTTCTAGATTTTGCGTGAATGTATTATTTGAAGTTATATGGATTGATTATTAGATATAATTATATTGTGTTGGAATGAATATATAATTTCTTTTTGTTCAAATATTGTTATATGCATCCCATAGTAGATTCTCGCAAAAAAAAAAAAAAAAAAAAAATACCTGAGCGAGTATATCCTAGGACGCGAAATTCCGTCGTAGGATCACCTTAAAATTCCGTCTAGCATGCCTTTAATACAAAAAAAAATTTTAAAAAAGTAAAAAACATCAATTCGTTCTAGAATGTTATTTAGACCGCGAAATTCGTCTGAATACTCATTCTAGACGAATTTTTTCCGTCCTAGGCATGAATTATTTCAGACGAATTTGCGTCTGAATAATCCGTCTAGGACTGTATTCTAGATGCAAATAAAACCGTCTAAAATATTCTATAATTATTGGCTCTCGATAGAATGTAGTTCACATGATTCTAGAGATAACAGTTATATCCCTATTTCAGCTAAATACTCCACTATAATTTCTAGACTTTCCAGATAAGAGAACCAGATATATGAACATATTAATACATAATTAATACAAGGATGGCTACTTAACAGACATCAACTTTATGATTAAAAGCTGCTATGCCCAAATATTAATACATAATTATGTGCAACTATGCAAACGAATAATTGACAGATTGGTTATCCATGTATTAGTATTGGGTCTGATTACCACTCCACCAATTGCCTAATGATATTCTAATCCATGAATCATATTAAGAAAAGGCATAAGATATACAGATATAAGCAAAAGCATACTCACACTGAGGATGAGACTGGAAATGAAAAGGTGAAACATTTTTTAGGCTTCTCTGGCATCATCTGACACTGTTCTGCTGTATGGATTCCAGACGTGCACCTTAAACTTACCACTGCTTTGGCTCTCAACAGCATCTACAATGGATCTTAAACCTGAAGCTTCTGGGACAAAGACAACTTCTATTTCTGAAACAGCATCATTAACAATGAAATTCCACATAAGAACAGAAAACAGTGGTAAGTATGAGCTCCTCTGTCTTCTTTGTTTGCATTGTTAAAGAATACTGATATACTTTAACTATTTATTCTTCCATCGGAATAGGCACACGGAATTTTACCATCAGAATATCACATGGCATTTTACCTTCCTGCTTTAAAACATATCGTCTCATCTATTTATTCTTCCATCTTTTAAAACATATCATCTCATCAAGGGTCAATCCTATAAGTTCCTACTCATCTATTTATTCTTGCTCAACATAGAGAAAATTCTGGTAAGGTTCATTGATATTTCCAATATTCACCTCTAGTCATCAGCAGCCTTTTAACCATAAGTATTGAGCCTGGGTTTTGCCATACTAGGATAGCTGCTACCAGCATATTTAGTAACACGTCACTAGAAATACAAGTCTAAACAAAACTATAACACACTAGACATATAATGTATTACATAAATAGTGGAAATAGCAGCAGTTAGTAAGCAAAACAAAGCTCTTAACATGGAATTGAATGATTGTTTACGTGTAATTTACTTCAAAACTAAGAAATCTAACCCAACATTAACAGACATATATACAAAAGATGATGAAATAAAAGAATGAAGGCAACTTTAAGCACAAAAGAAGAAAAAACACTCCCCATATTTGAAATATCAGGAACATCACCCAAAAATCATAATTTCACATGATCTTATAACATATGAGCAAGCAAACAATAAGTCAAAGAATTCATGTTCTCTTCTTGTAACTCAATCGCCAATCCAACTAAAACTACAAAGCAAAAGCAGCATCCTATCATTTCGCAAAATAGAGCCCAAAGAATTATAAATGAAAGAATCAAAACTCAAACCTTGGTGGTGGTGAAGTAGCATCACTCGCTTCCGCCTTCCGGCTTCCTCCAAGTCCTCTCGGTCCTCTCCTCCTTCAACCCATTACCCACCCCAACCTCCTTCCTCCAAGCATTACGCTTCGGTTCCCTAATCTTCACAGCCTCAAGCTTCTCATCAATCTCCTTCCAATCCTTCCCCTTCTTCTTTAAAACCTCTTCCCTCGGCCTCGCCGCTCCAAAAGGATTCGACCCTTTACTCTTTGCCTCCACCTCCTTCTTCTCCTCCCCATTAACCCCATTAACGACCGGCAATGTCCTTCGCTGAAGCACGATCCTCGGCCTCGAACTCCCTCCATTCTCCTCCCTCTTCTTTCCCCAACTATCAGAATCATGAAGCACGATCCTCGGCCTCGAACTCCCTCCATTCTCCTCCCTCTTCTTTCCCCAACTATCAGAATCAACTCTGTTCCCTTTACTTCTCTCCTTATGAAAATCGAAACCCCTCCTTTCTCTCCTTGCTTCATTCGCCGGAGGCAAAGTCCCCTTCTTTGATATCCAGCTGTCCGATTCATCAGCCCTCAACTACGAACCGAAGAACCCTCGACCCCTCTCGGCCTCTCCCTCCTCTTAAACCCCACCGGAGTTTTCTTCGTCGATCCCCAATCATCTACCTCGTCAGTCCGGGACGGCCCGAAATCCCCCTCAGCAAGTGCTTGCGCTCCTCGTGATGAACAAAGGGGGTAGAAAATATTTTGCCCCCCTCAGCTCAGGGCTGGCCCTGGCCCCAACCCTAAACCCAAATCATCAATCAAAATAAATTAAATTTCAAACAATAAACGCCCTAACTATCAAGAACTGAGACTCACGTGGACATGTGGTTGCTGACGGTGATCAGCGGTCGCCCCTGCGGCCGGTCTCAAACGAGATGGAATAGCGTCTCAGAGTTGTGGACCTCGGTCGAGTTGAGGACGTTGGTGGCGACCTTAGCGAGGGTGAGGAGGGGGAGGCGGTGGAGGGAGGGGTCGGGGGGGGGGTGGGGGGGGGGAGGGGGAGGAGGGGGAGGCGGTGGAGGGAGGAGTAGGAGTTGAGGATTTGGGGATTAAAGAGGCGCTGAAAATTTCGATTTGGGGGGAAAAGAAGCGCGGCTGGGGTTTTGACGGGTAAATTTTTTTTTAAATTTCCACGTATCCCAGACGGAAATTTCCGTCTAGGATACACCCTAGACGGAAATTTCCGTCTAGGATATGTGGTAAATTTAAAAAAAATAAATAAATAAAACAACCGTCTAGAATACTATTCTAGACGGAAATTTCCATCTAGAATATTTTATCCTAGACGGAATATTCTAGATGGAAATTTTCCGTCTAGTTTAATACATTCTAGACGGAAAAAATTCCGTCTAGAATATTCCGTCTAGAATACATGGTTTTCTACTAGTGCTTCCTGGACTTGAGCCCGTGCTTGCGCTGACAGTGCGCGGTGCTTGCGAATGCGCTCATCAAGCGTCGAACGATTCCGTTTGACACGGATCCATTCGTTCGTTGGCGGCTTGGAGGAGCTGCCATTCATCGGTGGTTGAGGCTGTTTGCCTCTCCTGCTCTTCAGATTAGCGTGATAGCAGACTCCGTCGGTGGACTCCATCGCCTTTGCGAGTTGCCGCGCCAGGCGTTGACGTCGCCTCTGGTGGGCTCTCTTCGAGAGAGTCACAACGCCCTCAACGGTGGAGGCATCGGCGAGAACAGGGTTGACCTGGTTGGAGGTCGGTGGAACTTCACCCGACGCAACTTTGGCGTCAGCTGGGGTGAAAGCTTCGTTGGCGTTCTGTACTTCTTCGTTCCAACGAACTTTTCTCCTGGAGGAGAACTTCTTGGACTTGCGGGGGGGTGGTGGATCCGGACGAGGATGAAAGATACTCCTCGAACTTTTGCTGGTCGAATTCATACTCGACCTCCTCCTCGACCGGGGATTGAGATCCGCGGCTGTGACGCGACGATCTCGGCAGCGAGATCGTTGGCTCCCACTGTGGTCGCCAGATTGTTCGCAGGAAAAATCGTAGCTTTCTTCATTGAATTCATTGTTCTCTCGAGTAATTGTTTTTCGATTACAAAAGATTCGGTCTTTTTATAAGATCTGGTTACAACGAAATCAAAGAAAAAATAAAAAGATTACAACTTTCTCCTTGTTTGTCGAACGAATCACGAGCTCCTGTTTTGCGGTCACTCGCTTTGGTGGGTTCTTCGCCTGCGCCGGGGTTTATCTGTGGACTACCGCACGATCTAGATCCGGTTGGATCTACACGGTATAACGGATGTTATCTCACGAAGGAAATAACAGCCGAGGGTATTATTTCGCCAAGGAAATAATAGCCTTCTCGGGATCAAAGGCCAAGCTTTGATCCAGAGTATAGTCGTGTAGATCTCAGATCCGATCCCTCTCGAACTCCTGCCTTATTTGACGTGGATGATCGCCGAGCACCGGATCTGAAAGAGCAAGTCTTCAAAGCTTCAAGTCTCCAAGGTTCAGATCTTAATTCAGCAGAGTTTCGGCTCCAAATGTTCCAACCCTTCACAAATGAGCCCATAGCCCTCTATTTATAGCCTCTGAAAGTGGATCTGGGCCCAGATCTGGGCCCAGATCTGAGTGTGGCTCGGTGGCTCGGCCACCCATGGGTCCCTTTTGGGGTGGCTCGGCCAGTGGCTTGGTTTTTGGCCGGGCTTCTTTTCGGGTGTTCGCCGTGTCGTCCGTTGTCCGGTTTCGCGGTTTATCGGTTTATCCGAGCTTCGCCATTGATCTGAATCCTGATTTAGCAGTAAATCCGCTTCGGTGTTCGAGTTCGAATTCGTTCTATGGTTGGATGACTCGTTGACTCCCCGAACCGTTGGCTTGATTCCGCACGCGAATGGATGCATTCGGTTGCTTGCGTGTGATTCGTTAACCTCGTCGCCTCGTTAATCCGCTTCGTTGCGTGTCACTTGGCTTCGGTGTTGTGGACTGACGCTCGTGTTTAGATACGTTACCCGATGGTTCATCGGTTTGTGCCGAGCTGTGCTAAGGGACCTATAAGTAGTTTTATACGCCTACAATACCTTCTTCCCCTTGAGTCACTGGGGGTAGTGGAGGTGTAATTGTCGTGGATGTATCAGCTGATGTAGTTGGTCTCACAGCCGGCTCAACAGGATCAGTCTCGACAAAAGCTTCTGTCAAATACAAAACGGAATTCTCAGATGCATCACATTATAGCTGCATTAGTCAAAAATTGGCTAGTCCTATAATTAACTTGAGAAGAGGCACGTACCTTCAAAAGGACCATCCTCGGGATTCTTAGGGAGTGTAGACACAGGAAACATATCTTTAGGCATTTGGTCATCAATCTGAGGAGAGCCATACATGAAGTGGAGCATAGGAGTGTCCACAAGCAAACCTTCCTCGTCGAAATCATCAGTCAAAAAATCTGACACAAGAAAATATAAATGCGAAAGAAGAATAAAGAGACTACGACCAATGGAAATGAGTTACCTCTTATGGGTGTGTTAGCCTCTCTATTCCCAAGATCCACGTTTGCCTCCCGCAATTTATCTAAAAGAGCAGGAAGCATAGAGACAATTAGGGGAGGCACGAATTCTGAATCGTTCAACTTCTTTGTTTGCCATCTAAAGAGTATATTATCAATGGTAGATGTACCTGGATTCGCTGAATCCGGTCCTACATTGATAGTCTCCCTAACGTCGGCAGCTTCTGCAGGTTTTTCTACCTGGTGTGGTAAGTCAGGCTAAACCAGTCTTGAACCAGTCTTGAACCAGGTTGAACCAGTTCTGAACCAGTTTGAACCAGATTTGAACCAAAATTCAAATTGGAGCTGAACCGAGTGTCGAAACGACTTCAAATCGACCGACGGTTCAGTCCCTTATTTATTCATTCCTCTCCCATATATTCGGAAGGGTCGGAAGATTTTTTGAGCCTAATTACTGCCTTTTTTGGGTCATTATCAGGCCGATTCAGCTCATTCTTAATACTCCAATAAGGTATACGAGTATAAACTATTCCCTATTTTTGTTGAGAAGTTTCTGGAGAGTATTTTTCTAAAAATATTCTTAAGGATAACTCAACAATACTCCGACAAGTATAAGAGTATAAACTGCTTCTCAATCCTCCGACCGGTATAGGAGGTTAAACTGCTCCCTGATACTCCAATAAGGTATACGAGTATAAACTATTCCCTATTTTTGTTGAGAAGTTTCTGTAGAGTATTTTTCTAAAAATATTCTTAAGGATAACTCAACAACACTCCGAAAAGTATAAGAGTATAAACTGCTTCTTAAGACTCCAGCAGACGTACGAGTATAAACTGTGTCAAACGCCGGACAACGCGTTGCAAATGAAGACTCAACGCCAACAATCGATGGTCGGTTCTATGTTGAAACAACAAACACGAGCTAAAGATCAGAAAATCAGGAATTGACTTCAAGTTCAAAATTCCAACAACGGTCAGACAATAAATGCAGCACCGGAACCCTTGCAGACATTCGACAAAGCACCGAATGGCCTAGAGGATTGAAGGAATCAAGAACAGAAGCCATTCCAAAGTCCCGTCATACCGATTGAAGGTTGGGACAATCATATCCAAAGTATTCCAGACTCTTCTATAAAAGAATAAGATTGAAATACTTTGGAGGGGGTATCTGTAGGCGTATAAAACTGCTTATAGGTCCCTTAACACAGCTCAGCACGGTGATTCGACAAACCAACGAACCATCGGGCGATATACCCAAGCAGGATCGTTAGACCACAACACCAAAGCGGATTTACTGCCAAATTAGGATCCGGACTGCCAAATCAGAGTCCAGATCAACAATGAAGTGCAAATAAACTGCGAGACAAAAAAAACGGTAAAACCAAACACCAAGTGGACTCGGCCAAAACCGAGCCACCTTTAGGTGGCTCGGCCAAAGCTGAGCCACCACTTGGTGGCTTGGCCAAAACCGAGCCACCAAATGGTGGCTCGGCCCAAGGCGAGCCACCAAATGGCGACTCGGCCAAGGTCGAGCCACCAAATGGTGGTTCGTGCTTGACCCGAACCAATTCGTTTTTTTGGTGGCTCGGTAGCCGAGCCACCTAGGTGGCCGAGCCACCTGGCTGAGCCACCCGGCCCAGATCTGGTTTGAATAGCCTATAAATAGACCCCTAGGCTCATTGTTTGAAGGAGTTGGAACTTTTGAGGTGAAACTCTGCCAGATTGAGAACTGAACTTCGAAGTTTTGGAGCTTTGAAGGCTCGGGCTTTTTCAGATCTGGATCTTGGTGATCATCCACGTCAAACAAGGCAGGAGTTCGAGAGAGATCAGATCTGAGATCCACACGGTTATCCCCCGGATCAAAACTTGGTTTTTGATCCCGAGAAGAGTATCGATTTCGCTTGGTCGATTTCGAATACTTAGGGCTATTATTTCCTTGGTGAAATAATACCCCCGACTGTTATTTCCTTCGTGAAATAGCACCCGTCATACCGTGTAGATCCAACCGGATCAAGATCGCGTGGTGGTCCACGGATTAACCCCGGCGCAGGCGAAGAACCCACACAAGCAAGAGACCGTAAAACAGGATCTTGCGATTTGTTCGAGAAAAGGAAAGTTGTAATTTTTCTTTTTTTTCTTTGATTTTGTTGTAACCGGATCTTATAAAAAGACCAGATCTTTTGTAACCGATAAACTGTTGCACAAGAAAACAATGATTTCAATGAAAACGATTTTCCCCGCGAACAGTATCAGCCTGGGGAGCGCCCGTGTTGCTTGTGGGAAAGAAGGATGGATCCAAGTGGATGTGTATCGACTATCGGGAGTTGAATGCGGTGACAGTGGAGAATAAGTATCCACTTCCCCCGTATCAATGATATCTTCAATCAATTGGGAGGATCGAGAGTATTTTCTAAGCTGGATTTGCGGAGCGGGTATCACCAGGTGAAGGTTAAGGATTCTATGTCCCCAAGACTGCGTTCCGGACGAGTTATGGACATTATGAATTCTTAGTGATGCCGTTTGGTGTGACTAACACGCCAGCGACATTCATGAACCTGATGAATCTTGTATTCTATGATGTGCGGGACAAGTTTGTGGAAGTCTTTATTGATGATATCTTGGTGTACTCTAAGAGTGAAGCGGAGCATGCAGAGCATTTGCGGTACGTGTTGAAGACCTTGAGAGAGCATCGGCTATTCGCCAAGTATAGTAAGTGCCAGTTCTGGCTAGATTGTATTGTGTTTTTAGGATATGTGGTGTCAGGAGACGGCATATCAGTGGATCCAAAGAAGGTATCTGCAGTGAAGGATTAGCCTACCCCTAAGTCGGTGTCAGACATTAAGAGCTTTCTGGGATTAGCTGGTTACTACCATCGCTTCATCAGAGATTTTTCGAATATTACGGAGCCAATGACACGACTTACGAGAAAGGATATTAAGTTTGTCTAGTCCGACGCTTGTGAGCAGGCGTTTGAGGAGTTGAAGTCTCGATTGATTTCGGCCCTGGTTTTGACGATACCAGATAAGAGTGGGAACTTTAAGGTGTTTTGTGACACATCAGGTAGAGGATTAAGATGCTGCTTCTCGTCAGTTGAAGAAGCATGAGCAGAATTATCCTACCCACGACTTGGAGTTGGCAGCTATGATTTTTGCCCTTAAGCTTTGGAGGCATTATCTATTGGAAGAGCAAGTGAAGGTGTTCACTGATCACAAGAGCTTGAAGTACATATTTACTCAGAAGGAGCTCAACATGAGGCAACGCCGATGGTTAGAGCTGATGGCAGATTACGACATTAATCTTCAGTACCACCCTGGCAAGGTTAATATAGTATCAGATGCTTTGAGCCGATTGACGGCGATAATAACCATCACGGCTCAGTGGAGACTTTAGCAGGAAGTGAGGGATATGAGCATAGAAGTTCTTCTTCCAGGAGTAACCACTTCTTTGATGAATCTTCAGATTCAATCGACACTGGTCGAGGGAATCAAGGCTACACAAGCAGGTGACCCATTTCTTTAGAAGTGTAGAGAGCTAGCGGTGTGTAATACCCCAACCCTTGAGAGGGTGATATGATTAGTATTGATAGATTTGATTGGAATACTCATACCACCAAGATGCATCTTCTTTTCGGGAACCCAACTCTTAGAAACTCCAAAGTTAAGCGTGCTTGGCCTGGAGTAATTCTAGGATGGGTGACCCCCTGGGAAGTTTTCCAGGGAGCGCGTGAGTGAGGATAAAAACGTGCTGAAAAGACATGTGGTGGTTTGTGAGGTCAGTCCATCAGATCTAATAGCGTACCGACTTCGGGATTCCCGGGCAGGGCGTTACAAATGGTATCAGAGCCAGGTTATGAGGAGCATCTACGGATAGCATTGAGGACTCTTCAGGAGCATCAGCTATATGCTAAGTTCAGCAAGTGCGAGTTTTGGCTTTCAGAAGTCAGATTCCTTGGCCATGTTATCAGTAGAGAGGGCATAGCAGTAGACCCAGCTAAGGTCACGGCAGTTCTTGATTGGGAGCCACCGAAGACGGTGACAGAGATTCGCAGCTTTTTAGGTTTGGCTGGATATTATAGGAAGTTCATTCAGGACTTCTCGAAGATTTCGGCGCCGATTACACACCTTACGAAGAAGGGTGTACAGTTCATATGGAGCACGGAGTGCCAGGAGGCCTTCGATATTTTGAAGGCTAAGCTGACTACAGCACCAGTTCTGACTATTCCGAGCAGCGACAGGACATTCGTGGTGTATACGGATGCATCATTGGCGATTAAGGACTACGAGTTCGCGATCCAGTATCATCCGGGGAAGGCGAACGTCGTAGCAGATGCGTTAAGCTGGAAGCGTCGACATCAGATTTCGGCTTTGAGGTGTTCACTACATCGGGATCTCGTCACTCTTAGCCGGTTTGATTTTAGGCCCGAGATTGGAGGGACCAGTGCATTCTTGGGAGCTATCTCAGTGCAGCCATCTTGGAGCGACAGAGTTGTCAGAGCTCAGTTGGAGGACTCTTGGATTCAAATCCGAAAGGAGGAGATTTCCAAAGAGCCTAAGACTGATTGGACCATCGGAGCGGATGGAGGTCTACGGATGAAGGGTAGATTGGTTATGCCAGCTAGCACAGAGCTGAAGAGGGAGTTATTTGATGAGGCACACCGTACTCGGTACACAGTGCATCCAGGGACCACCAAGATGTATAAGGATTTGAAGAGACATTTCTGGTGGAGCGGTATGCGTAGAGAGATTTCAGACTATGTGGCTAGATGTTTTACCTGCCAGCAGGTGAAGGCAGAGCATCAGAGACCGGCAGGGACACTGCAGCCTTTACCCATTCCAGAGTGGAAGTGGGCAGATATTTCTATGGATTTTATTGTAGGGTTGCCGAAGTCGAAGAAGGGGAATGATTCAGTTTGGGTGATAGTGGACCGGTTGACGAAGTCAGCACATTTCATTCCGGTGAGGACCACTTATACAGCCGAGGCTTATGCGAGGATATTTATCCGGGAGATAGTTCGACTTCATGGAGTTCCAGACACGATCGTATCGGATCGAGGATCGGTTTTCACCTCGCATTTTTGGAGGAGTTTTCAGGACTCATTTGGCAGCACGCTATCTTATAGCAGTGTATTTCACCCCCAGACGGATGGCCAGACGGAGAGGGTGAATCAGGTGTTGGAGGACATGTTGCGGGCATGTGTCATTGACTTCCAGGGTAGTTGGGAGGATCATATTCCACTGGTAGAGTTTGCTTATAACAATAGTTATCAAGCGACGATCGGTATGGCCCCGTATGAAGCATTGTATGGGAGACCTTGTAGATCACCGATATGTTGGGCCGAGCCGGAGCTTGATGATTGGGCCCGAGTTGGTGAGGCAGACTACCGAGAAGGTAGCATTTTTGGTTATGTTTATATTTAACACTAGAATGGGAATATGCACGCTTAATTCTTAATCTTTCGGAACACAAGGTATATATATGGGGGGTTCCTTGTTTGGATTTTTCGCCCGATGTACTAGTTTCACCAGATTAGGATTTGAGCGAGAATATTATCATTTTAGATCGTTAAGTGTAAATATCTCTATAAGGTTATCTAAGAATTCATATTTTCAAGATCGCATGATTCCCGAATTTCGAGGACGAAATTCTGTTAAGGGGGGAAGAATGTAAAACCCCGAAATTTCATAACGAGTTTTGTGTGAATAAATAATAATAAACCTATCTGTTGTGATGGATAACCATATATATATAGGATATATATATATTTATCAGTGTTTGGGAACCCAACAGGTGTTTATATATGAGAGACTTTGAGTGATATGTGTCCAGCAGGTGAAATGCCTACAGAAGGCAGCTTGTTTTTCAGGTTCGGGTTTTAGTTTTGGGCTATTGGGTTTCGGGTCGGGTTGGGGAATTGGTATTTATACCAACTCAACCCAGGAGAGTTTCTCCTCTCCTCAAACGTAAAACCCTAGCCCCTTTTTCTCTCCCCTCTCAAAACCCTAGCCGTCACTGGTGATCTTTGAGGAGTTTGGAGGAGTTCCAGGGGATTTCAGCAGATTGGATCTCAAGAGAATCATCTCCAGAACGTTCGTCATCACCCAAGGCGAGTATCATCTCGCCCAATCCCTCACCCCTGTTTTCCATATCTTTATTTTGGATTTTATGAGTTTTGGATGAGCCAAAATAGTATTTTTGTTAAGAAACGAATTAGCTATGGTATAATAGTATGAATCAGAGGTTTTTTGTTAAGAAACGAATTAGCACCTGTTTAATGACGATCTAGATCTGAAATTTTGCCTAAACAAGAACTAAATCATTTTTACTGTCATTTAAACGATTTGGAAATTGTTTCTCATGTTTTTATAATATTGGAAGGATAGATTTCAAGCCTGAGAGTTGTTGTTTATGTTCAGTATGATTTTTAACCTTAGAACTCTTGTTATCGTAGAGATTTGCAAAATTTTCGTTTCAGGTTTCGAGATGACAGAAACCCAGATTTGGGTTTCTGTCCGCTCCGCGGGCGACCGACGCGGTCGACCGCTGAGCTCGTTTTGAGTTTTCGGTCGACCGCCCGTTATTTCGGTCGACCGCGTCGTCATTTCGGTCGACCGCCGATTATTTCGGTCGACCGTGACATTATTTCGGCCGACCGCCAGGCTCGTATCAGAGATCGGTCGACCGACTCGGTCGACCGACGCTCTGTCTGTGGTATTTTCCTGGTTTTGGGTATTTTTGTACATTCCATTCATGTTTGGGAGTCTGTCTGGACTATCTGACATTGGTATTTAGTCCTACTATGTACCCAGGCATGATGGATAACCTGAGGGTACAAATTGTGAATATATACACAGATATGATTATGAAGTGATGTAAATTTAGATTTTTACTATATATCACCGCGACATGTTTTCACAGTTTCACAGTCCTCGTGTTGGACTATAATCCATGGAAGTCCTCGTGATGGACTATAAATTCATTCCAGTCCTCGTGTTGGACATTTGACACTTATTCTATGAGTTGGAAACTACGATGTAGATAGTTTTCCTGATTTGGACAAGGTCCTTAACCCTGCACATGACCTCTTCACAGAAGTTCACGACATGATGTTGACATGACACTTATGTAAGTAATAACATGGTATTCATGTTAGCTATGGTATGACACTGTATATTGTTCTGAGAATAGTTGTATTTCTTTTATTATTGTTTCTGTACTAGTACCTCGGGTTTGGTGTTTAGAGATTTACAATTTGAGATACCAGGTATATACATGAGGGTTTCCTTGTTTGGATTATTTCGCTCGACGTACCTATGCTCGTGTTGTAAATTTCTAAATACTAAAATCCTCTTTAGTAGGATTAATGATTCAAGATCTAATATATATTATCTGTATTTTTCCTATACAACGAGCCCTGTTCCCTTGGGGTTGGTTGTGATGTTGCTCGCTAGCGCTTTGACGCTCGTTGTCCCTCCCCCTTTCAGGTAACGAGCCAGGAGCCCGGAGAGTCGTAGGTTGAAGGCGACACGCTTTAGCGTTCAGCTGACTATTTTTAGATATGTTTTATTTTGGAGCTCCACTGTAGACTTTGTTTAGATGTTTGAGGACTTTATTCTAGATGTTGTAAAGGCTGTGTGCCTTATTTCCTTTACTCAGACTTATTGTATTTGAGATTTGATAAGAACTCCAGTCTATTCATTTCAGATATTGACTTTGTATTTCTATATGTTGGATGATGAAACATCATTTTGATCTCTTTCATTTCGTCAGTACCTCTTGCATTATCTATTACTTGCTTTTGTACCTACACCTGTTGTTGACTCTACTAGAGATATGTTAATTGTGATGGTGAAACATGTTATTGCACGGTGTGGTGCATGGCAGGTTTGACATTCTTGGTTTCACCGAGGACTGCAGCCTCGTGTGAACCCAGGGGCGTCACACGGTGGATGGTCTTCGGCCGGAATTTGTTGTTCATGAGGACGGATCCTTACGATTTGGGAGTCATATCTGCATACTAGGAGGAGATGTTCGAGAGGAGATATTACGGAAAGCTCACAGCTCACCGTATTCTATTCACCCTGGAGGTACGAAGATGTATAAGGATCTAAAGCTGAACTTTTGGTGGCATGGTATGAAGAGAGATGTGGCTCGTACTGTGACTAAGTACCTTGTACGTCAGCAGGTGAAGGCAGAGCATCAGCGCATCGCAGGTCTTTTGCATCCATTGCCTATTCCAGAGTGGAAGTGGCAGCATGTCACCATGGAATTCGTCACTGGCTTACCTCGAAGCACTAGACAAAATGATATTGTTTTGGTGATCGTAGATCGATTAACCAAATCAGCTTACTTCATTCCTTTTCGAGTGGGACAGTCGATGGAGCATCTTGCTCAGAGATACATGGAGGTAAAATATTTATCTCTATATATTTCAATGAGTTCCTTTCCTAAGTGTGTTAGTAAATCTCTCGTATTGTAGGAGATCGTGCAATTACACGGAGTTCCAGTGTACATCATTTCGGATCGTGATACCCGATTTACCTCAGAGTTCTGGAAGAGTTTGCAGGCGAGTCTTGGGACCAGTCTTAATTTTAGCACAGCTTATCATCCTCAGACCGATGGGCAGTCAGAGAGGACCATTCAAATTTTGTAGGATATGCTTAGAGCTTGTATGCTTGACTTTCAAAGGCCATGGGAAGATCATCTGCATCTGGTGGAGTTTGCATACAACAATAGCTTCTAGGCTAGTATTGGAATGACCCCTTTTGCAGCATTGTATTGGAGGAAGTGTCGCTCTCCTTTGAGTTGGGACGATGTGGGTGAGCGAGAGATTTTTGGTCCAGACTTGATTGACAAATCTATTGATGAAGTCAGGATCATTCGGGAGCGACTTCGCATAGCGCAGGACAGATTCAAGCATTGGGCAGATGCGAAGTGCCGGTGCTTAGAGTTTCAGCCAGGAGATCATGTGTTCCTGAAGATTTTCCCCAACCGATACACCATTCACTTTGGAAGGCGTGGGAAGTTGAGTCCACGATATGTGGGACCTTTCGACGTATTAGAGAGAGTGGGAGAAGTGGCGTACCAACTTGCATTACCACCCGCCCTGGCTAGAGTGCATAACGTATTCGACGTTTCTCAGTTGCGAAAATATGTCGGAGATCTGAGTCATGTCGTAGATTTCTCGAAGATTGAGGTGCGATCCGATTTAACATGTGAGAAGCAGCCTGTGGCGATTTTGGACCGAAGGGAGAAGACCCTACGGAACAAGACCGTTTCGCTTGATCGTCTGATGTGGCACCCAGATTCTCCTAGAGAGTCGACTTAGGAAACTGAGTCTGAAATGCGATAACGATACCCTCATTTATTTCCTGAATCTTAGCTGTCCTATATTGTATCTTATTTGAAATACTTTGTATGACTTTTCTTATTTTACGGATATGTAATATATTTTAAACCTTATATGAGCTGTAGTGAATCTATCTTTATATTTCGCCCTTGTTATTTTAATTCTGAGAACGGAATTTGTTTTAAGGGCGATAGGATGTAATGATCGTAAAATTTAATACTAGTTAAAATAATTTTTTGGTAATTTTAAATATTTAATTATATTTTTTTAGAAGAG
>NC_033802.1:22358167-22374199 GCF_001876935.1 Asparagus officinalis | reverse complement strand
AAAAACCCCCCCCCCCCAACTCAAAAAAAAAAACTTTGTTTGTTTATTTCACATAACCCTCCTGATCCTTGGAATGTTTCACGAAACCCCCTAAATTCTGAACTTTTCTCATGGGACCCCTACGTTTAATTTGCAAATAACTATAATTTCATTGAGAGGAAAAATTCCAAAAATTAGGAGAGTGTACATTGCCTATAAATGACAAAGTTTAAATTTTTTTTCTCTAAAGATAATTGTAGTTATTTGTAAATAACGTGTATGGGAGTTTGGTAGGAAAAGTTCGATGTTTAGGAGTGTTTTGTGAGACAACCTAAAATTCAGGAGGGTTATGTGAGATAAACAAAGTCCAAAGGAGTTATGTGCAGCACCCTACGAAGTTAAAGGTGGCTATCATGTATTTGAGCTCAGACTAAGGGTGCATACGGTTCTTAAACGGCTCAAATATGATGGTTATGATATCCATATTCGCTTACTAATCACAGATACTGATATAGATATATACACACACACACACACATACATACATACGGAGATAAAATGGATGTGAGAAAATCAAATAATATAGAAAAAAAATATGGTCCCCATGATACAAGAGAGTTCATTAATGTGTTCATTATACCTGAAAAGCTAAGATTAGATCTCTTGATCATTAAAATTAGTCTCAAATCCATTAATCTAATTATTAAAAATCTCAATTGTATGATCAATATATATTCGGATAATTTGGATATGGATTCAGATTCTTCAATATATAACCACATATGTAACCATATACTATTGGTGATAAATTTTAGTAATCATATTTTTATCTCAATGGATACGATTATTTTTAAAATCTCATTATTTTTCAAAATAGTCCAAAACATGAAAATATAAAATACATGTTTTTGATATTTTAGCTAAACCATGTTTTGAAACTTTGTAAAATGATTTTATAGACTTAATAAAAGATGTATATAATGATAGTTAATTCCATAAACCAAAAACACAATCTTTTTCCAAATACAATAGAATATGAAACATATAAAAGTGTATATGAAGATATATGTTGTTTCATATCTATATAGCTAAACCAAAACATATATGTATATATATAACTATATATATACAAAACCAAAACGTGTATGTGTATATATGATTGAGCTTAGAGTACTTAACACACATAATATAAAACCTAAACTATTTACCCAAGCAATGATCTTGATCTTCAATAAGCTCTTCTTGGTAAACTTGCGGATGAAGCTTGAACTTGGATCTTCAACTTGAATTGCAAGGCTTCATACCGATATTTTCGCCAACCTCTATTGGATATGATCGTGAATGCTTGATTCTATCCATCCTCCAACATATTATTTATCTACAATAAATAAAAAAATACAAACACTAGACAAACAACATTAGTAGTAAATTGTTTGTTAAAACATCATCAAAACAAAAAGGTCAACACGTGATTTGTTTGAGTGGAGAAGTAAAATGAACTGCAATAGTCCTTAAGTATTATTGAAAATAGTACCCCTATTTATAGTGGTGGTAGAAGGGTAGAATGATGATTTCAGCTAAGTATGGGATGACAGCCACATCAGCCTCTGCTTTACAGTTGTCGACCGACAAGTGCAGTAGAGGTCACCTCGGTATTTAATGCGAAGTGATTTGGTGCGTATAGTGCCGACGTGGTCCGATGTGTCATAAAGACTATTGGGGGTAGATGAATGATGGCGTCAATAATGCATTTAATGGCATTTATTGCGAGGTGATTGGCTGCCAGTGCACTGGGAGGGGCTTGAGGAATTTCGTTACCTTTTACTCGTCCAGTGGTCGAGAAAGACTGGCCTTTGAGTCGCCTTCGCAAGATGTTGGCCAAAAGGCGGGTCGAGTAGGTCGATCAGAGAGTCGACCTAACTAGGGGTCGACATGTAACGCAATTTTAGTTGCGCTTGCTAGATGTTGGCGTGTTAAGTCGTCCGAGCTGGGTCTTGGGTTATTTTGAAGTGCTTGATCGATTATACATAATGTGGAACACTTATCTGCCCTTGATTAGAGATTACTTTTCAGCACTAGAATGAATATAATAATTAGCCTTTTTACTTGGTGTCGGCCTAGGCCTGGCCCAAGTAAAATATAACAGTTCTTGCTGAGTCATGAGGAGCATTAATGAGGGGGGTCTGAAAAAGTTCTTTGGATGCGACATGGCTAACATCAGTGAATGCTTTTCAACTGTCATTGCTTCGTGTTTCGTGCAGGATTGCGGGCTATCCAAGACTAGAGAGCACGTTTTGTCTCAATTCGGGAAAGGCTACTTTGAATTCTGGAATTAATCTGGGCCGTTGGCTAGGGTTCAGCTTGTCCATTGAGATTTTGATAGTTGGAGGCCCAACTGCATATAAATAGGGCTACCGTGGCAAGGGAGCGGTTACTGCTTTTTTAAAATGCTGAATCCGCGTTTACTAAGTGCTCCAATCACCTTCTCTGGCAATAGTCCATAGTGCGAATGGCGTTCCCGGCTCTCAATGCTAGACAAGAAATGTTATCGGAGATCCATTCTAAGGTGACGTTGCCCCAACTAAGATCTCTCCATGGGAAATATGATATCCCCTGCAATTATAAGCTGACGGTGCCGACGAGGTCGTAGGCGGTCTGTGACCTTGATGATAGTAGGGCTCCCCTCTACTTAAAACACCTGGAGCTTAGCCTGCATCTGCCTCTATACCCTTCCTCCGTCGGGAGTTCACCCCCTAGGGTTGTCACCGATGCAGATGAAGTCGAACGCTATCGCGATGCTGGTGGGGTTCGTGGTGATCTGCAACTGGCTGCGGATTGAACCGTCACTAAATATGTTGAGCCACCTGATTAGTGTCAAAGTGCACCAGAAAGAAGCCCATTTCCACTTCCAGGTAGCGGGCAAATTCAGGATCGTCCTTGACCTTCCTGACTCAAACAAAGACTGGAAAGAGAAATTCATCTGTGTCTCGGGAGACGACTCAGACCTATGCTGCTCCAATTAGCCCAAGATAGTAAGGGAGGCCCTGACGGTGGGGAAACTGTTGAGTGTGGAGGGGCAGACTCTAGACCAAATTAGGGCTTACGCTAGCTCTCGCAAGATGGAGCATCTACTCGATAATTTCATCTTGCGAGTGGTCGTCATATCTTCTAAGCCTCCTATGGCCAAGGATCAGGAGAGGGTAGTTAGGCTAACCGTCCCTCTAGAAGAAATTGCTAGGGCTAACCGTCCCTTAGAAGAAATTGCTAGGGTGTCGATAGCTCTTCTTGCTGAGCCTCAAGGAGGAATTCGGCGACACCGGTGAAGCGCATTTACCAGGACTTGGCCCCTGAGGAGCCTACGAGAGCTTGTGCACAGGTGGCTAACATATCAGCCAGGCCAGCGAGACCAGTGCCTTCGGCTGCTCGAGCTGAGAGGGAGAATAAGGTGCCTCAAAAGATTAGTGGTCGAGGACTTTGTAGGGTAGTCGAGGTAGGCGAGGTCAAAGTCATCCATGTGGACGAAGGACCTTTGGCTCGAGAAGAGGAGGAGGCCCATCATGAGGCCAGGGTTAAAACCAAGGCCTATACAAAGGAGGAGGGGGCCCCTATCGACCTAGCTGAGTTGACTCATCGCTGGGGGAAAGAGCCAATCGTAGAGGAGACCTTCCCTATGGAGGGTTTAGCGCATCCTTATCCTCATCGGGTCAACGAGATCAAGATGAAAGATTAGGAGAGGATGAGGATGCTGCTGTTTGGGTCCTCAGGTGTTGGCCTTCAGTGTACTAGAGAGCCCTCTCAGGAGCATCGCCACCAGCCTGCCCGCAGTCTCAATACAATGGTGTCGGTCTTTGGATTTTGAATCGCCCAAACTAGAGTGGTGGAGCAGTTTTGGATGCCTCGTGACGTGGAGATTCTGGAGGAAGTTCCCGATGTCGGCCTCCATCAAGCCCTCTGGAGCTACTTGGTTCACAGAGCTCTCGTGGAACAAACTCTTCGTCACATGGAGAAAATCCGAACTTCCTATGTCAAACTCCAAGGGGAGTTAGAAGCTCGGATAGTAAGGGAGGCCCTGACGGTGGGGAAACTGTTGAGTGTGGAGGGGCAGACTCTAGACCAAATTAGGGCTTACGCTAGCTCTCGCAAGATGGAGCATCTACTCGATAATTTCATCTTGCGAGTGGTCGTCATATCTTCTAAGCCTCCTATGGCCAAGGATCAGGAGAGGGTAGTTAGGCTAACCGTCCCTCTAGAAGAAATTGCTAGGGCTAACCGTCCCTTAGAAGAAATTGCTAGGGTGTCGATAGCTCTTCTTGCTGAGCCTCAAGGAGGAATTCGGCGACACCGGTGAAGCGCATTTACCAGGACTTGGCCCCTGAGGAGCCTACGAGAGCTTGTGCACAGGTGGCTAACATATCAGCCAGGCCAGCGAGACCAGTGCCTTCGGCTGCTCGAGCTGAGAGGGAGAATAAGGTGCCTCAAAAGATTAGTGGTCGAGGACTTTGTAGGGTAGTCGAGGTAGGCGAGGTCAAAGTCATCCATGTGGACGAAGGACCTTTGGCTCGAGAAGAGGAGGAGGCCCATCATGAGGCCAGGGTTAAAACCAAGGCCTATACAAAGGAGGAGGGGGCCCCTATCGACCTAGCTGAGTTGACTCATCGCTGGGGGAAAGAGCCAATCGTAGAGGAGACCTTCCCTATGGAGGGTTTAGCGCATCCTTATCCTCATCGGGTCAACGAGATCAAGATGAAAGATTAGGAGAGGATGAGGATGCTGCTGTTTGGGTCCTCAGGTGTTGGCCTTCAGTGTACTAGAGAGCCCTCTCAGGAGCATCGCCACCAGCCTGCCCGCAGTCTCAATACAATGGTGTCGGTCTTTGGATTTTGAATCGCCCAAACTAGAGTGGTGGAGCAGTTTTGGATGCCTCGTGACGTGGAGATTCTGGAGGAAGTTCCCGATGTCGGCCTCCATCAAGCCCTCTGGAGCTACTTGGTTCACAGAGCTCTCGTGGAACAAACTCTTCGTCACATGGAGAAAATCCGAACTTCCTATGTCAAACTCCAAGGGGAGTTAGAAGCTCGGCCAGTTGACGTGGTGGGCAACTTCGAAGAAGCCCTCAAGGAGCTGTAGGCTAAGGAGGACGAGCTGGGAAACTGGCAGCGAGAGATGGACGTGTGGGAGCAAATGATTGAGGGTTTGAAAGACTTGGATGCCCAAAAATCCTTTAAGATCGATAAGCTCAAGCACGAGCTCCAAGAGAGCAACAAGTGGGCAAGACATCTATCCGAGCAGGTCACGCAGGGGCTGCAGGTTAAGGACCATGCTCTGTAGTTCGTAAAAATTGATCTTAAATTTGTATTAATTGAATTGTTTGTTACAAATCGAAAATTACTTTTACAGAGAAGAAGAAAGAATTGATTCGATCTCTCTTTTGTTTAACATGGGATCTTTTGGGGCGATAGGATGCCTCCCTTGATGCTTGAGTCGAGTTTGCTTCCCTTTGATGATTTAAAGGAGGTCGTGAACAAACTTCAGTGCGTGGTATAAGCTTGGTCCCTTGAGTACGAATACCTGAGCTAGAGTATGAAGGCCGAATGCACAAAAAATGCTAAGTTCGGTTATCTTAATTACCAAAAGTTTTTTTTTCTATAACCATTCATGGCTTTTTATAGAGAGGAATGGTGTGTAACCACCTCCAAAAATGTGGGGAATTGGGTGCAACCGCTCCCACGTTTCAAGCTGACTTGGTCAAGAAGTTCAGGCGGGCTTGGCAAGCTTGCAGGCGAGGTTGGCGAGCTAAGCATTCAGGTGACCTTAGCGAGCTTGTAGGCGAGATGGCGAGCTAAGCATTCTAGTGAGCTTAGCGAGCTTGCAGGCGAGATTGACGAGCTAAGCATTCAGGCAAACTTAGTGAGCTTGCAGGCGAGGTTAAGCGTTAAAGCGAGTTCAACTCATAGCTCGCCTAGTTCAGGCGAGCTTAACTTAAGTTGGCGAACTTGGATCGACATGATTCATTCAGGTGAAGCTAAATTATTAGGTAAATTTAGCTCTGCTGGCGAAGTCAAGTTATTCAGGAGAACTTGACTTCGTGTGTAGAGTTAGGTGAACTTGACTTAGCTCATGTGCACTTGGTCGTTCAAGCGAACAAGCGACTTGGCTTTGTTCATGCGACCTTAAACATTGCATGCGAACTTCAGCCTTGCAGGCGAACTTGTTAGGGATAAAGGCAACTTTATTTTCCTACAAAACCCCCTTTAAAGTTTTTAGTCTCAAATTAGGTTGTATAGGGTATGAAATACTTTGAATAAACAATGATCACCCAAGCGAAGTGGAGGAATTTTCTGGCGAAGTTAATAAATTCAGGCGAGCTAAGTGCTCAGGCGAACTTAGCATCGTAGAGGAGCTTGGGTATGCAGGCAAACCGGGCGGCTGCGGGCGAGCTTCAGATGACTGTAGGTGAGCTTCAAAGTCTGCTAGACAAGGTGGCGATGGCATGTCATATTGCACTAAATGCGATGTGACTTGGCCTCCTTGTTTTCAAGCATTTCATCTGAGCCGTCGCGTCGGTTTGATCTCTAATCTCAGCCGTTGCTTTCGAGATAAATCCTGGCTGTTTAATTTGAAAAATTAAATCTCAACCGCTTGAGTGAGTCTGAACTGTAATGTCATTTGGATATCAAATCTTGACCGTTGAATCAAGAAACACTCACGACCCTTCATTTTGAACGCCGAATCTGAAACGTTTTTATCCAATCCGAACTGTCGTTTGGGTTAAGATATTGAATCTCAACTGTCGATTCACTCCCCTATATATAGGCTTCATCTCCCTCGTTGCGAAATTTCTATAATCTTGAACTCTCTTCGCCAGAAACTTCAAAACTTTTGAGCAACCTTCTTGTTTTACTGCAATTCTTCGAAATGGCCCCAAAGACCAAATCTCTCGCCTTAAAGGGAAAGGGAGGTCTTCCGCTACCACTGCATCTGGTGTTTCTCCGCCCTCTTCAGGTAAACTTTTAACAATTATGCCTCTCTTATGTTCCTTTGCCGATGCGAAGCTACAAGGGTTTGGAGAAGATGAAAAGGTGATGTTCATTCTTCTGGCGTGCTTCGCTTAGTCAGGCGAGGTTTAGTTGTTCAGGCGAACTTCATTTGTTAGGCGAGGTTTGGCTGTTCAGGTGAACTTCATTTGACAGACGAGGTTTAGTTGTTCAGGCAAACTTTGTTTGTTAGGTGAGGTTCAGCTGTACAAGCAAACTTCGTAAGTCAGGCAAGGTTCAGCTATTCAGAACAACTTCATTTGTCAGGCGAGGTTCAGCTATTTAGGTGAACTTCATAAGTTTGCTTGTATAGTCTAGTTCGCCTGTTTTGAGGAGTTGGTAAAAATTTCCACGCTGCCCAAGAGTTTTAATTTCTTTTTTTTTTGCAGTGGCGTATTCTAGAGCAGCTATCCCCAAGGTCAATGCTATTGGCCATGCCAGCTGGGTAAGATTTTCTGCTCCAGCCAAGTTCCCAATTCATGAACCTATATCAGTTTTCTTCCCTGACAGTTTCGCAGAATGTGAGCAAAGGATTTCTGAGGGACATTATCTCACACTTAGGGAACTCATCACCGACGCTGCCATGACGGATTCCAAGTGAAAGGAGATGAGAAAGTCTTGTTTCCTTTTTGGTGATGCAGAGGCTAATCCGACAAGTCTGCTCCTTGGTGAGAGAAGATGACTCCATATTGTTGACAACATCCGCCATTCCATCTCTGCCATGCTAAGGGGGTTTTCGATCATCGAGCTGCGATCACTTTTTGTACCCCGTGTTATGAACTGGGATCTGACTCCTACCCAGGACGAAGTGACCTGTGTACTCTTCACAGACTCAAAGGCTGGTTTTTGGATCAACAGCTCGAGCAAATGCATCACGGCTTTGCACCCTGGCCTGCTGCAAAGCGACCTACCAATGGGGGAGACAACAGCGGTAGCTGAGACCTTCCACCATCACTTCTTCAATCCGGGGGTCAGTTTTTGCCAAAGGACTTCCGAGCTCCTAGGTGGATTCACTCTGCACCAGGCAACACACTTTGGTGGTCGCGGGTCACCAAGTTTGTGTTAGAGGAGAACTCTGACATGAAGGGTACAGAGTTGTATACCGCTATCAGAGCCACCCAGTTTGGCCTCAAGATTAATGTGACATAGTTTCAGAGCATTGTGGACCTCTATTTCCCTAAGACTGGGACCTTCTTCACCCTGAACGGAGAGTTGGGCCTCGCATTACATGAAATGTACGAGGTCTCAGGATTATCGATAGGGAAGTTACCGTATGAAGAATACGTCCCCGGACAAAGGGAGGTTGAATATCTCTCTGACAAGTTTCCTCAAGTGGTAGAGACTCTATGAGAGCTTCTCTGCCATTACCACATATGCTTGCATACCGTCGGGGCGGTGGATCAACGTGGCAAGAAGAAAATGAATCATGGTATTAGCCATAAGAATTAGGCTGACTACCTATTTTAGAACACTGATGATAAGAACAAGCTGATTTTGCCGTTGGATGTTTGTGATCGAACAACGGTTAAGAAGAGTATTTTTGAGAGTAAGCCGATCTTGGACACTCTCGATATTGACGAAGGGGGATTCTAGGCGGGGATGACGTTCCAGTCCTTTCATCATCAGGTCAAGGTCCCAATCTCCAACAAGGCTCTGCTCTTCAGGTACTTAATGCTTTGGTTAAAATGTTATGTGATCCCCACACACTCGTTTGAAGCAATCCCGATGGAGGTGGTATACCCCGCAATCCGCTTAGCTCACGGGCGATCTTACATGCTACTTCTTACTATGGTAGCGTGCACTAAGGATGGACTGCGCACTTTAACGACACAATTTTGTAAAGTGTCCTATGTTGAGGAGAGAGAGGGAGAAGAAGTGGCCAAGACTCCCAACCTACGTGTCAGCCTCCTATATACGTATCTGATGGCTTGGTTCCTGCTGTATTGTAATTGTTTGATGAGTGCACCGACAGCGCGTCAGGAAGGGCAGATGATCCCCTTCATCCAACTGTTGGAGAAGTTTTTGTGGAAGTACAGATACATAGCAGAGATGAGAAAGGCTCTCTCCTATATCAGCAACTACAACTTCTACCAGTGCTTCTCCTATTTCTCGGATGGAGGGTATGGTGATTCTTTTGCGGAAGTGCCAATGGAGGATAATTACAGTTCACTATCCCTGGTCAGTTTCCGTTGGCTCGTCAACATCCGGCCGGTCTATCATATCTTCAGAACAGGCTCGATCTACCATATGGAGCCTTATTTCTTATGCCGCTTTGCTCGCCAGTTCGGGATGATCAGCTGTATGTGGGGAACATGAACCCTCAGTTAAGCTTTGAAGGGGGGCTAATTTACGGCGCACGCGACTAGTATTGGCATTAGGAAGGATGCACCGGCGCTCGATTTGTGTTGCTGCCTAAGAACCCACAACTCCGGCATACGTCGACGTTTTGCAAATGGTACCGGAGTGCCAGCACAGCGCCTGAAGGCTTCAAGCCTTATGAATTTGGCTTGAAGGTGCTCAAGCGTCGTTTAGGCAAAACTGCTCGCACGGCGAAACGGAGAGAATACCAACAGTTTGAGGAGTCTGAAGAGGCGCATTTTGAAGAAGCTGGTGGTTACGAAAGGCCGTATGATTTTACTGAGCAAATAGTTCAAACTCAATATGCTCCCTCCCAATTCGACGTTGTTGCCAAAGAAGAAGAGGCCAAGGAGCTAACTCGCACAGGTATGTTTTTAGAGAGAGTTAGGGGCATTATCGTCGAACAGATGCAAATGCCAGAATTCAGAATTTCTGACTACGCCCCTGACCTGACTTCACAGCTCGACCGAAACGACAGCGGGAAGATGAAGTGGACCCTTCTAAAGAAGAGATCGTGAAGAAGGCTCATCAGGCAGAAACGACGGGGATTATCGAAGCAAGGGAAGGTCACACATCGTGCATTCCCGACAGTCTCCACAACTCAATCTATTTTGGATATAGCTCCACTAGCTACTTCAATGACATTGGCGGACATTCAAGCCTCTTCGGCTCATCTTTCTGTGGAAGCTGCTTTGTCGACCCCTGTCATTAGGACGGAAACAACTCCACCAACATCGGAATTTATGCCGTCAACTTTTGTTGTTGATCAACAAGCACTTGCTGAGTCTATGACTCAGGTCGCTCAACCGATTGTCTCGGAGGTTAATTGTTCTCTCACTTCTATTTCTTTTATTTTACTTTGTTCAGTGTGATTGCCTCATATACGCTTATTCTTCTATCATTATTAAAGCAGGAACAACGAAAGCGGCTATTACTATCTCCTCTACTGAAAGAGAGGAAGAAGAAGCCGAGCTCTCGATCGACAGCGAAGATGCTGTAAATGCTGTCTTTAGGGATTATGAAGAGAGTGAACATGCTTCCCACCACTCTTCCCTAAGCGAATCTCTCATTGGGGACTTTGATGCTCCGAGCCCCCTCGCGAACAAGCTTCTAAGGCTGCTGCTTTCACTCCAGGTATTGTGAAGTGTAAACTTGTAGCTCCTTGAGAGTTGCTTAACTGAATGCGTTAACACTTCATTTGTTAATTTTGATTGCAGTTGACACGTCTCCCAAGGGTCTCGAATGATGGGCTGGCTTGCTGGAGTCATACATGAGGGTGCTTCTGTCTCGCCTCGACCGACTGCCCTCCATCAAGTGAGTAAGCTTGTGGAGACTACAGTCCAAGCAACAGATTTAGAGCTCAGGTCGAGGCGATAACAAGTTCATCGCTGGCCCTTGTAACTGTCCTGGCTTCAATTCCAGCTTTAACAACTCACGCTTTGGTTGTTGGAGCTCATTCAACTTCCAATGCCGGGATTTCGATGGGGATGATGGAACTCCCCACTTCATCGGTGTCGACTCCGACGCTTTCCGTTGTAGCAACTAGCGCTTTACCTCAAGTTCATATGACGATGCCAGCTACGAGCAAAACTCCTCTTTCCCCGACAGACCATATGAGAAAGATGGTCGTAGATCACACTATCGAGAATTTCTAATCTTACCTCCGGACTAGCGTAAGGATGATATTGGATGAGAGTTGCTCCTTTGACGATTGTAAACTAGTCCTGCAGATATGTGTGGACAATTTGACTAGGCTGGTTAGTGCTGATGCTGCCTCTCCGTATCAAACTCGCTTGTGGTTGATGAAGAAAGATATCCAGGAATTGCTCGTTCTCTGCTCTGACAGTTCCAATATTGTCAGCCTGGCTTCTGAAAAGGTTGAAATAGCCCTAAAAGAGCGGGAATGTATTTTGGAGGAGGCCTTGGCCGAAGAAAGTTGACTAAAGGAGGAGGTGGAGTGAGCTACCGCACAGGGTGAGCAGATCGGGGAAGAATGTCGGAAGGCCAACTCCGTCTTAGCAAACTTAGCTCAATGCATATCTAAAGTGAAGCGAGTCATAGTGGAGGCACAAGCATTCTTTTCTGATTAAGAGCAAGCTCATGCCCAAGTCCTGATAGAGTTGGAGGAGCTTGAGACTCAGCAATAGCAGGTCCTCGGTGAGCTTGAGGATAAGGATAGAGCTCTGAAAGCAGTAGGTGTCCAGGTAACCGACACCGTCTCGCTTACGGAAGAAGATATTCACCGAAAAATCCTTAGCAAGGTTGAAAAGGAGCATGCCAGAGCCATCAAGGAGATAGAAGATCGGTTGAGAAGCTTTTGAGTTTCTTTTCTTTTGAATGAATTTTGTAATGAAAACTTTTCATCATGAATAAATTGGATTTTCACTTCAAATATCTTGTGAGTTCCTGCTTTGTATGCACTATTGATTAATAGTTAGGATTTTTAGCAAACCCCTAGCTATCAATGGATTTGATTTTGCCTTTACCAAATACCATTTGAATTGGGCTAGCCATACCATCTTTCTCAGTATGGTGAGTTGTCAAGAAGTTTCTCTTAGACTTAATGCTAAATTTCTCCTCTATCCTTATCCATTTAGGGCGTAGGATTAAGAATTGATCAGAATTATAACGGTTCAGTTAGTAATTGAGTTGTGCTATTTGGTGTAACAACTTAGCCTGAGAATTTGAGAACGAGACCCGTCGCATGGTAAGCTCGCTACTCGAATGAGTGGTCATTTACAAGAATGACCGGGAGAGTGAGATGATATCATTAGGGGAATAACGATCTCAAATTTGAATAGCGACTCATTACTTGGTAGGTCACTATTTGAGAATAAGGGGGTTGATAAGGCACATCGCTCAGTAGGCCAATATAAACGAACAACGTTATTTGCAGGAATGACGGTGTGAAGATAATCAAGTCGATCAGTGACATAAAAGTATAACGACTGAGATTAGAATAGCAGCACATCTCATGGTAGGCCACTATCTTCGATCGTTCTAAGGAGATAGAACATTCAGAGCGGATCAGATAGCGAATCATCGCATGGTAGATCACTATCCAGATCAAGTGACAAGCAGGGGCTCATAGCATGATAGACCACTACTTGACGGAGTATTTTTGATAGTAGTCGAAGAGTTTACTATCAAAGTAATCGTTAACATGATAGCTTTGTGGATCTGCCATCCTATTGAAGAGGATTGGTGAGAGAATTTGGAAGATAATCGATTATCAGGGGTAATCATTATCGTGATTGTTTTGTGTGGACTCATCATCCTGTTGAAGAGGATTGACAGGAGAAATTGGAAAATAATCAACTATCAGAGGTAATCATTAACGTGATAGGTTTGTGTGGACCCGTCATCCTGTTGAAGAGGATTGGTGGGAGAATTTTAAAGAAATTGACTATCAGAGGTGATTCTTAGCGTGATAGTTTTGTGGACCCGTCATCCGATTGAAGAGAATTAACGGGAGAATTGGAAGGACAGTAAGGAATGCAGTTGTTACCTTAGTTGACCTTGTGGGAATTACAAGAGTTTTAATAGCTTTAACAATATTATCGATTGCGCTCCTCAATACTGTTAAGGCCATGTATCACCGTCGTACCCGTGGTGTTCGAACCTCGGCAATGAAGCAGATATGGCAATAGTATGTTTTTCTCTCTCTTTAATCTCTGCATAAGTGCATATATATAGAGTACAGAACAAAACAGTAACCTTTTAGGATTAGGAACTAGTTCACTAAAGAATTGTTTTGAGCCAACTTGGGACCCACCCACTCAATTGGGCAGACCCCAACAATTACTAATACACCTATTGTCTCATTTCTTAGAAGTGCATATCTGAAAAGTATTGTCTTCCCATGATTGTTGACAGCCACAAATATGTCAAATGGCATTTCATAAGCATTCACCTTATAGGTTGTGTCGAAAATAACAACATCTCCAAATCTTTGATATCAATCAAAGCAAGAAACAGAACACCAAAAGAAATGCTCCAACTTTCTTTCTTCATCCATTGTATATGCATGATGATAGTTAGAGTTTTCTCTTTTTGCATTTTCACAATATCGTAGGAAATCCATGATGCCATTTTCTATAAATTACTTTCTAGTTTCCACTAAAAGATTTTGGATATCCATTTCAAGAAAAGAAAGAGAACCACGTTTAACATTTTTCTTTAGCTCCATGATCCACGTCATTTGTCTAATGGAAAAACCAGCCTCCTTTTAGTAAAGAAATTCTTTTGATACCCCCTATTTACTGTCGCCCTACAAATTGCCCACCAAACCCGGCCGCCCACACACCGACGGCACATCACACCCTCCCTCTCTTCTTCTATGGTCTATCCTCTAGATTTAGGGCCTCTCTCCCCCTCCCCCCTACCCGTGGTTCTCCCCTCTCCCACTTTTCCTACCTCTAAATTTAGGACCCCACCTCTTCCTTGTTCTCCCATCTTCCTCCTTTTCTACATCATCTCCCTCTTCTTCTATCTCTAGATTTAAATCATGGTTACAGGGGTGGGTGTCAACAGTAAACATAGGGGTAGTTAAACAATTTTAATTAAAAAATCAACAGGAAATGAGTTTTTGATGTTGATTAAAATGAAATATACTTTAAGATGATTCATATATAAATTAAACAATAAAAGTGGTTTTCGTATTACACCCCTATTTTAAAGGCGGTTTCCATATAAAAAACCCATATATAAAAGTAACAGATGAGTACAATTCAAGGGGGGATCCACAATTTAAAATTAATCATAATCACTCATTAAACAAATCAACGTCTATTAATTAAGCAATGCCTCTCTACTATTTTTTAGCAACATAGAGTATGCAAATTCCAACCCAGTTAAGAGGAGATATTTGTTACAAAAACAAATGCAAATTTTTAAATAGAATTTTTATTTTTTAAATTATAAAAACGGAACTTTAAACTAGGATGATTCATCTATGTTTTGTCACCTAACCAGCCCTTTGAAAGACACGTAAAAGGGCTTGGAGCGATCCGCGCCATGCGGAGGGCAAACCTGATATTTTCGACCAAAAGCAGGGGTAAATTAAATCCACGGGCTGCTCTCAAATTTCAGTTTCAATCTTGGAATGGAGATTATTTATGAGAATAAAATAAATAAAAAATCGTCGACGTTCTGACTGCGTCTCGCACATATTTCTCCTCTCTTTTGAAATCGATAAAAGCGAAACTGCGACATGGTAAACCCTAATTTCCTCTAATTTCTTGATTTGTTTGGCACTTCTTCCTTTAATTTCTTTTTGTGGTCTTGACCTATTGGATCGATGATCCTTTATTTCGTGTTTTCCTATGGATTTTTCCTCGATTTTTAGGTTATTATTTGCTCTCATTTCATTTATTGGTACTTTGAGAACATCGGCAAATTGATATAAGTTTCAAAGATTTATGGAATTCTCTTCTTATGTCTGTGAGAAAAGATCCTTGCATTAAAATATGTGCATGGTTAATTAGGCTGTGATTAACTGTGGTATGATCTTTTGTTTAAGTTGTTTTTCCTCTTATATGTGATGTTGGTTATAGCGAAAATAGGAGGCTGAGAATTTTCAACTGACATGGACGATTGAATTTGTAATTGATAAGACATACCGAAATAGTCATGTGATTTAAGTTTACGAAACCATGTATCGAAATAGTCCTTGATGGAGAAAAATGATAACATTTTTAAGGTAATTGCATTCATCTCTCAGGTTTAGTAAGCTACGTAGCTACGTTGAAGTGTGTCTCATGTGATTAAGAAATTCATAAGGCAACAAAGTTTAGTAACATGAAATGGATTTCATATTATATGAGCGATTCAGATTATATTATAAGTAAGTGCATTTTAGCTAGATTGCTAATTATGTAGCAGGAGACGATTAATTCAATTCAATTAGGATATGGTGCACTCTGTTTACTTCATATCCCTAACATGTCACACTCTGTTCTGTACACTTCAAACTTAGAACTCTGAACAGAGACTTATTACCTTGCATGATGTAATTCATGCTCCTCCACTGAAAAATGAAAAGGTAGCTAACATGTGGGAATTTCCAATGCAATACGATCCTTCATGAAGCATTTGTTTTGTCATTTCACATGGATGTCCAGCCTAGCACCTTTTTTTTCTGGGGTCGAGGCTGAAAAAAACAATGCGGCATATCCTCGTGAATTTAGAATTTAATTAGCAGTCAAATTTATATTCATTCTTCACGCTACCTTTCTCAGTCTTTCTCTGTATTGGGAGACAGTCAACTATGAATGAAATTTAACGCCATTATTAGTCTACTAATGAATTATAAATTGGTACAATTGATCTAGACAGTCCATTGCTCATCATTCCTTTTAGAGCTGAACGGAAGGATACTTGCTGTATTTCCCAAGATACGGAATAAAGGATTTGTTGCTGCTGTTATTATGCTCTGTCATTTCTGTTAAGATTGGTGTCAGATATGTTTTCTGTATTAAATAATTTATAAATGAACTAGTCATTATTTGGTGTGCTTAATGATAATATCTCAGTATGGTTCATATTTATTAATGTTAGATATTTGTAGGTTCTGCAACCACACTCATCAAATTTTGCAATATCCTGCTAACATTTATTTATATGGCTTTTTTTGCCTTATGTCTTATTTCTTTCCTTTATG
>NC_033802.1:22342632-22358157 GCF_001876935.1 Asparagus officinalis | reverse complement strand
TGATAACAGTTATCTCACCTACCTCATACTAAACATCCTTTAATTGCCTACTGGCTGTTTGCTTCTATTGAAGGAAGCAAGATGGGAAGCAACTTCCGCAGGTTTGGAACTTCCATCTCCATGGTTCTCTATTAATGATTAAAGATGTTTGTTAGCCTACTTTAAATTCCAGAAATATCTGAGCATAAGCTATAAGCTTCTCACTATGGTTTGATTTGTTTTAAGTGCCTAACTCACTCTGCTTATGTTCTTCAGTGGATTTTTGAAAAAGTCAAATGAAAGTTGCAGACTTATTACTACTACGGTGTTAGGAGTTGTCCTTGGAT
Source organism: Asparagus officinalis (assembly GCF_001876935.1). Classification (NCBI taxonomy): domain Eukaryota; kingdom Viridiplantae; phylum Streptophyta; class Magnoliopsida; order Asparagales; family Asparagaceae; genus Asparagus; species Asparagus officinalis. Next base: position 22,357,831 of record NC_033802.1, on the reverse strand, counting down.
ACTTTCTTGGAAATTTCCTTCCAGCATTAACCAGCTCCCAGGTATGTCTGACTAAATTCCCTTCATTCTTTAGCTTTTGTAGGTCAGGCAACCAAAAATTTTCAGCTAATCTGAAGTAAAACTGTTGAAATTTTGCAGCTTACTGTACTTCCCAGACTTTCTACCTTTGAGACCTCATTCATTGAAAACAGTAGATCTCTTGGGAATAGCCTTTCTTTAGCATCGAAACATGGTTTGAACAGATCTAGACCTTCCAAGAGTCACCGGTCAAGTGATCCCTTGAAGGTACTTGTTTCTCTTCTTTTCTTTTCTGTTCTTTTCTTTTTATCGTTCCAGTTGATAGTAAGACTCCATGAATGAGTACATATATATATGAGAATTATATTTTCAAGGCTAACGATAAAGGTTTAATTGAATTCAGATGTTTCCTTTAAAAATCTTAAAAAACTGACAAGATATCTCTGCCCTCATTGTCAAGGCCTTACTGTTTTTTTCCGAGCTTTATAACATGTGATCATTGTATTCCATCTATCCCTTGGCTTTTTCTGTTTATGAAATATTCACCCAAGTCTTCAGTATTATATTATGTTTGAGTCTTATCTATTTTCAGTTGAAATGGATAACACTAAACATTTTCCGTGAACTGATGCATTGCTTTCTTTGGTGAATTTTCCTTGTTTTCTTTGGTGAATTACTCACATGTTTGTTTTCTGCCTCCTAAATGGTAAATGGGTATACAGAACTTCCTGCTTAAGTAACATGGTACGCTAAGGTTTTGAGTGCAGCTTAGTTGATATTTATCTACAGTGGACTGAATTTTGTTGGGTACTAAAGGATTTATTATATTGCTTTCTACATATGTTCATGAGTAATCCAATTATAAAATCTCACCAAGGTGCATCTCTTCTTGTGAAGGTGCTTGTTTATTTGCTGCTTCCTCTTACCTCGATATTGTAAATTTTAATTTATGTGTATGTGAAATAGCTTTGCACCTTCCAGATAAACTATCTCACCCTTTGCCTCTTATTTCTCCTCTTAAAAAAAGAACTTGCGCCATTTTTTCACTAGTGTCATTAATATCAATGAAACTGAAGTAACAAAAATTGACACTTCATCAATCTATCACAAGTTAAGTTGGTTTGAAACGTGATACCAACTCATAATACTTCTCCAACGGAATATTTATGATTATGACACACATATATTCATAGAAATTGCAAATATAGAGGGCTAGATATGAGAACAGATGCGTTTGGATGCACATGCATGCAAGAATCCCATATAAATTTTCCCCTTTTGGATAATAGAGTTGCATAGTTTCATTTATCAGATGTATGTAACTTTCCCAGTTAGTCTTAATCATGCATTTCTTTTTCCTGCTTGTACAGATTTATGTAGAAACAAATCCTCGTGGTGCAGAGCTGTTACCTCCAGGGATTATCGTTTCTGAATCTGATTTCTATCTGCGTAGATTGTGGGGTGACCCTGAACAGGTATTTCCTTTAGTGGCTTAAATATTAGCTATAACTTGTAGCTTAGCGAGTATAAGAAGACTGCTTGTTGATAAGTTGCAACTTTGATATAGCTGCTATTGAGAAGGCTGAACATATGCCATAAAACCCTAGGAATCTAGACTACTTATTCAGAAAGTTTAAGCTCTTAGGGATGAAATTGCCTCTGAGCAGCTTAGGTGGGTAGCTGTTTTTCTTTTCAAGCCACAATATGTTCAAATTGTTCTTCCCCCTCCTTTTACAGACTTCTTTATCTCATGCCACTGGATGCACAATATACTTATAGTTCTTCAATTTGCAAACAATATTAATGGTAATGCTTTCTTTTTATATTACTGCAGGACCTGAAAGCGAAGCCAAAGTACCTGGTTACATTCACTGTTGGATTTGATCAATGGAAAAATATTGAAGCTGCAATTAAAAAGGCAACTGGACTGGATTATGAATTTCGAACATCTTTTTGAGTTTTCTTTGCATAAATTATTGATGACCTGCACCTTCTTGTAGTTTTCGAAGGATTTCACCATTGTGCTCTTCCACTATGATGGCCGGACTAGTGAATGGGATCAGTTTGAGTGGTCCAAGCATGCAATTCATGTCAGTGTGAGGAAGCAAACAAAATGGTAAATCATCATAGGGTTTTCCATCTGTCCTTTCATTTTCTTTTATTTCTTGATTCTGTATTTTACTTTTTTTTATTCAGTCAGACATTTTATGAGCACCCTTTCATATTTCATGCAGAAGTTTGTGTTTTGCACTATTTCCCATTCTTGTAATTTTTTGTCACTTTTAAACTTCCATAGGTGGTACGCAAAGCGGTTTTTACATCCGGATGTTGTAGCAGCTTATGATTACATATTTATATGGGATGAAGATCTTGGATTAGAACACTTCAATGCAGCAAAGTACTGTATTATACTACTTTTTGCGAGCAATGTCTTTCAGACAATTCTTTCTTTTATTTGGATAACTTTGTCTTGCTCTCACGAAAAAAATTAATATCAGGTACCTTAAATTAGTAAAGAAACATGGTCTAGAGATATCACAACCTGGTCTAGAGCCAGACAAAGAGTTAACATGGGAGATGACCCAAAGGAGAGGCAACAGTGAAGTTCACAAGTAGGATTACTATATGATTCTAGTATTTTACTGTTTGTTTTGTTTTTCTGTAAAATATGTAAGTTTCTGTTGAAATACTGGCTTTAAGACCTGAGGAATGCTTGTGTTTATAAATTTCAGGGTGACATTAGAAAAACCAGGCTGGTGTACTGACCCACATTTGCCTCCGTGTGCAGCGTAAGTTTTCTATCCTTCATCCTTTCATCAAATAGTTGCACTTTTTTAGAATCTTAGTTCACTTTATCATATCTAAAGTTTATTTGGTTAATATCCATTCATACTCCTTCATAATGAAATAACAATTTTTTTGTTTTTTCAGTTTTGTGGAGATTATGGCTCCAGTATTTTCAAAGAGTGCTTGGCGTTGTGCTTGGCATATGATACAGGTATTTGATGTTTCACAGCTTCATTTGTTTGTTTTCTGCGTGCATTGACAGATGTATGTTTGCTTTGCTCTTGCAGAATGATTTGGTTCATGGATGGGGACTGGACTTTGCATTGCGAAGATGTGTGATGGTAATTCATATTCATTCCCTTCTTAATAAGGGTCGATACTATTTATTTGAGATTGTTTTTATCAATCTTTTGACTGCATGTTCACTTGTGCAGCCCGCTCATGAGAAAATTGGTGTCGTTGACTCACAATGGATTGTTCATCAAGCTGTGCCTTCTCTTGGGAACCAAGTATGTGCTGTGTTATCATTTCTTTTGTAGTTTAGGTTTTCTTTTAATTTACAAAGCAAGTGACTTGGTTTCTAGGAGACTTCGCACAGCCCCCCTGTACACCAAATATGTGTTGCACTAACATCTGTTGATTCTGTTCTCATTTTTGGCTTTAAAGTTTTCTTTAATCAAAACCAAATGGGTTTAAGAAGAGAAGCACGAGGGCTAAAGCCTTCTAATGAAACGCCATCTAGAGAAGGAGATAAGCCAGATCTTCATACAAGAAACTTGCATCATGATTTAAATTAATGTGCTCTCTTGGACAAGAATGGAAGGTTATATTATATTGCTAGACAGCATCTTTTTACCCATAAAATGTTAGTGTGTGAGCTCTAGCTTATGCACTTGGGAAAATTAGGACACAGATGAAAAATGCAATAATAAGCATGCATGAGGCATGTAAGTAAGAGGAAAAATTTGTTTCTTCTGATTCTTTCTGCTTACATAACGATGATATTATATATTTTTTATGTCCTCTGGTAGATTTTTAATGGAGAGTGTCCACTTAGCAAACCTGATTGCAAAACGTTCAGTCAATATAGAAGAAATTGCAGTTATAGTGGCTAGCGAAATGTACGGTCTTTATAGTATTGAGGTTAGCTCTTGTCAATGATAACACATGAGATATGTCCATACATCCTTGGGTTTGACATGCAAGTTAAATTGGAAAAGAAACTCCAGATGATTTTGTATCAAAAATTTAATTCTTGCATGATCGCTAGCCTACTAAAGTTACCTTGCTCTTAATGAACTAAAATACAACTAGGAGTACCTGGTCCTCCTTTTACCTCTAGTAAATTTTTTCATATGGCAAATTAGGTTCTCTTCAGTTATGATTATAGGAGATTTATGTCTCAAAAGTTTCAATCATATGTTTGGCTGACAGTTTCCTTTTTTTTCATTCCATGATATCTTTGCAAATTATACTATATCACACACGCGCATGCGCATACAAACACATAATATAGAAATTGGTTCCTGTGTTCATGATTAATATCTCTTCAGTACTTTCTTTCAGCTAAGAATAATGTACTGAACGGACTGTAATGTTCTTAGATACTGCTTTATTTGGCAACTAGTTATTTGAGTGTAAAATCTTCCTTAGATTTTATTGTAATACATTTTAACGTTTCGTTCATTCTTTTGCAGGGAATATCTGAGGATGGTAAAGCACCATGGCAAATGGTATTCATCCAACTTTCACTATACACCTTTTATTAGAGTTTTCCTAATACAGTATGAGTTACGTTTCTTTAAAGAAAAATAAACTCCACAGCTCTGACTGATATGTTAATTGCTTAATATCAAATATCAATAATAACATCTATGGTGCAGTTTTGGCAACTGAACTTCTCTTGTCGATTTCTTTTCACCCAATAAAATTATAAATGGCTAATTGCCTTGATCCTCTTTCTACTTTATGTCAATTTTCAAATCTTCTTAGCTCTACGAAAGTAATCACCAAAACTTCTGTGTCTTTTACGAGTTAACTTCCATTAGTCTAATTTGTAATTATCATCTATTTAATTGATGGAAATAGTTGTCCAATTTAGCCATGGTTTGGTAGGAGGGAAGGTGGGATGAGGTAAGGGACAATAAACGAATTTGCATTTGGTAGGGAGTTTTTGGAGGGGAGTTAAGCTAGAGTAGGGGAAAGGAGGTGAGGACACTAGTGTAGAGAACTACAAAAGAATGTTCGCCCTCTCTCCTCCCCTCCAACTAAACCTGAACGCTTAAAGGGATGTACATCTCTCCACCTCCTTGCACCTCTCCTCACCAATAGCCTTTTCCTAGGACGCCGAAATGCAGCCATCATAATATACATCAATCATATAGGATAAATAACGGAGAAGATAGAAGCAACGGTTGAGGAGGAGGATGTGAATGAGAGGCTGAGAATTTGGTGGGTTTGGGGAGAGGAGATGATGGTTCTTATGTTTGATATATGATAGAGGCATAGAGCTTCTTATACACACACATATATATATACACACACGCACACACACACACTTGATGACCCCCTGACGGCTCACAAGTTGTAGGCCCTTGTACGTGCTTCTAAATGATGATATAACATAGGATGGATATTATATCTAATCATAGGGTGACCGTATGATGATATCTAACATTCCCTTCCCTCATACTCATGTTGGATCAAATGCCAAGACTTTGGATATGAAAAACCGGAACTGACAAATTGATTTTGCCTTGGTAAACTAATTTGTCACTTATTTATCGAAAGGAGTTGAAAGTACCCTAGAGGGGGAGGGGGTGAATACGGTATTTGCTAGTCTAATCCGATATTAATGTCAAATTAAAACTTATTAATGAAATTATCCTTAACAATATGATATGCACAATAATATAAGCAAGGATAAGCAAATATGAAGCGATAGGCGATATAAACAATGAGATAATAAAAATACGCCAATGCCAAACTTAAACACAAGAATATGTTCACGGAGTTCGGTCAACCCACGATCTACATCTCCTCTCCTCACCCTCGAGGAGAATCTCCACTATCTCAAATAAATCAACTACACAATCGGTTTTCCAAGTTCACCAAAAATTTTTACAACTCACACAATTGTCAATACATAATACACTTCTCTAAGTGTTGGCCTAGTCCGTGTTACCTTCCTCAAGTGCTCGAAATTACAACCTCTCCCAAGGATTTACTACCGACGCCACTCCTCTTGGAATTGACCCCGTCTCTCACCAACTACTTCTCGAAGTGTCCTTGTGTATAACAACGTGTTCTCACAATGATAAGCTCAAGTAAAGATTTTGTTCTCTACAATAAATGAGAACGAATTGAAGCTCACACTCAATAAATCACTCACAACCCAAAAAATACAATATGTGAAATATTAAAGCTCAAAGGGTGTGTGTGTAAATAATGAGTAATAAGAATAATTAAACTCAATTCAATCTAGCATAAATAAATGAGAATCAAAATGATAAGATAAGCTAGAAGAAAGGAGTTTAGAAAAATTTCTCCAATGATGAACAAGAGATGTAGAGCTTGAGGTTGAATTCCTCAAAATAAAATTTCGATCCTTCTCTTGTGAAACTTTCTTCACATAAAACACTCTCAAACTCTTAAAAACTCAGAGAAAATAACCTAAAACTTGTGTGAAAAACCTTAAAAAAGGCCAAGGCAAAAGGGGTATATATAGCCCCAAAAATCACACCTTCCAAAAACTAGCCGTTGGCTGAAAAATGCCTGTCAGTCGACTGATGGCGTCATCGGTCGACGGATAAGGTGATCGTTGACAGATTTGGCAGTTTCTTAAATTTTACGTAGCTGGCTTTCTAAAATCAATTAAAAATAGCAAATCAACTCCAAAAATCATAACATTTTGTAGAATATTTTTAAACATGATGATAAACATGTTAGAGAAATAATTTCTTAAATATCACTTCCTATTTGTGAGAAATTACTGTTTTAACACAGATATTCTAGATTCTGAAAACTGCTGAAAACACTTAATTTGTAAAATCAATTTAACATAGTAAATCAATTCCAAAAATGATAAAACTTTGGAAAATATTTATAAACATGAAATAGAACATGTTACAAAAAGAATTTCTCAAATTACATTTCCTATTTGTGAAAAATTCATTTATTTCGTGAAGTGTTCAATAATACGAAATCGTCAAAACTTGATTTTGATGAAACGATTTCAAACAAGCTTGAAAATTCTTTTGAATGGATTTATAGACTTATGAAAAGAAGTAATATAGTATCACTAAGTCAATAATCCACAAACACGTTATTTTCTTAAAACAATAAACACGTTATTTCTCAAAACGACGTATAATGCGATAAATATGAAACATATGTACATGAATACGAATATATGTATTTATTGTAGGGTCCGCTTTTTGCTTATGTATACTAAGTGTAGGATTGTGACTCTTAAGAATAGAGTGCGCTCTTATAAAAATCTGCGGAAGCTTTACACTTAAACACTAGAGGGTGAGTTTGCAAAGTAGATTATAAATTACAAAGAAAGAATAACAATCTCAGAAAATGAACATCACAAACACAAGCATGTATACTGGTTCCACCTCCCTGGTGTACATCCAGTCCCCAAGCAAATTCCGCTTGAGAGTTTTCACTATGATTTTGAAACCTTACAAAATCAAAAGCAAACCTGACCAATTTGTAAGACCATGTAAATTGCAAACCCAATTGATAAGACCATGCCAATTGCCACCCAATCTCTAAACCAAGAGATCAACCCTCTCAAACCCGAGAGAAAACCTTTTTGAAGCAAGAACACAATTGATCCTATAAGCCTTGAATGTGTAGTGAAATGCAGCAGTGGCTTAGGATTCTTTTAACTCTCTGAATATTGTCATTACTATCTTTAAGAATGATTGAAACCAAGGCAATATCAGAAACTCTCTTTTTCTAAATACTTAGCCTGAAAATCTGGAAAACTAGAGAGTGAATATGCACAAATGTTTGATCTTATGTGTATGAATTAGTTGTGCAAATTTTTGAACTTATAACCTATTTATAGTCCTTAAAAAGGTAAGTTTTTAACCCCTAAAAACGTACACAAAACGGCTATAAACAATCACTTATTCAAAACCTGAAATCTGGAAAAATTACATCTGTAGTCGACTACAAGTCATAGTAGTCGACTACACTGAGTCTAAACAGACTCTGTGAAGTCAGAAAATTGCTTAGTAGTCGACTACAAGGCATAGTAGTCGACTACACTGTAAACTCAGATTCTGGAATTTTCTTTTTAATATTTTGACTGTAACTTTCTCATCCGATATCGGAATGAGTTGATTTAAGATTTGTTGGAAAGCTCTTGAAGAGACCTACAACTTTAATTTTTTGAGTTTTTCCAGATTCTAATTGTTAAGGGGTATAAATAAAATGTTTTAAGACTCACTCAATATCTATAAACTCTAATGGCTAGCATAGAGGATTTTTATTGTTAACCAACATACTAAACATGTGTTAGTATGTTCTAACACTATGTGTGTGCATGTGTGTGAGTGATCAAGGCTTGTATAAATTTCTAAGCAGAGAAAATATAAAATTACATTTTGATAATAAAGTATATCTTCTTCTTTGCTTCATTTTGCCTTGAACTCATCTATGTCTTGAGTATCTATTTGAATATAATTGTTGATATAGCTCTGATACTGCAAAACAAATGTTAGCACATAATACACATAACATATAATATTTGTTATCATCAAAATAAACTAATCTTGGGGTCAAGATTCCTAACATTCTCCTCTTTTTGATGATGACAAATATATGTTATTAAGATATAAAAATTTTAATCCCCCTGCATAAAATCATTAAATAAAATCTTTTACTCCCCCTGCATCAAAGCATTAGTAAAAAATTTAAAATTTTCTATATAACTCCTCATTTGTCATTAACAAAAAGAAATAAACATAATTCTAGTTAAATTTTTATTTTTCCGGGTACCTTAATAAAAATATTAAGCACTTTGGTACCCTTTTATATTATATCATTAGGATTAGCCCTTAGAAATCCAAATCCACTTAGAATTTGGTTTCCATTTATTAACATAAGTGTAATTCTTTGAATTGTAAACTTCATACATATAAGATGAAATATAATAATTCCTATCATGAATATTCAAATTCTTAGGTTTTCATATATACTTATTTTGTTTAGCATGAATATTCTTATTATTATTCTTCAAAACATAATCATTCTTTGTAAAATACTTAAGAACAAATCCAATGCCAAAATGATTGTTTGAAGATTTTTAAAATGAGAGCAAATTATTCAATTCTTTTTACTTTTATTGAATTTACTAACATTCAAACATATATCATCATATTTTAATTTAATAGAAGAAATATCTTTATCTAAAACATAAATACGAATTTTTAAATCATTGCATTCTAATTTTAGATAGACATTCTCATTAGTCAAAATATGATTTTCTTTAAGCAATGATTTATTTTCCTCTTTCAATTCAATTACTTGAGAATTAGAAATAGTAGAAGAATTAAAATTAGAAATTTCTTCAAGTAATCTTTTATTTTCACCTTTAAGAAAATTATGTGAAGCCTTTAATCTCAAAAATGGTTCATATAATTCATTGAAAGTATCTAAAAGCTTTTCATTGTCACTTACTTCATCTTGTGCCATAAAACACATATGAGCGCTTTCATTTTCTTCGATTTCTTCATCCGAAGACGAATCATCACTATCATCCCATGTAGCCGCCAAAGCCTTCCTTTTCTTGTTGAATTTTGTAGACTTTGACATTGAATTTAGAAGGTGACAATCATTCTTCATATGTCATGGCTTATTGCAACCATAACAAATGAAATAAGTATTAGTATCTTTAACATTACTTGTACCTTCATAAGTTACCACGAGTGTGTGCCAAATATCATATGCGGATGTGGCCGTTGACACCCTATTGAACTCATTCTTGTCAAGAGCACAAAATAAGACATTCATTGCTTTAGAATCCAAGTTTGCATTGTTCCTTTGAGATGTAGTCCATTCCATGAAAGGAATGGTTGGCTTCTCATATTTTGTTTCCACAATGCTCCAAAGTTCGTAGCCAATTGATTGAAGGTAAATCTTCATTCGGCACTTTCAATAGTTGTAGTTCAATCCATCGAACATTGGTGGACGATTTGTAGAATGACCTTTTTTGAATTGTGATGTATTTGTTAATGCCATCTTTCACCTTGATCTGATACCAAATGTAGGGTCCGGTTTTTACTTATGTATACCAAGTGTAGGATCGTGACCCTTAAGAATAGAGTGCGCTCTTATAAAAATCTACGAAAGCTTTATACTTAAACACTATCATCAGGTCAAAGCTTCAAGTTCATCTCCATTGATGTGAAAAGAAGAGTAGTAGCAATAGAAGGATCAATGAGTGTAGCACAGTTAGAATGTTAGCTATATACTTCTGCTGAGAGAGGAGATAGCCACAAGAGGAGGAGGCAACCTCAGTACTCAAGAAGAAGATATATAAGATCCTTCATCTCAAACTGACTTTATATGTATTGCTTCAATGAAACAATAACAGAAGAATCTCTCCTAGCAAGAATCATATCATTAATATAAAGAAAGAGAATAACCATGCTAAAGGCTGATGGCTAATAAAATAGAGCGTAGTCAATTTGACTCTCAATAAAGTCAATGGAGAGAAGAGATTGTCAAAAGCGCTCAAACCAAGTGCGAGGAGCCTATTTGAGACCATATATAGCACGATGAAGGTGACAAACATGTCTTGGAGGAGCAAAAAAGCCAGGAGGTGACTGTATGTAAACCGTTTTAGAGAGGTCACCATTAAGAAAAACATTTTTAATATTCATTTCATATAGAGGTCAGTGTTTGGTAGCAGTAACAACAATGAGAGTGCAGATTGATGTTACCATTATAACAAGAGCAAAAGTCTCTTCGTGGTCAATACCATAGTCCGGAGAAAATTCCCGAGCAAGAAGACGAGCTTTGTATCGGTCAATAGAACCATCTGATTGAGTCTTGACTGTATAAATCCATTTGCAACTTACTAGTTTAACACCGGAGGGCAATGGAACAAAATCCCAAGTATGAGTCTTGTGGAATGCCTCCAAATCTTCATTCAATATCTGCTACCATTCTGGATACTTAACAGACTCACAATACAAGTTAAGAAAAAAGACAAACTCTGAAGAATATGTGCTTGTGACACACTAAGCATATCAAGCAGAGGGATGGTAGTCTCACGAGGGATTTCGATGAGGAGTCACATCTAGAGAAGCTGATACAGGTGTAGAGGGGACATCTATAAAAGGAGTGTCTTGCAGCAGAAGTGAGGTAGGATGTGGAAGTCAAGAACGTGTGGATGGTTCAAAAGGATCATTTCTAGATGCCAGTGAAGAAAAGAAGGGGGTAGGCTGAGCAGAAGGATGCACAAGTGCTAAGAGTACATGTATAGCTGTGGTAGGTGAAGGAGGTTAAAGAAAGGAGAGTAAGTTTGAAGTAACATAGTAGGGAACATTCTTAAAGAAAATGACATGTCGAATAATATGAAGCCTTTGTGTGGTAGTTCATAATATTGATTCCCTCTATGAACTATACTATAGCTAAGAAAGATACATCATGTAGTGTTGGAGATAGTTTATCTCGTTCGTTAGTTGGAAGTAGCACAAAACATACACATCCAAAAGCACAAAGAATAGAATATTGAAAGTAAGACTTAAAAAGTCAGAAGTGTGGAAAGGTGTCACGTATTATAGAAGATGAATTGAAATCAAGGTACTGATGCTAATATTAGAAGAGCTCCAGTAGTGTGAAGGATTTGACATTGTTTTCTCTCAGTGACACCATTTTTTCGTGAGTGTGGGGACAAGATTGTTGAGAGAGAGTGCTATGTGATTTTAAAATAGATTGTATTGCTAAAGAGATATATTCATAAGCACCATTAGGTTGCGTACTTTTTTTACATCTATAGAACTGAGTATGAATCAAGTTTATAAAGTCCTTGTAAATATTTAAAATACCAAAATGAGCATGCATGAGATCTACCCAGGTGTTCCAAGAATAGTCATCAATAAAACTAACATAATAACAATAAATGGACAATGATGACAATGGTGGAGGTGCCTAGATATCTAAGTGAATTAAATCAAATGGGCCTAAAATAATATTATTACTGGACGAGATTGGTAGGGCAATTTGTTTGCTAATTGACATGTAGCACAATACGATAAAGTAGAGAATTTTTAGCTTCCTAGTACACCAAATTCAGATAAAATCTTTAAGCGAGAACTAGAGATATGACCTAAGCGATAATGACACAGATTGAAAGCAGAGAGTCCATGACCATTGTCAAAAGAGAAGAAAAAATGTAGAGATTCTAATTGATAAAATCTATTGACTCTATGACATGTCCTAATCTTTTGACCGATGTGATATTGGACAACACAAGATTTAGAATCAAATAAGATAGTGCAACTAGAATATGAAGAACAAATGATCATGTTAGACAACCAGAAGTATCAGAACTTGACGTAATGCTACCCAAGTGAGTAACTACTAGGAGAGTATCATTAGTAGTGTAAATTCATAATAAAGTGTGAGTTGGTGAATAATTTGTAAGAACAATGTTATCTAAGGTCATATGATGAGATGTACATGAGTTAAATATCTAGGGAGTAGAAGTACCAGCATGTGTAGACAATGCAGAGAAGTTAGAATTGAAGCACCACTAAGCCCATGGTTCTTGGCTATGAATGCAGTAATCTCTAAGAGTTGATTAAAAGATAGAGGGCAAGAAGTATGCGACCCTTGAATAACAGTATTAACACTTGTTGATGCAACAAATAGAGGTAGAGTCTTCTCGAATATCAGACGAGGTGGTCTCTTCCTACATTTATCAATAGCGTGACCTAGGTTTCTACAATAACGACGATAAAGTTGTTGTGGAGAATTAAAAGTGCTGCTAGGATTTCGATGAGAAGAATAAGAAGTGTAAGGAGTAGCAAGAACAATATGAGATGGTAGTGAGAGCTGAGTGAACCACTGGAGAGGAAAGCATCTTAAGACAAGTCTCTAGATGAACTCAACAATTGCCTCATGAAGACTAAGGAGAGGACTGTGGTGAAGGATATGTTGTCATAGGCATTCAAACTCTGAATGAAGGTGCGTGAAAAAAATGATAAAACTACTGATGATCATGTTGTTGTTGAATTGCACTGCGAGTCGGAAACCGTTTTAGGATCAGGTTCTTCCATTGTTTGCGGTTTCTCCCGCTATCTTGATAGTAAAGAATAGAAGTTTTGAAGAGATCGTGACAAGCATCCTAAAGTGCATTATAAAGTTGATACTCACGAGCAACACCTATCTAAACAAACATGTGACACAGGGATGAAGATGTCCATCCGAGAGAAAGTCGAATAGGAATAGCTACTAATCGCATAATATAGGCTATAATCTGCTGATTAGTACAAATGCACTGATCATAAGTGACACGAGAAGAATCGGTGGAGGAGTCACTAGAAGTAGCATCTGGTAAGTACGTGCAGAAGAGGGAGTGAGTGTAATAATAGTGCTCGTAGGCGACAGTAGAGTGATTCATCAATGTAACCCGTAGCGCAAAAGCCCGAATATTATAGTGAATAGTAAGAGCCTACGCGGTATAGTTGTCGGCACTAGTGAGTTGCAATCAAGTTTGTGGAAAATTATACAGCCCCTTCTTATCCATGATGAACTAGGTGGAGCCCTCAAACTTTGAAGTGAATGTTGGGTCTGAGAGCAAGTTCTCAATGTAGGGAAGCTCTTCACACGTGTCAGGTCAAACAATAAGTAAACAAAGCTTTTACTTCAGCAAGCAGATCCCCAAACTCGGGAAAGATATCACCCGAGCCTTTGGGCAAAATCCCCCAAAGATTTTCTCGATCTTTCTCCCACTCGGTTCAACAACGAAGAACTTCTTGATGAAGAAATCGTCGTCGAGTTCTACGGTGGCGCGATCTTTGCGGAGGCCGAGGAGATTGATGACATTGGTGACGATCTGAAGAAGGCCTGTCTGGTTACGAGCACGGGCGATAAATGCGGTGGAATTGGTGGCGAGATCGTTGTCGACGATGATTGATGCAGTGCTTTCTGTGATCGGCGAACGAACGTTGATTTAGAGGCCGATGGCGATGTCGTCAAGAGGAAATTTCCACCGAGGGTCCAGATGCAGGCTGATGGCGACGTCGTCGATGTAGATGCAGCAATCATCGGCGAGCAGGGAGCTGTGTGGATGAAGAAGTTTCTGCCAAGATGCAAGTGAGGGAGGCAGTGAGGGTTGGAGACCTTCAGCGGCGAAGCTCCATTAAGATTGTTTGTTGTAGAGGTCGAGTTTGGTGAACTGTTAATTTTGAGGGTGGCAACAACAGAGGGGAAGGAGGAATGAAGGAGGTTGTTGAGAGATTGGGGATGACAAGTGGCAAATTGCATTCCAGGGGTACTTGAAAATAAGTAGTGGGACAAGGGGGCCCAGACAAAGGAAACAAAAGTTTGGGGGTTTAATATATATTTTTATTAGCGGGATGGAGGTAGTTTTCCCTAGAACGGAACCCTGATTTGCCTCGTCATACTTGGTGCATCGCCTTACAAACTTAATAATACTCCCTCGTTTTAATGTGATCTGGAAGATTATTAGTTTCAATCTCCCTTACCCGGAGCCACTTCCAATGGTATATGATGGATTATTAGGGGGCTAAAAGACGTTACCGCAGCTGTGCACTGCAAACATTGCCCTTGTGAGATCTTGATTAATTCCAAACATCCTTACTTCCCGTCAAGGCTCCGCACTGTATCAATCAGATTTGAACTGGCCAGTATATGTCAGATACATACCCAATACGCCTATTTACCGATTCAACGAGCATCTATATTTGGCGGATTTATCGATTCAGGGAACATCTGTTCGGCCCAAACATGATTACTTGCACGTTGAGTATTGAGATAAGTGGTTTCTTGCATTAGTGGGGCAAATAGAACTCATGGCCACTTTTAAGGTTGAGTATGTGCGTTTTATACTCAAACCACCGAACACAGTCCTATTTTGCGTTCTAGTGATAGTCGTTATTCTATTTATTTGTTACCTAGCTATATGAATTAGTTGTCTCGAGTCTCTTACACATTTATTAATCGGATTAAATGGGTTAAACCCGATTGTGGATCACAATTGCTTAATGCATGTTTTTGTTCTCTCTAAATAAAAATGCTAATCTTCATCCTACTCTTCTTTATACGAGCAGGTGAGGGAGAGGTGCAAATTTGAATGGTCACAGTTCCAAGCTCGCCTTACAAATGCTGAGCAAGATTACTTTAA
>NC_033802.1:22294587-22342622 GCF_001876935.1 Asparagus officinalis | reverse complement strand
AATTAATCATTTTGATACATATTTCTTTCCCCTCATTTTTTTTTTCCTTTTATATTCTCACATATGTGCATCACTTGATCTCATCTTCCTTCACACAAAAAATGTGTTGATTAATCCCAGCAGCTAATATTCTGTCGATTTTTTTTCCTGTTTTATTCATTATCACATTGGTCAGCTCTTTTGTTTCCTATTATAGTAATAATATTTTTGACAGTACTTCCTGTTAATTTGTCATCCAGAATTAAGTCTCAGTATAAGGTACTGTACATCTGCAGCTTCTGATTGACGAATTTGTGTACTTAGAATTTGATGTAAATGCAAAAGTTCTTTTATTCGTTATATTTTGGTGATATAATTCCAATTGGATATTATTAGATAGGAAGATATCATTGGCATTGAAATGGCTAAATTACCATTTTAGTATTATAACTTGATCCTATTTTTAAATATGGTATTTATTTCTACTCAGACGTGTGTGTGTGTGTAGAAAAATGATAAAGTGAGATGGTGAACTCAGATTATTATCGTGAGCTAGCCTAATAGGCTACTGGAAACGGTGTTCGATACCGCCCATCATGATTTGCACTTATCATGATCTATATAAAAAAAGTTATATTGTTTGGAAATCTTTAATAATTGTTTTAGCTATATGTAGAAGGGATGACTGTTAAGTTATTTAAAAAATCAATATATCATACTAATTTGATTCATATTATAAAAGACTTTAAATTGTATAAAAAAATTACCATATATATTTGATGACGTGTTAAACGAGATGTACGATGTCGATTATGAATTTGATGTGTTGATTACTCTAGCTCATGATAAGATTTGAGCTCGCTATCTCATATTATCAATACTCTCTCTCTCTCTCTCTATATATATATATATATATATGAGATTAATGGGTATCCTTGTCATAGGAGGGGATTTCCCTCCTTGTCGCCTATGTGGCACAATCCCCACCAACTCACACTCTCTCTCCTACTTTATGAGGATGGTGGGGATTGTGCCACATAGGTGATAAGGAGGAAAATCCCCTCCTATGACAAGGATACCCATTAATCTCATACACACACACACACACATACACGGAAAATTGTGTCAAGGCCTCAAACTAGAGAAGTTGATGTGTCCAAGCCCCTTAACCCCAAAATATAAGGCAATATTGTGTTTCAATCCTCATTCCTCTGCCAACTAAGCAAAGAGAGAAAAAAAATCATGAAACCCAAAAATATCCCCCCCCCCTCTCTTATGGAGATCACAACCATGGTGAGATTTGTTCTCTCTATTCCTCCTCCCAACTCAATCCTCTTCTTAAATCCTCCTCCCCCACCTCTGTCGTTGGCGCCATAGTTAATTTTATTGCTCCTACCTTCTCTCCTCCTCCTCCTCCCTACTAACCCTAACCTTCATGATTACTTCTCACTCCTCTCCTCTCTCCTAACTCTAACCTTAATCCTAATCTTCCTCCTAACACAGTCTCCCCCCTCCTCCGATGGGCAAGATCTCATCTTTCCTCCATTGCCATTGCACCAATCAAAATTCTCACCCGGATCTATTCCCGGATCCACCTCCAACTTCGTCAATCGCTTCCTCAACAAGTTCAACTCCAATAGAAATAATAAGATCTCCTCTTCCGACCTCGTTGCCATCTTCTCCTCCCTCAACCACCCCCTCTCCACCTCTAAACCCTCATGCATGATGACCGAGACCGACTCTGAGGCGACGTATTCATGGACCACGATGATTGCTTACCACTTGTTTGATTAAATGACTCACAGAACTTTTGTTTTGTGGAACACTGTGATTGTTGTTAATTAGCAAGGACATGAAGGAACAAAGGCGGTTGATCTATTTTGATGTTAATGGGCTCTTTCATCACTCATCTCTTAAGATGTTGACTCACTCGTAATTAGATCTTATATGACCCGATCATTTAGAAGCTTCTTGAGAAAGGCTAAATGAGCTAGTTGGGGGCTAGGCTTTCACTTACAAAGAAAGACATTACATGTTTTTATCTTTACATTTACTGCTATATGTCCTTGCCTTCCTCTTATTGGAGGTGTTTTATCTAATTAATATTCTTTTTGGAGGATGAACTTGGATTTGTTGGCAAGTTAAAGGGTCTACTGTTATTGAACTTCTAACTAAGCTTTGTTATTTGAGTCCTTTTGATTGATAATAATTTTTACTTGTATTTGACTTTGTCATATGTTAACTTACTCAGTGTATGTAAGTTTATAGCACAATTGATAAGCTTGCACAATACATGTTGTTGCATGTTAAGTTATGTATTTATATTATAAAGTTATGATTTTTTGGGAAGGAAGTGGACAAATAATAGGAAAAACCAGAAAAGGAAAATAAATGAAAGGGCATATAATATTATAATCAACTATGCTCTAGATAACTGGGCAAATACATCCTTTATTGGAATTAGGTAAAGTCTGTGCTTTCATGATCCTCATGCTAATGTTACCTTATTCCCTACTAATGTTAAGTCATTTTCTATTAAGTTTACCCCATTTCGTGTTAAAGTTAAGTCATTTCCTATTAGGGTTAAGCCATTTTTGTTATGGGTACCACATTTTGTGTTAAGTCTAAGTTATTTTTTATGAAGTTCAAATGATTTCGTGTTTAAGTCTAAGTAATTTACTATAAAGTTCAAGTAATTTCATGTGAAATTAAAGTCATTTCGTATTAAGTCTAAGTCATTTCCTGTTATGGATCTGTTAAATTATGTTGTATGTTATAACATCGTGATTTTTTGGGAAGGAAGTGGACAAAGAAACCCTAGGAAAAAGTGAAAAAGGGAAAATAAATGAAAGAGCATGTAATGTTTTTATCAACTACACTCCAGAGAACTGGGCAAATACATTCTTTCCTGGAATGAGGTAAAGTATATGCTTTCATGATCGTGCTGTTAATGTTATCTTATTCCCTATTAAGGTTATCACATTTCGCGTTAAGGTTAAGTGATTTGCTATTAAAGTTAAGTCATTTCCTGTTAAGGGTACCATATTTCATGTAAAGTCTAAGTCATTTTCTGTGAAGTTTAAGTTATTTCGTGTTAAGTCTAACTTATTTTATGTTAATTTTAAGTAATTTCTTATAAAGTTCAAGTAATTTGGTGTTAAATCTAAGTCATTTCCTATTACGGATATGTCGCTGCCTGTTAAGTTATGTTGTATATTATAAAGTTTATATTTTTAGGGAAGGAAGTGGACAAAGAAACCCTAAGGAAAAAGAAGCAAGGTCACCTTGATATTTTTTTGATATTTTCTTTATACACGGTCCATTTCTATCACAGTCTAAGAAACCATATTTCTCTTTGGCATTTTATTAATATTGTTTTGTGCAATCTCCAAACCGCCACATATCATATACCTTTTTAACAAACTACTCCAAGAAAATAAATCTCACTCATCCATTTCAATTAAAAATAAACTAGCAAGTTCTAATTTACCACTAAGAAGTAAAATTATAAATAATACAATCATGAGATTTGTTTGAGAGAAATGATGGAGGGGAGAGAAGAGGAGGTTGTAGATAATTTTGAGGAGGTGATGGTCTCATCCGTCATGGGGGAGAGTTTAGAGGACGAGAGGGGGTGGTCGTGGGAGGAGAAGATGGCGGAGAGCTTGGAGGAGGAGATCTTTTCGTTGTCATTAGAGTTGAACTAGTTAAAATATGTGCTCGAGGTCGGTTGTGGCTGAGAGGGAGGTAGGAAAGGGAGACAACGGGTTGAAGGGTGTGCTTAAGTTTGATAATGGCAGAGGGGGAGGTGGGAGAGGGAGACAACAAGTTTAGAGGAGGAGAGGAGGAAGAGGGAGAGAGGAGGAAGATTAGGGTTAGGTTAGGAGAGAGGAAGGAGGTGTTAGACCCTAGAGGGGGGGGGGTGATTAGGGTCTTATGCTAATCTAATCCGATTTTATGCCAATTAAAACTAATTAATAAATTATTCTTGCAAGATAGATATACAATATGTTATGAGCAAGAATATGCAATATGAACAAAGAGATATATCCTATATGGTGAAATATATGCAAGGATATATAAACAACACAAGGGTAAACAATCTAAACTAAAGATACAATTGTGATAGGGCAATATAAACAATGCAAACACACAATATGATCACGGAGTTCGGACCTTCCGTCCTACGTCTTCGCTCCCCACTCCCGGGGAGAAATCCACTATCACAACCGGGTTTTCTATGCTAACCTGAATAACGTTTACACCACACAATATCGGTTTTCAACGCTCACCGATCAACGTTCATAATCTCACAATGTAACTATACTCCACACCCTCTAAGTGTTGGTCTCTAGTCCGTGTCCTTCCTCAAGTGCTCGGATACAACATCTCCCTAGGTTCGTCAACCGACGCTACTCCTCTTGGAAGCGACCCCGTCTCTCACCACACACTCCTCTCGGTATACTAGTGTAATACAAAGTGAATCTCAGAATAGGCTCATAATACAATTAATTTGTTCTCTAATATGGATGAGAACACAATATAAGCTCACACTCAATTGTTGCAAATCTCACCAACCCAAATATACTATATATGAAAATACAATAAGCTCAAGTGGGTGTGTGTAAACAATGAGTGAAATAAAATCAACTAAACTTAAATGTAAATACTAGCTTAATAGAAATGATAATCAATAAATAATTATAAATAAAAGCTAGAATTGAGTTTAGGAAAACTTCTCTAGATGACAAGAGAGAGAGAGAGATGGAATGAAGCTCAAATATCAATGAATTGATCTCCACTTCCTCTTGTGGAATTCTTCACAAATCAAACCCTTAAACAAACTTAAAACCAAACTTAAACTCTTTTAAAACTTGTTTAAAACATTTCTTAGATTGCTTCTAAAACTGAGGTATAAGGGGGTATTTATATGAAACCCCAAAGCCAAGAGAAAGCTAAGAAAAGACCAAAAAATTAGCTCAAAAAAGGCTCTAGAAACTAACCGTTGGAGACTGAATGACAGATCGGCGGTTGACCGTAGGAAATGCGCGGTCGACCGCGAGCAGGTCAGAAATAGAGCTTTGGCTCTGGACATCAGCCGGTCGACCGTGGCAGTCGACCGTGAAACTCTCTGGACTACATCCAGTCGAGGGGGGAGCCTCTAAAAACTATCCTGAGTCTCTGGACTCAAGGCGGTCGACCGTGGTGGTCGACCGCAAACTGATATATGAAAATTGACAGTTTTGAAAGTGTTTTTCTGACTTTTAAAAATGTATTAAAAATAACAAATGATGTCCAAAAATAATGACACTTTGGGAAATGTATATAAACATGTAAATGAACATGTTACAAAAGAAATTTTTTAAATTGCATTTCCCATTTGTAAAATATCATCATTTTGCAAAATAGTCCAAAACATGAAAATGTAAACATATGAATTTTGACATTTTACCTTAATCATGTTTTGAAACATTATAAAATGATTATATAGACTTAATAAAAGATGTATATGATTGTTATTAAGTCCATAAACTAAGAAAATAATATTTTCACAAAATTGTATATTTTGCAAACATTTCAAAAGTAAATATGATTTTATTGAACTAAATAAAATTGACATTGATGAAATCATATATATGCATGTAAGTATGAAACAAAAATATGTTTTCTAATTATATTCAATTGTTTCATATTAAAACTTGAAAACTATCAAACCAAAACATATATGTATATATATAACTATATATATACAAAAGCAAAACGTGTATGTGTGTATATGATTGAGCTTAAAGTACTAACACACATAATATAAAACCTAAAACTAAATTTACCCAAGCTTGATCTTGATCTTCAATATGCTCTTCTTGGTAAACTTACGGATGAAGCTTGAACTTGAATCTTTAACTTGAATTGTATTGCTTCACACCGATATTCCGTCAACCTCCATTGGATATGATCGTTGAAGCTCGATTCCATCCATCCTCCAACACGTTGTTTGTCTACACGAACGGGATCACAAGTAAGATAGAGTAACCTAACCTACTTTCGTCTCACGAAGTGGAACACCCTCTATAGTTCTCACCAACAAAGGAGGGGGCCATCATTCTTTTTTATTCCGGTCAGCTGTCCCATAAATAGAAATACACAAATATTAGACAAACAACATTAGTGATAAATTGTGTGAATATGAATATATGATATATAGATAATATAGATATATATATACTAGGATATATATGAGTTAGGATTATATAATATATAGATTTAAAATATTTTATTAAAATATATATATATACATATAGAATATATATAGAGGAGAGAGAGAGAGATGGAGAGGAGAGCCGGAGAGAGAGAGAGACATATATACCTGCAAAAGCAATCACAGTGTGTGCTTGATACCAAGCATACGCCATTTTTCTATACACACACAACGCCAAGCACAGCAACTTTCGTCTTGGTCAGTGAGGTGGCTCATTCATATTCACTTCATAAAATGGCGGTACCACATTTACATGGGTGCACATGAGTTAAAATATCTAGAAAGAGCTGATTACACATGTGTCAACTCACTATAAAGCCCAAGTTTGCTGCTGGTGCTATATATATATATATATATAGTATTATATGATATATATATATATATATAATAATATATAAGTATATATATATATGAGTATATATATATATATATTATATATATATATTAAAAGAGAGAAAGAAGAGAGAGAGAGCAGAGAGAGACGAGAGAGGAGAGAGAGAGAGAGAAGAGAAAGAGAATCGTGTATCGCTTGGAGCCTTGGTCAGTGGAGGTGTCTATATCCCTCCACGTCATCTAAAATTGGGCCCACATTCACCATGTGGGCGAGTTGGTTGGGAATTAGAATGAATGGATCGTGAATATGACACCTCACTACCAAACACAAATTATACTATGCGTACCAATCTACCCATTTCTCATATATATAATATATATATATATATATATATATTATATATATATATATATAATTATATCATTCTTCATCCTTTATTCCTATCAAAATTATTAAGTTTATACTCTTCTTTTCCTTCAACCTTCTCCAATTCAAATTTTGCTCACATCTTTACTCAATAGGATCCTCCCTTAATGCCCTCTTTCTTCTTCAACCCCAACAACATTCATCCAAGTCAATTTAAACCTAAACCCTAATTCAACCATAACAACCATCCTTCAAGTCAATAGCAATTTGGATTAGGGTTTAGGTTTGAGTTGGACAGTTTGAAGGAGAAAGAGTAGGAGTCCACTGATGAGAGGGAAAAATGAGTGAAGGAGGGTCTTATTGGGTAAAAGGGGGGAAGAAATTTGAATTAGAAGAACTCGAAGGAGAAAGAGAGTGTATATTTAATAATTTTGATAGGTCAAAGAGATGGAAGAAAATTTTCCAAGGAAAAGGCTAAGTATATGGTATTTCAAGTATAGGTCAAGGGAGTGAAATTATAAGGTAGTTAAGTGCTATTTAGCCTAATTTTTTACTAGTCATTGTTTAAAAGTTTTGATATATTTTTTAATCTTAGTGAATAGAAAGCACAGTAGTTTCCCAAGGTAAAGGCTAAGTAGTAGTAAAATACCTTCTAGTTTCCTCCATTTTGCAATTATAAACTCTCATTAGTTTTTGATAGAACTTAGACATATTGGAGTTTTTAAAATTTTCACTTTTAGTACTTCACATGTTAAGTAAGTGTGAGAATTTTTAATTGAAAATTTCTATATGACACATGCAAATCGTAGAAGTTTTAACTCTTAATTTTCACTAAATTTACTGTTAAACTCATCTTAAACCCATTTTAAACCTACCCTTGTTCTATTTTAAAATATAATTATAATAGATTTAATAATAAGGTTAAAAAAATAAAGAATTAACACATTTTTAAATTAGCATGTAAATGCCATGCGAAAATTTTCATGAGAATGTTCACATGTTTACATAACATAGAATACTAAAGTGTAAATTCTAAAAACTTAAGAATATAGAAGCGCAAAGTAAGGAACTAAAAGGTGTCTATGTACTGATTACTATACTTTATTGCACTTTTGTATCCTTAATATCTATTTATTGAATAAATATAATTGCTAATATTGGTTGTTATATGGATTTATAAGAAATAAAGAAATTATTAAATAAAAGACTAAGGAAGCCCAAGGTACCTCTACCTGAAGCCTAAAATAAGTCTGGAGGAAGCCCAAAAGCCTAAGAAGAGTCCAGTCAACAAATCAACTCAAGAAAGCATAATTTTGTTACAAACTAATCGATGAGCTAATCGATTAATTTCTAGCAAAAACTATGAATGACTTATTTTGATTCATTGGAGCCCAAGATTGATCCAAGGTCTGATGTTAGTTGTTGTAGGCTATAAATAGGATAGAGAGTGAGAGTGAGGGAGATGCAAAAATTTTATAAAATTCTTTTTTTTTTGGACAGGAGAGACCTTTAATTAGGCTTCTAAAATTATAAACTTTAGTTTGTAATAAATAAATAAAAATTCCTCTTTTTAATTTTCTTCCTCTTATTTTTTGTTGATGAAGATTTGCTTCACAAGGGGATGTCCCCTTACAATGTAAGGTTCTATTTTTCCTCTTTTAGTTTCTTATTTAGAATTGCATGTTTAGGATTATTTTTATTTCATGCTTTGTAGTTTAGATTTTTATTCTTGCATTTTATTTATGCTTTTTAGTATAGCTTTTAATTTCTTGCTTTTTATTCTTGTTTTGTAATTTAGATTTTTTTTCTTGCTTTTCATTCATGCTTTGTAATTTAGCATTTATTTGCTTTTGTAGTATGAGTAGTTAATTCTTTAGGATTTCTAGGACTAGATGAAACTAGTTTGATTTCCTTTTTGGTTTTTGAATTGCTCTCTTTTTGTACTTAAATGATCATGGTTATTATAATCAACTAGAATGATAATTGGTAGAAAGAAATTGATAAATTATATTTATCTTATATGGTTTGATAGTTTATGTTTTTTTTAATTCTAGAATTACTACCTAGTTGTTTATTTCTATTTATGAATGGAAATATTGCTTGAATATGTTTTTGATAGGTTATGCTTATTTTGAATAACGTGATAATTTATGCTTAAGAATTCTAAGTAATATGAGAAATAAAAGAGAGTATTTCTTAAATATAAATAGGAATTAACTAGTGGATTCAATCCTACATTCCTAGTTTATTCACTTGATTTTCTCCCCCATCTCTTTATTTGCTTCTTCTTTTGGTTTTATTCTCTTTCTTGTTTTCTTATTTTCTTTCATTTGTTTCTTTTCTTTCTTTCATTTTCATTTCTTATTTTTAGCCTTTTTATTTGAAACAATCATGCCCAAACCAATCTCTACGCATACACTCTCTCGCTTTTCTTTTATATTTCAAGAACTACTTTAGGACTTTTTAATAACACTCCTTTCTCATGAGATCGACACTTGCATGCTACACATAGTAGTTATGCACTTGCAACGTTTTATTTAGAACACATCAAGTTTTTGGTATTAACTAGTTTCTGGCCCGCGTGATGCACATATTTGTTTAATATTTAAAAATTAATGTAGCAAAAGAATGCAAATTGATAATAATAATAACAAAGAATGACTCAGAAATGATATAACCTAAATTGCATATATGTTTAATTTGCTATTATTTAAGTTGTGAACAAGAATTGATTTTTAAATTCCATGTTATTACAACAAAGTTGATAAAATCTCTCAAATCTATATGCTCAATGGTATAACATTGTCATACTAAATTATGCAGCATCAAGTTTTTCTTCACACAAAATATTTCAAGTATATAGAGATATTTATCAAGTATATAGATCCATAAAAGAAACCCATATTTATCAACTCATTGATAAACAAAATATTTGCCACAATTATATCAAGTAGATAAGTTTCTGAATGTAAAACCACCAAAAAAAATATAGTTCATACAAAAGTTTGCTAAATAGGTTTTTAGACTAGAATACTAAACTAGTGTATGTCCCGTGCTTAGCATGGCCTTCCCTTTTTTTATCGCTATAGTAATCCTGTTTTTAATTGCTACAATGTATTTTTAAATACGGTAGAAATATTTTTAAATACTATAGTATTTTTTTAAAATGCTACAGTATCCCACCTCTGCTACTCTGCTACATCAATATATTTTTAAATTAACACAGTAATTTTTTAATAATGCTACAGTATCCTTGCCTATGTTACAGTGATATTTTTTGAAAAGTGCTACAGTAATAATACTACAGTGAATTACTGTAGTATAAATAGTGGTTCTTGGGTCCTCCCATTATTATAGAGGAATAGATATAGGTTTTAGACATCATATATTAGACAGAGATTTTTCAATAAAGCAGCTTCATCTCTCTTCAGAATGTTCCAATTCTCGTCTTCAATTTTAATATGTTTCTGCTTTTTGTTGCTTGACATTTATGAAGAAATCAAGTTAGAAACTAAATATATCAGATTCTAACAAATTCCTCTTGGAGGGAGTAATGTTATCCAAGGAATAAATTTCAGTTTCATCGTCACAAGTTACAAAAAGGGAGTTCTGCATTTCAATATAACATAAGTTAACATGTTAAAGAGATTTAGGAAAAGATTCTTGCATCAAGAGATCAGTACTAAAGCGTAGAGAAATAGGCAACCCAAAGTGATAATGGTGAAAACCGCAGCAGCAAAAGATACTACTGACAAAGACATTAAAGAAATTAGTGTTACTTCTAAAAGGACTACTATGACAACTTATCATCAGAAATCTCCCCATTGAATTTGAGTATTTAAGCTAGCTACTATTGTCAATTAATATATGGTTAATTATTTCATCATCAAGTAAATGCATTGTTCAGTTAACTATTTAAATTGTTTTGGTTTGTATGTCAAGGAAAAGGTGCTAGCATTGCTTTATGAATAGTGTCAAAAGGCTAATGAGTAGCTTCAACAGGTTGATAATATGTCTGTGACAATATTCCCTGAATTTGATGTTATTTACCTACTGATTGATTTCAAGTACTATTCACAAAATTACAATATCTTACAAGGTTCAGGAAACTCAAAAGGTCTTTAAGAGCATCTCCAACCATAAAACTCAAAATGGTGTAGTTTTTACACCAAATTGGTGTAGTTTTTACACAAAATTACTATTCCATCTCCAACCCATTACACCAAATATTACACCAAAAAGCATATTCCTTTTATTATTCTTATCTTTTAATATTTTTTGAAATTAAAAATATTTAACAAATTATATAATTATATAATACATATAATTAATTACAATAATATATTTTATGAATAAAATAAAAATATAAAAATTAAATGCTAAATCAAATTAAAATATTACTTTCATAACTTCAACTAAAGATTACATTTAACATCACAAAAGAAAACATCACACTTGCAAGCAAAAATAAAAATAAAAATAAAAGGCATTACATTTAACATAAAATAAAACACAAAGACACGGTCCATATTGATAAAATTCTAAGTCTCCGAATTAGTATATTCATCCCACAAATGATCAATTAATGCATCTCGAAGTGCAATATGAGCTTCTTTATTCTTGATTTGTCGATGACGAGCCAGAAATCCTTCAAACCGAGCATTTTCATCTACAACCATCTCTACGTCCGGAACTGGTGCTTCCTTCCAATTTTCAATTGTAGCATTAAGATCACGTTCATCCTCAATTATCATGTTGTGCATAATAATGCACGCAGTCATGATATCATGTAATACTTCTTTTTTCCAAAAACGAGCTGGTCCTGACACAATTGCAAATCGAGATTGGAGTACTCCGAATGCACGTTCTACATCTTTTCTGCATCCTTCTTGCTTCATTGCAAACAACTTTTTTTTTGGACCACGAGGATCATGAATTGTTTGTACAAGAGTAGACCATTTTGGATATATACCATCAGCTAAATAGTAACCCATGTTATAATGTTTACCTTGAATGACATAATGAGCAGGAGGAGCAATACCTTCAGCGAGTTTTGCAAAAAGATGAGATGCCTCTAAAACATTAATGTCATTATTGGAACCTGGCAAACCAAAATATGCATGCCATATCCAAAGATCATAATCAGCTACGGCCTCCAGAATAATAGTTGGGGATCCACTACGACCTGCGTATTGGCCCGCCCAAGCCGTTGGACAATTTTTCCATTTCCAATGCATGCAATCTAGACTGCCCAACATTCCTGGAAAACCTCGTTGTTTAGCAATATGTAGTAGTCTGGCAATGTCATTAGTGTTAGGCGATCTCAGATATTGTTCTGCAAAAACCTCCACAACAGCACGACAAAATCTCTTAAAACTTTCGATTGCTGTCGACTCTCCTATTTTAATGTATTCATCAGTAGCATCCGCTGGTAGACCATATGCCAACATTCGGAACACAGCTGTAATTTTTTGAAGCGTAGACAATCCAAGTCTACCGACCCCATCCCTTTGCTGTATAAAGTAAGTGTCGTGAGCTTTTATGGCGTTAACAATGCGAAGGAATAAATCTCGAGACATTCGAAATCGTCGGCGGAACATCGAATCATTATATCGCGGATTCTCAGAGAAGTAGTCGTTGAACAGATTACGATCAGCATTTTCTCGATCACGGTTGATCACTATATGACCAGGAATTGAGCCTCCACGAATTACTTGGTTGTTTTGTTGATTGATATAGTAAGCCATGAGAAGATTGTTGTTGTTCCTGATGCGAAACACCGCTTCCCTTTCTGCATCAATCGCTTCAATATCATCTATCAATTGTTCATCTTCAATTTCATTATCAGAAAATGATGATGACAAATTAGAAGGATCTCTATTGTTAAAATTCATTTTTTTTGAAAATAAAGGTTTATGATTTTAGCAAACTCATCAATATGAGCTTTTATAATAGATGGAGATGATAAACGGGAAGTGTTGGAAGTTGAAATGTTGTCATGAAGAGTTATCATGAAGTGCTAGAAGTTGATATGTTGTCATTGATGTGTCTTTTCTTTGAAATGTTGTCATGAAGTGTTTGAAGTTGATATGTTGTCATTGAGGTGTCTTATCTTTGAAATGTTGTTATGAAGTGTTTGAAGTTGATATGTTGTCATTGAGGTGTCTTTTCTTTGAAATGTCGTCATGAAGTGACAGAAGTTGATATGTTGTCATTGATGTGTCTTTTTTTTATATGTTGTCATGAAGTGTTTGAAGTTGATATGTTGTCATTGAGGTGTCTTTTCTTTGAAATATCGTCATGAAGTGATAGAAGTTGATATGTTGTCATTGATGTGTCTTTTCTTTGATATGTTGTCATGAATTGTTTAAAGTTGATATGTTGTCATTAAGGTGTCTTTTCTTTGAAATGTCGTCATGAAGTGACAGAAGTTGATATGTTGTCATTGATGTGTCTTTTTTTTGATATGTTGTCATGAAGTGTTTGAAGTTGATATGTTGTCATTGAGGTGTCTTTTCTTTGAAATGTCGTCATGAAGTGATAGAAGTTGATATGTTGTCATTGATGTGTCTTTTCTTTGATATGTTGTCATGAATTGTTTGAAGTTGATATGTTGTCATTGAGGTGTCTTTTCTTTGAAACGTCGTCATGAAGTGATAGAAGTTGATATGTTGTCATTGATGTGTCTTTTTTTTGATATGTTGTCATGAAGTGTTTGAAGTTGATATGTTGTCATTGAGATGTCTTTTCTTTGAAATGTCGTCATGAAGTGATAGAAGTTGATATGTTGTCATTGATGTGTGATAGAAGTTGATATGTTGTCATTGATGTGTTATCATTTTGCAGTTCAATCGGGCTAAAGTGTTGTTTGCTCAGGATAAGAATTATAAGAAGGGATTCAAATTCGATCATGTATGGCCCATCTTGAAAGATATCGAAAAATTTGCAGATGTTAATGCTGGAATTCAAGTGGGACGTATGCAACATGGTAACTTTGCATCATCACAATCAGAGTACTCTCCCACTTCAGACTCTCCCACACAAGCATCTCCTGGACTGGCTTCATTCGATTTTAATATGAATGACAATGATTTTGGTGGTACTTCTGAAAGACCTATAGGGGTACGGAAAGCAAAATTTAAAAAGAGAAATGATGAAGAAAGTTCTAAGTTTATGGAGTATATGAAAGAAGAGAATCAAAAAATGCTTGCAATTATGGAAAAAAATAATGCTGATAGGCAACTAAATTATGAAATCCAAATGTTACGAGCTCAAACTGCAGCCAAAAAAGTGGACGTGGAAGAATTACGAGAAGAAAATTTAATTTTACTGAAAGATTTGACACAAGTAACTGATCCAAAACTACATGAGTTTCTTGTACAAGAACAATCAAGAATTATGCATAAAAGAACTAAACAAGGTGAAGGATCTCAAAATACCGGTTCTGGTACTTTTGCCCAATATTTCGAGCATCTTCGTCCTTCTGATGATAATTTCCTAGAATACTGAAATGTTGTTTTAGTTTATGTTCAATGTTCTATTTTCCTTTAATTTTAATGTATTGCAATTAGTGTTAATTTCCAATGTTGTTCTAGTTTATGTTCAATGTTCTATTTGGTTCTAGTATTATGAAATTTTAAGTGTTTGGATTAAACTATCTATTTTTTCCATTGTTGAATTTGATTTTAATAATTATTTTATAATCTAATTTTATTATAATAGTTCATATCAAAATAATTAAAAAAATAAAAGCTACCATGAAATATTTTGATCATGAATAAAAAGAGAAACATTAAAAACCAACAAAATAATAAACTCCATGGCTAAAAAAAAAAAAAAATTCACTGCGCCAAAGCTACAGTGCTGCGCCAAATCTGGCGCAGCACTGTAGCTCTCCCCCAAAATGGCGCTGGGGAAAGCGTTCGGTTGGAGGAGAAACAGTAACTTTTTTTGCGTCAAATTGAAGGGATAACGTTCGGTTGGAAAAGCTCTAAGGTTTGCAATTCTCTAAAGCCACAACTTATCTTCTGAGTGAAAATTGAGTAACCTTAGCTATTTTGATATCTCTATAAAAAATAAAGCCATATCCATTATCTTAACTTGTTTCGAATGCTGTTATATATATTGAAAAAATGACTATCTAAAATGATATAAGCAAATTAACGTAAGTATAGAATGAGTAGAGTACCTTGGTTTGATTTCCTTTTTATTTGTGTAATAAAAATAATAATAATTTGGGAAAATGGAGCAGCACTGGATGTAACTATAGATATGCATTTGTTAACTTTACTACTTTACTAACTTCACAAAAGCTTTATAATGATATTTGTGGCAAAATTTAGATTGACTTTAGTTCGCTGAAGGTCTGTGGAGTGACCCCAACAAGAATTCATGTAAATTATTTGTCGGCTCTCTACAAAAAAGATCATATATTGATATAATTATATCCGGTCTAGTCATATATCACTAGTATTGAGAAACTAGTCTTTCTATCTTCCAATTTTTGGATACAATTCGTATCCTGTTTTTTGTAAAACTTGTTATTTAATACATATGACAGGGTTTATCCCTTGTTTTTGATCAAAAAAAAATTATATCCGGTCTAGTATGTATTTTAATTCTAAATTATCGTTAGCTATCACTATATGTAGAATGCCTATTTTTGTGTTTGTTCACTACTATATAGAGAATATTGTTCCTAGTGCTATCTGCATTTATTGAGAATAGTATAACTTTGTAATTTTAAAAAATGGGACTTACAAATTTAATGTTTTTGGTTTTTATCATCTAAACTATTTCATTGCAATCTGCGATTTAGGGTTGCCACGTAATAGATATGTATCAAATATGACTTTTAGGATTTTTTTTTTTTTTTTGATTTTGGTCAGATTAATGAATGAGATACAAAAGACAAAATTCATCAAACAAAAAGTTGTTGGATTTTCTCCTTTATGCAAGTCTTTTTTAACATTCATTGCCAACAAACAAAAGTTAAATATAAGTGTCGCCAAAATATTGTGTTTATATAATGCTTGTTTATATGTCAAGTAGTTTTGTGAATAATTTTGTTTAAATGTTAGGTTTGTTGAGAGTTTTGTCTTGATCAGATCGTCTTCTATTGTTTTCTGAAATAGTGAGTGTAGATATATTTTTGTAAGTATTTGGCTTTATCATAATTGAGTCCGAATGGAGTTTGTACATACAATGCTTTTTTGAAATGAAGTGAATACTTATCTTTTCTGTCACAAAAAAATTATGAACATGAGAAATGAAAAAGGAAAATAATACTAATTGTATTGACTTACATTATCAATATCCTCTTTCTTTTTGGAGGATTTAGTTCCATTGGTAAAATATTTTTGACATGTTGACTCCTAATGATTCAAAAATAAAAGAGATTACTTATATTTCTTAGCCTCATTTATGTATGCAAACTGATGTAGAAAATGATAGATATATACCCCATAAAAAGAATAAATATGTGATGTATACCTAATTCAAATTTGAGCTATCTAAGAATGCTGCTATTAGACCTTCATCATCAGTCATTTTAGAAACAAAAAATATAGACTAGCTTTGTTTGAGGTTGAATTCTATTAAATAGAAGTTTCCTTTCACCGAGGTACCTAACTCTTGAGGAAATGAATCATCATCATCTTCTTGTGAATAATATAAAAACCCAAAGTAGAGTTTTCTAATTGAAACTCATAATCTAAAAATAATAATTATAGTGATTATTTTTGTTAATCTTTCCCTTAATTCGATTGTAGTTTTTTGAATAATCTATTTAGCTTCATAATCAAACAGGACAAATGATGCAGTCCTTGTATGGTCAATGCATAGATTAATACATGAACCATGTACCTAATGAAACTTGAAAATTAAAACAAACCAATGAGGATAATAATCTAAAATGACATTAAAAATTCAAACATCCATCCGTTAAGCATATAATTAAATATAAAATTTTGGAATGGATCTCACATACATATTTTCACACACAACTTAGGATAATAATTTTGCATTTTCGTTGCAATTGTCACACCAAAAATTTTGTTTTTAGCCTTTACCTTTTTTTTTACATTTGTTGCAGGCATTGTAAAATCAATTGTAATCCTTTTCAATTTTCCCTGTAATTGCTAATGTCACACATGTTTATGTCTGAGTATTATCAAATAGTAAGAAAATAAAATTATGAGTATATTGATTCAAAGTTATCAAGTTTCTCTGGATCAATTATCTGGTTTACCACTAATCTTATATTGTAACTAAATAGTATAAAATACATATAAAGTCTTTTCTTTGAAATAATTACCTCACATGTCTCTTGCATTTCATCAAGTGTCTCTCATTCGGTTAATAATAGAAAATCATCCATGATTGAATAAGCTTTTTTAGTTGGAATCTGACCAAATCATTGAGAAGAAGAATCTTCTACAAGTTTTAGGCTTATAAATAAAATTTAATTAATTAGCAATAATGGCAAATTACTTGTACATAGATAATAAATAAAGCAATTCATCACGTACCTTCTTTTTAGATCAGCATCTTCAGGTATGTTTAGATTGATTAATATCTTGGACGCATATAAAGCGTTTGTAATAGTAATTTTACCTAAGAAAATGAGGTTTTCAAAATTATGAATGCTATTAATATAAGCATATTTACATATAAATACATTTAATATAAGCATAATTTGCATACATATATGTTATAGCCATTTTAGTGCTGAAAAGTAATCTCCAATCAATAGTAGACAAGTGTTCCACATTATGTGTAATTGAGCAAACACTTCAAAATAACCCAAGACCCAGTTCAGACAACTCGACACGCTGACATCTTGTAAGGATGACTCAAAAGACGTTACATGTTGACCCCTGGCTAGGTTGACTCCCTGATTGGCCTACTTGACCGACCATTCGGTTGATATCTTGCAAAGGTGACTCAAAAGGCGGTACTTCTCGACCACCGGATGAGTAGAAAGGTGACAAAATACCTCAAACCTTAAGCCCCTTCCCGAGTGTTGACAGCTGATCACGTCACAATAAATGCCATTAAATGCATAATCGTCGCCATCATTCCTCTACCCCCAATAGTCTTTAAGACACATCAGATCACATCAACACCGCACGCCTCCAATCACTTCACATTAAATGCGGAAATGACTTCTCCGCCACTAGTCAGTCGATACCTCTAAAGCAGATGATGACCTGGCTGCCAGCTCATGCTCGATCGAAATTACCATCCTACCCTTCTACTACCACTATCAATAGGGGCACTATTTTCAACACGAAGGTAAGATCTTTTTCTCTACTCACTGCGCATAAGAACTTCTACAGTTCAGTTACTTCTCCACTCAAGTAAAGTATTGACTTGATCGTCGGAGGAACAATTAGAGAGCCTAACTCCACCCCCTTGCGATTTTCTACCTGTGCAGGGAAGAATAACCCAAATCAGGATTAGACATTTCGGATGGTTAGAGTACCTTCGTCAGCTAATTAATTTCTCATAGTGACTATTTAATATCTACCATCAACAATATACATATATACATACATATATATCTGAAAGTAATATGCAACTAATTTGATTTACCTCCTTACGGTTTTGCCTTGGCAAGATGAATCATCGTGATAATAACTTCTGAATTAGCATTCTCTACATAGTGTGAAACTTGATCAGCATAATGGCCTCACTGACTACATCGTAATTTAATATTGCATGAAGAATAAATTTTAGTATGACATGAATATACACTCACATGTACTTTTACAATAAGAAAATATGGAACTATATTGTACACATTTGAACTCACATGCTATATTGGTGTTCAAGCTCCAACAATTTTCTTTTATTTCCATTGCTCTCAACTTCTCTCATATTTCTGTAGGGTCAAAAAATTGATTGGGATTGATTCTCTTGTTTTAAGAAAACTGGGTTCGGTCACTTGGTACGAAACACTTACAATCACTCAATCTCTCTCTCTCGATTACAGATAAAGAGATGATTAATTTAGCTCCTCCTTGTTTAACGTGGGTTCTTGGTGGCAAAAGGATGCTTCCCCCAATGCTTGAGTCGAGATTACCCCCTGTTGATTATCAGAACAAGATTATCAGAGCTTCTGACGTTGGTTAGACTGCTAGAATCGAGGTTCGAATTCCAGATCTAAACGCAGGAGCTTTGATTTCTGTTGATTGCCAAAAGTTTTAAAAGTTCGAATGAACCAACTTTTTCTAACCCTCTTCTCTGTAGCCATCTATGGCTATTTATAGGGTTTAAACATGTAACCGACATGCTAAGATTATGGGTAGAAGGGCATAACTTCCTCCTCCAAATCAGCACGCGCCGTAACATGCTTCTAAAGATTAGCCCACGTGACTGACTAAGTCTTTGGAACCGTTACAGCCAGATCTCATGTGAGTGACGAGCCTCGCTGTATGGTAAAGTTCATCTGATTGAATGAACCTCAATATGCAGCAAGGTTTGTTTTCTACGACCAACTTGTAGTATAGCGAACTCTGTCTTCACTGACGCTTGTCTGACGAGCTTCGTATTCACTAACGAACTTTGTCTTCGATAGCTGAGTCCAACTACGTCGCAAGTCTTGTTAATTTCCTTTTGATGAGCCTCATCTTCACTAATGAGCTTTACGTCCGACGATGAGCTTTGTCTTCACTGATGAACCTCATCTTCCAAAGATGAACGTCGAACCTCGTTTCCAATGACAAGCTTCGCTTTTGTTGTTGAGTTTCGTTGCGTGGCGAGATCCATTTGGGAAGTGGATCTTTACTAAGCAACGAGCCTCATCTTAGATCGAGACGAGATTCATTTTCTTGACGACCCTCCTCATATTTTGAAGCTTGGTATTTTTAAATGTCTACAAAACCCCCTTCAAAGTTTTTAGACTCAAATTGGGCTGTGTGGAGTCTGAAACACTTTGAATACCTACAGGCGTGAACTTGTAGAGTTTATCTGACAAACTTAGTTTCATCATGAACTTCATCTTCACTACGAGGTTCAACATGGATATTACCCCGAGGTTCATTCTGGAGTTCGTCCCTCTATACGAGCTTTGTCAGAATAACAGTCATCTGACACCTTGTGCCATCATCAGCAATGTTGTTACGCACCTTTTCCAGACCCAATAAATGGTCTCCAGCTAGTGCTTAGAGATCTCCGTGGATCTCGTCCGCAGATCTTGTTGGGAAGGGATCTCATCAAACGATCTTAACTGAAGATCGCGACTCTTGATTTAACTTTTTCCCGCCCCTATATATATAGCATCATCATATGAGAAGTCCTTTCTTCTCTTTATCGTTTGGACTATCTGAACTCCTCCTCTTCCAAAGTTTCAATCTTTTCTTCTTCGCGAGCTCTTCAAACAAAATTAATGGCCCCCAAGACAGCTGTAGACCGAAGAAAGGGCAAGGGCAAGAAGGTCGTCGGTTCTTCACACGAACCCGCTGTTCTACCTGCTTTCTCAGGTAATAGATCTAAATGCATGATTTGCATTCGGAAAGATATTAACCTTGTCTATTTTAGACTTGGGTTTCTTGAGGGAGATGAACAATCTCTCTAGACTCATCATAAAGATGACGTCTTTTTTATTAGATGAGGCTTGTCATCAATGAGGCTCGTCTCTATAACCTGTCTTGTCTTTTGATGAGTCTTATCTGCTAGTTGAATATCACATGTCCATCGCTGTTGGCTATCTTGACGAGGGTCTTCCTCGAGATTTAAATGAAATTCGTTTACATGATGAACTTCATTTTCAAACGATGAACTGCGAACTCCGTTTTTACCAACGAGCTTTGCTGGACTGATGAACCTCGTCTTCACTATCGAGGTTTGTCAAGTGAATGAAGTTAGCTTAGCCAACAAAGTTTGACATTTGTTGTAACACGAGGTTCATCGTTTGAACGAAGTTCGAAGTTTGTTGCTGAAATGACCTTCGTGTCATTTGGCCGTGACTACTTCTTAGGACTAACCTTGTTTGTCCTCCGTGCAGTTGTATATCCCTCTGGTCGAATTCCCCAGCGTGGTGATCTTGGAGCGGATGGTACTCAGGTGCTGTAATTCATTCTCATTACTCTACCCTTGAGAGTATTCCTTTATTCGGAGAACGGGAGCAAGAAGAAGTGGATCTTCTTTCTGAACCTTCGATTTTCACATTTAGGCGTATGATCATTGATGCTCCTCTAGAGTCCATTAATTGTGAACACATTGTGAAGCATGTTCTCTTGTTTGGAGACTCTTCACAGGATCTCGACTTATTAGATATCGGGACTTATGAATGGCTTAGAATTATGAATGGGCAAAACTTGTTCTTACCTCGAATGGAGCGTGACGTTTCTCTTACTGCCTTAAAGATTGTTTGGGCTTCAAGGAGAATGGACTACGATTTAACCCCAATGCAAGATGGGGTTACATGCGGCTACTTTTTCTGGAGCAGTGCTAAGATAGATAGCGGTAGCCGTTACATTATCGGATTACACCCAGGGCATTTTCAAAAGAGCTCCCTGTTGGTGAGACTGTTGAGGAGGCTAACACTTTTGGACGTGCATTCTTTAGGTGAACGGGTCAATTCCCTGCTAAAGACTTTAGAACCCCTGGCTGGTCTCATTGGAATCCTACGCAATGGTGGCCTCGTGTCACCGAATACATCTTACAGGAGAATCAGGAAGACATGTAAAGGTTTAATCTTTATGCACCCATCAAGGCAACACAATTCGGGTTAATCAATAACTCCCACCAATTCTTTGATATTTTGGAGTTATATAACCCTACGACCCGTACTTTCTTTACTCCCGATGGAGAAATAGGAATTGCTCTTCATGAGATGGAGGAAGTCTCACAGGTCAACAGGAGTTAACTGATCTAGAAAAAGAACACCCCTAGGTGGTTAAGACCTTTTGGGAGGTAATGTGCCATTACTATATTTGCATGAATGTAGAAGGACGACTCGATAAGAGGGGCGAAAAGCTCCTCAGTCATAACATCTGGATGCGTTACCTCTTCAAGAATCTGGAGCACAAGAATGATCTTGTAGTGCCATTGGGTCCTTGTGATGTAAGTGAATTGTCTCGACGACTACTTGCTCA
The DNA here is from genome assembly GCF_001876935.1 of Asparagus officinalis. Taxonomy (NCBI): domain Eukaryota; kingdom Viridiplantae; phylum Streptophyta; class Magnoliopsida; order Asparagales; family Asparagaceae; genus Asparagus; species Asparagus officinalis. Next base: position 22,320,583 of record NC_033802.1, on the reverse strand, counting down.
TCCACTCATGCATCACGTATTAGAATCAGATGAACAAGGTTACCCTGTCGGTACCACATTTGAGAGTTATTTCTTTTAATGTGGAGAGCCAATCTCTTCTAAGGCTTTCCTGGAAGGATATCTTATGTTATGGATTCAATAAGTCGTTGTTGTTTCTGGAAGCTTTGACATGCTACCAATGGAAGTGGTATCCCCAGTCGTATGTTTAGCGCACGGCCGTTCCTATGCCCTTCTTCCTACCATGACTGCCCGCATTCATTATGGATTGTGGAGTTTGTGTTATGAATTTTAACGTGGCAACGAGAATCCCAAGGTAGGGTTACCCTACACTTATTTTATGGAATGGGTCGTCTTGCACTGTCCAATCCTTATGAGCACGCCTTCCGCTCATATAGAGGGTCAAGTTACTCTTTTCATTCAGAGATTGGAGAACTCATATTAGGAGAACTATTACATGGCCTTGGTAAGGCGCATTCTCCGTGATCATAAGAAATGAGAATTCAACTGATGTTTTTCTCATTTTCCTGGGACCAGCTATAGGCAGGCCATAGCTTGGTATTGGACTATTGCCGGAGGTACGGGTGCTCATTTCTTGCTTTTGCAACAGAATCCACAGCCTCGGACCATGCTTGCTTATTGCAAGTGGCATTGTATGGCAAACGCAGCAATCCTAAACTTTAATATCAATTCTTCAGGACTGTGATACTTTCAGTGTCGGTATAGATCTGGAAATGCTTCTAAATGAAGTCGTATACCAGGACTCAATGAGTTCTTGTATGCTGAGGAAAGTGCTGAGGTAGAAGAATCTCACTCTTTCAGTCTTCATGAAACTCAAGAGGAGATAGACGCTCCTCTGAAGGAGGATATGCTTCATAGATCTCCTCACATTGATGAATATGTGAGCCACATGCCTGCTGCTTCTGATACAGGAGATGTTCTTAGAGATGGAGCAGATTTTGGCGGATCTGAAGATTTCACCCCTGCTGATGAACCTTATGAGCTTCCTCAACATGATGCTTCTAAGAGCTTTTCTCCACCCATTGAGTCCACAGCAGAAGGCTCTCATCAGCAATCCCAGGCTCTTGAAGAACCATATCTTGACACAGGGATCACTAGTATGCCATCATTGACTTTTCTTAATTTCAACTTATTTTCCTCTGATACTACTTATTCAAAACGAACTATAGAAGTTGAGGCCCCGAGACAAGTTGGGGAAAAGTCTAAAGAATTCGGACAAATGCGTAAATCTAAATGCCTCGCCAAGAGACCAAGGCAAAATATTTCTCCGTCCAGAACCGCTTTGATAGAGTCACTCAGAGTTGAGACGAATTCAGAATTTGAGGATGAAGTTCCTTTAGCCCGACTCCGTACTGGATTGCATCCAGCGCCAAGCACCAACGTTGAAGATGCTTTTGTTGATTCTGGTAAGATAAACATATAGTCATTTACCTTTCTGGATTTTTAAGGTATTAACAACTTTGCTCATTGTGTTTAGTCGTTTCCACAGACACCATTGCCCCTACTGATGTGGGTATTAAGCCAGGACTGGCTCCTGGTGATCCTATTGCAAGTGGGATGTCTCCAAATTTAGCTGTGGGAACAGGTATAGCTAGTAATCCGACTGTTGATCCTGAAATAACTACAGGAGCAGAAGTCGTTCCGACTACTATATCTGACATTGAAGCTACTATGAGCACCAGTGTTGTGTCTACAAGTTCCATTGTTGTGACTAAAATTCACGTCGTATCAAGTACCATAGTCGCTGTCACTCCTACCATTACTGCAATGATTGCTGCAACCATCGCCACCCCTACTGTGTACACTACGTCGTCAGTTTTCACAGAAACTACAATTTCTTCTGCAGCTCATCATGCAACGTTGTCTTCTGGTAGTACACCTTCTTCTCCTATCGTCTTAGCGAGAAATTTTACCGTCTCAAAAATATTGGAGAACTTCCTCAGCATTTTAAGAGAATCTCTCATTCAAGTCTTAGATCGTGGAGGGGACTTTACAGGAGTTAAAGAGGTGTTGGTGCCTTTCTTGTGTTAGACCCTAGAGGGGGGGTGATTAGGGTCTTATGCTAATCTAATCCGATTAAATGCCAATTAAAATTAATTAATACGTTATCCTAGCAAGTATGAAATACAACAAGATATGTAAGCTAGGATAAGCAATATGAACAAGTGAATATATCCTATCAATGAGATATTACAAATATATGAGCAAGGATATATGAACTAACACAAGGGTAAAATAAACAATCTACACAAGTGATAGGGTAATATGATGAGCAATACACAAAGGCGATATAAGATATGAAAACAAGAATAAGAACGCCAATGCAATCACAAACAAAATGATATGTTTACGAGGTTCGGTCCCCACGACCTACGTCCCCGCTCCTCACCTCGAGGAGATCTCCACTATCACAACCGGGTTTTCTACGTTCACCCGAACAACGTTTACACCTCACAATACAATCACTATGTAATCACACCTCACACACTAAGTGTTGGTCCTAGCCCGTGTCCTCCTCCTCAAGTGCTCGGTTACAACCTCTCCCTAGGCACGTCAACCGACGCCACTCCTCTTGGATTCGACCCCGTCTCTCACCACACACTTCTCTCGGTGTACAAGTGTATTACAAGTGAATCCTCACAATAAGCACAATATAAATCAAATGATTTGTTCTCTAAACAAGGTGAGAACTCAATTAAGCACAACTCTAAGTCACTAATCTCACAACCCAAAATTATACTATGAATGTAAATACAATAAGCTCAAAAGGTTGTGTGTGAACAAAGAGTATCAATAAAACAATTAAACTCAATATATAAATCTAGCTTATGGAAATTAAGATCAAAACAATAAATAGCTAGAATTGAGTTTAAGGAAAACTTCTCTATAGATCAAGAGTGAGAGAGAGATGAGTTGAATGCCCAAACACCAAAGGATGATCTCCTCTTTGCTCTTGTGAAATTTGCTTCACAAACTAAACTCAAACAAACTCTTAAACTCTTTTAAACAAAACTTAAACCCTTGATTAAAAACTTTCTTAAACTTGTTTTAAAACTCTCTTAGATGGCTTGAAAGAAAACAGCAATAGGGTATTTATACCCACTCAAAAACTCAGCCAAAACCCCTAACAAAAGACAAAAAAGTCCCCAGAAGACAGCTCAGAAAAATAGCCGTTAGTGTCTAACAGATCTATTGGCGGTCGACTGACAGAACGTTCGGTCGACCGAAATTTCGTCGGTCACAAAAAAAAAATATTTAATTTCTTATAAACAAGAAAAAAACCCCAAAAAAAAAAAACCCAACAATTTTCATCGGTCGACGTACGGTCGACCGGACAGACTTCGTCCCAGAGAACTTTTTGCACCTCAGGTTCGGTCGACCGGTGCGGTCGACCGAATACTGATACTCTTCAAAAACTGTTTTGAAAGCTGTACATCTGATTTTGAAACACTGTTTAAAAATATCAAATAAATTCAAAAAATGTAAAACTTTGAGGAATGATTGTAGACATGATAATAAACATGCTACAGCGACTGGTTTTGAAAAAGGACTTCCCAAATGAAAATATCATCATTTTGCAAATATGTTCAAAAGCATGAAAACCTGAAAATTGATATTTGATATTTTGACTTAAACAAATTTTGAACCCTATGAAATGATTGTATTGACTTGATAAAAGATATAACATATTGTTATGAAGTCTATACCTAGAAATACAATATTTTCATAAAATTGCATATTCTATGCAATATATTCAAAACACTGAATATGATTTCATTGATATAAGCTTGTTAAAGATTCAAAATCAATATATAGCTAGTAAACATGAAACAAAATAGTATTTCCAATTCTATTCATTTGTTTCATATATAACTCAAAATTATTAAACCAAAAACATATTGTATAATATAACTGTATATATTACAAAACCAAAACCAAAGCGTGTATGTGTGTATATGATGAGCTTAAAGTCTAACACACATAATTATAAACCCAAACTAAATTACCCAAGCTAGATCTTGATTTCATTGTAGCTCAATTTGGTACATGTTGCGGATGAAGCTTGAACTGTATCTTTAACTTGAATTGTATGTAGCTTCTCCACAAATCGCGCATCCTCCATTGGATATCATCGTTGAAGCTCTATTCCATCCATCCTCCAACAACGTTGTTGCCTAGAATAAATACGGAAAACACAAACACTAGACAAACAACATTAGAAGTAAATTGTTTGTTAAACATCATCAAAACAAGAAGGCCAACAAATTCCCCTTTTTGATGAGACAAAAATGATATATGCATGAAAGGAAATAAATATATAAATTATAATTCACATGCATATAAACAAACAAGATAGATATACTCACAATATTTCTCCCCCTTTGACAACATCAAAAAGGGGACAAAAGGATTAAGAGAGCGAAAGCTCCCCCTATCAATAAGCATAGGTGAGTATCAAACAAGTATAGGGATTGCTCCCCCTATCAAAAAGCCATATAGAATATATGCGATGAAGATCATGGCAAAACATATGTGAGCAAGCATACATGAATATGCTAAAAATTTACTCACATACATGAAGATAATGAGAACACATATAAATATGTCAATATGAAAATAGTGTCTCATTAACACAAAAAAATATAAAAACCATATAAAAGAATAGATTTATGAAATCAAAAGAAGAGGAACATGAGAATCATGCAAAAAGTTTTCAAATGAAAACAAATCAACCAAAAGAATTCATAAATCAAAGTTTATATTCAAAAACAATGTTTGATCAATAAAGAAAAATTTTCTTTACATAACTTGATCAAACCACTCATAGAATACATTATAAAGCACGAATAGATGATCCATTAGCACAAACACATAAATATCATCATATAAGTGAATTATAATGAATTCAAAAGCAACAAATCAAAACACAATTTTTAAGAGAGGCAACAATTATATCAAGCTATTGAGCTTGTTCCAACTCATATAATCATTTAAGCATCCGGTAAACATGATTTGGGAATAAACACCCAATAAACCCGGAGGGTTATATAAATACACATCTCTCATCAAAATCAAAACTAATAATCATGAAAACAAAAGATTTGATAAAAGAAAAATTGTTTTCATAACCAAAAGATCTTAAAACATAATTTTCAAAACCAAGACAAAGAAAAATAAAAATACTAAAATTCTTTGTTTAAAATCAAATTTCTTTTGGTACCCAAGAACTCTTGGTACCAAACGATTTAGGGACATGACCCCTATCATTCAAGCTCAAAGCCCTAGGGTTATGAACCCATTTGGGCGCATTTAGTGCACGGGTCCGGTCATAGCAATAATTATGCAAATGACCCATTCGATTGCAATAAGTGCAATGAAGAGGATGCATTTGGTTATGTTGACCATGTGGATGTGCACGAGGAACATTTGCAAATAAAGATGGTCTTTTAAGATTATTTTGCAAATGAGAAACATTTTGAAATAATGTTGGTCTACTTGAAATATTTTGCGATTTAGAAACTTTTCGCAAATCAAAACAAAACTTGGCTAAGTGACCAACTCTACCACAAAAATCACAATGATACACATTAGCATGCTTATGATGAACAATGGGTGCATGTGTGTGTACATGTGATGAAGAAGAAGCCTTATGAGATGCACAAGAAGAATTAATATTCTTATGTTTTTGTGCATCATAGCAAAACTTAGCTAAATGGCCTTTTCGACCACAAATGGAGCATTTATAAGTTTTACTATACAAGTGTGCAAAGTGTACGGGTTTAGAAGTTGTAGTACTAGACTTTGCACCCAAGTCCATAAGTTTCTTATTATCTACAATGCATGTTTTAAGGGTTGAATCTAAAGATGATATTCGGTTTTTCACAAGATTCAATTCATCATTATGCATACAAGCATTGGAAATAGAAGTAGATGAAACATGATCATTTCTAAAAGAATTAAACTTATTTCTAATAGTTTCTACTTCTATCATGGCATTATTATTAGCATGAGTTAAGCTAGCAATAGATGAAGACATGTTATTATTTTCCAAACTTAATAACTCATTGTTTTCTTTTAAAATAGCATTCTCTTTAACAACAATATCAAGTTTGGAAGCTAGCGACTCATGATCGGATTTTAAACTAATATGCTTGCTTTTAAGATCAATAAAATTGTTTTGCAATTTTGTATAGGCATGAGATAATCTATCATATGCACAAGCGAGTTCATTGATGGATATATCACTATCGGATTCCGAATCGCTTACCACACTAGGGCTATCGCCTAGTGGCCGTGTGCATGATGATGCTCCACACTCACTTGAAGAACAATCCTCCAAACTACGTCGGATTTCCTCCAAGTTGCCTTGATGTGCTTCTATGAATTTCCATAAATTGTAAGCACTATCAAAATGAACAAATTTGTTAGAAAAGGATGAGTCGAAGGCATTAAGCAAATATTCTAACAAAAACTTGTTCATATTAAACATTTTCTTATCATGATCGCTCCACTTGGATTTCTCCAATGTGGGCACAATGTAAGCACAATCAATAACTTCCCATAAGTTGATATTTCTAGATTGCACAAATAGTTTAAATCTAGAGGCCCATTGTGCATAGGGGAAATTAATGAATTTAGGAGCAATATTTGATTCATAGCCTAAACGAAATATATTCATATTCATGATATATATGTGAAAATATGCAAGCAAGACTAATGTAATCATAACTAGATTAGCACAAATAAGATAACTTGGATCTTTAACTCAAGGTGGTTAGACCTTAAATCAAAGAGCACCAAGCTCTGATACCAATTGTTAGACCCTAGAGGGGGGGTGATTAGGGTCTTATGCTAATCTAATCCGATTAAATGCCAATTAAAACTAATTAATAAGTTATCCTAGCAAGTATAAAATACAACAAGATACGTAAGCTAGGATAAGCAATATGAACAAATGAATATATCCTATCAATGAGATATTACAAATATATGAGCAAGGATATATGAACTAACACAAGGGTAAAATAAACAATCTACACAAGTGATAGGGTAATATGATGAGCAATACACAAAGGCGATATAAGATATGAAAACAAGAATAAGAACGCCAATGCAATCACAAACAAAACGATATGTTTACGAGGTTCGGTCCCCACGACCTACGTCCCCGCTCCTCACCTCGAGGAGATCTCCACTATCACAACCGGGTTTTCTACGTTCACCCGAACAACGTTTACACCTCACAATACAATCACTATGTAATCACACCTCACACACTAAGTGTTGGTCCTAGCCCGTGTCCTCCTCCTCAAGTGCTCGGTTACAACCTCTCCCTAGGCACGTCAACCGACGCCACTCCTCTTGGATTCGACCCCGTCTCTCACCACACACTTCTCTCGGTGTACAAGTGTATTACAAGTGAATCCTCACAATTAAGCACAAGATAAATCAATTGATTGTTCTCTAAACAAGGTGAGAACTCAATTAAGCACAACTCTTAGTCAATAATCTCACAACCCAAAATTATACTATGAATGTAAATACAATAAGCTCAATAGGTTGTTGAGAACTCAATTAAGCTCACTCTCAATGTCACAAACCCACAACCCTAAATTATACTATGAATGTAAATACAATAAGCTCAATAGGTTGTGTGTGAACAGAGAGTATCATAAAAACAATTTAAACTCAATATAGAAATCTAGCTTATGGAAATTAAGATCAAAACAATAAATAGCTAGAATTGAGTTTAAGAAAAACTTCTCTATAGATCAAGAGTGAGAGAGAGATGAGTTGAATGCCCAAACACCAAAGGATGATCTCCTCTTTGCTCTTGTGAAATTTGCTTCACAAACTAAAACCCTCAATTGCTTAAAAGCTTTTTAAACCAAACTTAAACAAACATTAAACAAGTTTAAACCCTTGTTAAACTATTTTAAAACAATCTCTTAGATAGCTTGAGAGTTGCAGCCCCAAGGCAACGGTCAAAAAAACTAGCCGTTGGAAGCTGAACTGGACGGCGTCGGTCGACCGAAAATTTCGTCGGTCGACCGAAAATTTTCATCGGTCGACCGTACCGGTCGACCGACAGACTTCTGTCGCCCAGAGAACTTTTGACATCAGGTTCGGTCGACCGGTGCGGTCGACCGAATACTGATACTCTTCAAAAACTGTTTTGAAAGCTGTACATCTGATTTTGAAACACTGTTTAAAAATATCAAATAAATTCCAAAAAATGTAAAACTTTGGGGAATGATTGTAGACATGATAATAAACATGCTACAATGACTGGTTATCAAAAAGGACTTCCCAAATGAAAAATATCATCATTTTACAAAATAGTCCAAAACATGAAAATATGAAAATTGATATTTTGATATTTTGACTTAAACAACATTTTGAAACCTTATGAAATGATTGTATAGACTTGATAAAAGATATAACATGTTGTTATGAAGTCTATAACCTAGAAATACAATATTTTCATAAAATTGCATATTCTATGCAAATATATTCAAAACACTAAATATGATTTCATTAAATATAAGCTTGTTAAAGATGAAATCATATATAGGCATATAAACATGAAACAAAATAGTATTTTCCAATTCTATTCATTTGTTTCATAGTAAAACTTGAAAACTATCAAAAACACTAGACAAACAACATTAGAAGTAAATTGTTTGTTAAACATCATCAAAACAAGAAGGCCAACATCTTGGACTTAATGAAGAATTTGACCTCCAACCTCGTGGTGTTACCATACTAGTTGTACATGACCAAGGTTGAAGACCTTTTCAATCAATGGCATAATCGTCAATCCCGATCTCTTTATCCTATGGCTCCTTTGGCTAAAGAACAAGCTATGTGAACTATACGATAAAAGGATGACTCCTTATTTGAACTTGACCGTCAATTACTTAAGACCAAGCAACGAGTTAAGGAGCTTAAAGAGATCAATGAGAATTTATCCCGTGAGGGTAAAAAGGTTGCATACGCTGAACTTCAAAAACAATATCAGGTCGATCATTTTAAAGCTCAACTTAAGGCTCTTCAGACCAAGCTGGCAGAAGCTGAGGCAGAGTTGGCAGGCATGGTGGATATGAGGCAGACATTGGCCTCTAAACAGGTTCAACATCAACACTTGCCCTAAGTAGAACTCGATCGAATGGAACAGCTAGAAAAAGCTATTAATTATATGAGCGCCTATCCTAATGAGGAACTACGTAGACGTGCCTTGGTTGACATTGAGGCAGAACATCAAGAATCCTTGGCTAAGCTTGCTGAAGAAATTCGTCAGACCGTTGGATCTATTTAGCTCCATTTTTCCTTTTGTAATCAGACTTTTATAGTTTTTTAATATATATAAGTAGAACTTTTGCTGTCTTTTTCCACTAGCTCTACTTTACACTTCAACACGCATGAGTCTTCTACATTAGTCTGATATTGAAGTTCATGAACTTCGTTTCCTTGAGATTTAAGAGTTGAAGTACAAGTCTTATCACTCTGATAAGAGGTTGGATTGAAACTCCACCTTGTATTTCAAATCTCACATAGTGAAGTTCAAACCTTACGAACTTCACTAGTTCAAAGTTGTGAAGCGAGGTTCAAACCTTATTCAATTGAGTCTCAGCATTTGAGCCTAATTAGAGGAATGACCTTCGTTATTAGACGAAGTTCGAATCAATCTCAATCGAGTCTCAGCATTTGAGCCTAATTAGAGGAATGACCTTCGTTATTAGACGAGGTTCGAAATCTCAATCGAGTCTCAGCATTTGATCCCAATTAGAAGAATGACCTTTGTTATTAGATAAGGTTCGAAATAATCTCAATCGAGTCTCAGTATTTAAGCCCAATCAGAGGAATGACCTTCGTTATTAGACGAGGTTTGAAACAATCTCAATTGAGTCTCAGCATTTGAGCCCAATTAGAGGAATGACCTTCGTTACTAGACGAGGTTCAAACTAATTTCGGCTGAATCTCGACATTCGAGTTTTAATCGAAATAGCGACCTTCGTCATTTTTGACTTAGGAATAAGAATAAATCTCATTGAACGATGTGGAAGCCTTCGACAGTTCCCAGACTATTAATCCACATGGATCCGTCGCTTCGTTTCATCAACATTAAGTCTTGGGTACTTAATGCATCGCTTCGAGCCACATTTTCGTCGGTGTTAATTACGAACGCAATTGACTACGTAGCTTCATTCTCAGCACCCTTTGGTGGTTTGGTGCTCAGGGATTCGTGTAACAAATCATAGGCACTTGGTTGGCTCCTTCGCCTATAAATAGGTAGATGCTTTTTGAGAAGATCCATCTTCCTCCTTTTTGCCTTATTTCATAATGACTCATAGGGGTCTCTGCATTTTAAGGTTCCCATCTTCGCTTCCTATGAAGTTCCAAGCTTTTCTGTCTTTGATGATCGTCGCCGTTGAGGTAGGCAAAACTGATGACGTCGTCACTTCAGGTAACACTTCTGATCCAATCCTTGATCTGATGGTTACTCTTGTTGTTTGCAAGTTAGAAGGGGTTCAGTCATTTAACAGACCTCAAGTTCTCATTTTATGCAATTCTGACCCATTGGTCTTTGTAGTAGCTCACTCGTTTGAGGATTTCTCAATCTTTCAGAGTCGAAATCAGGATATATTTCGACAACTTGTTGGACTTTTGAATATAACCCTGAAGAGATATCCTAAGTTCAAACATACTTACTGTTTTGACATGCTATGCACCCCCAAGCATGCAGTCCCTTCTCTAGACTTCGGTCTATGTGGTAGCTTCGCAGACTCAGTGAAGTGCTTCTTTTTGGAAGAGTCGGTAACAATGTTAGAGTTACCTTCACGTTCTGAGGAGATGAGAGAAGTGCTGATCCTATGCTCAGAGCTTGTGGTATTTTTATTAGTACCCATCTTACCTAAGTAGGTAGGCGTGTGCTACAAGCATTAAAGTTAAAAGTTGGGCATGGGGAAGACTTCGTACCTAGGAACGGAAGATGGAACTTCAACAACAAGAACAGCAGTGTTGTTGTGGACGAAGCTCGTAGTGTAACTTCGAAGGTCATTGAAAGACTTGTAACTGAACCTCGTAGGGTAGTCCGAGTGTCGTCGAAAGAACTTGTAACTGAACATCGTAGTGTAGTTCGAATCTTTTAAGTTCAATCTCTATACTTTAATTTTCTGTATTTTCAATCATTATATGAATAAAATTTATAGTTTTATCCACATATTGTTCTCTTCCTTTTTGTATAATTAAAGGATTTTAAATTAGAATTTTTAGCAAATCCTCGGCTATAAACGTACTTGAGTTGTTTTTACCAACTACCGTTTGAGTTGGACTAGCCATACATTTTCCCTCAGTATGATGAGTTTTCAAAGAGTTTATCTTAGACTTAAGTGCTAAGAATTCTCTTTTATCCTTAGCCTCTTTTAGGTTTCAGATCAAATGTAGGATAACGAAGTTCAAACTATGACTAAGTCTTAAGAACGAAGCTCAACACATAGCAAGCTCGCTGGGAAAATGAACTTCATTTATGAAAATGACGACGTTGGGATGATCAAGTCATTCAATGACTTAGAATAACAATGATAAAGAAAACAAAGGTACATCATTTGGTAGGCCAATGCTGGAAAACGAACGTCATTTGGGGAAATGACGATGTTAAGAAGAATCATATCGTTCAGTGACTTAAAAGTATAACGATGATGATAGAAATGAAGGCACATCACTTGGTAGGCCAATGTTAGAAAACACACGTCATTTGGGGTAATGACGATGTTAGGAAGAATTATGTCATTCGATGACTTAAAAGTATAACGACGATGATAGAAATGAAGGCACATCACTTGGTAGGCTAACGTTAGAAAACACATGTCATTTAGGGTAATGACGACGTTAGGAAGAATCATGTATAGTAACACATCACATAGTAGGTTACTATTGGAAAGATATTTTTTGAACAAGAGTTAAACAATGACTGTCAGAGGTAATCATTAACATGATAGTTTTGTGGTCCCACTATCCTATTGAAGAGGATTAGTGAGGGAAATTTGAAAGAGATGAAGTAAAAAAACCATTACCTTTATTTGCTTCTCCTCCTGCTATGAGACGCACTTGACCATGGGGTCTATGGGTAATATTTCTTCAAAATTTTACTATTGATAGGCATCATGAGTTTGTTGCCATCTTCGGTGACAAGACGATAGGCTCCATTTGAATAGACAGTTTCTACCATAAATGGTCCCTCCTATTTTGGCTCGAACTTCCCTTTCTTTTTGAAGTTCAAAATCATTGGGTGTCGGACGGTAAGAACCAAGTCATCTTCCTTGAATGTGCGATATCTAATCTTTTTATTGAATGATTATGAAATCTGAGCTTGATAAAGCTTGATGTGTTGTTGAGCCAATAGTCGCTTTTCATCTAGCGCTTCTAGTTCTTTAAGATGTTGGCGATGACTTTCTTCTGTTGTCATGCCAGTTACAAGTGCTATTCGTAGAGACGAAATTTGGTGTCGCTCTTGTCGGCGTACGAGCCGTTGTGTGATAAGCCCACAAGCTCTGACCCAGCTTCTCATTCTAATCTCTTTTATTCGTCGAAACCACCTTATTAAGAATTCTAACGATGGTCTTGTTGAAAGCTTCTGCTTGCCCGTTAGTAGCAGGGTTATAAGTGTAGGCGTCAAAAAATGCTGAAAGATATCCAAGTGCAGCTCAAAAGGAGGTCATCAAAAAATCAAAAAAAGAACACAAGTATAGACTATCTCGCACGCGAGACAGTCTTTACTGTCTCGCACGCGAGACAGTCTTTACTGTCTCGCACGCGAGACAGTCTTTACTGTCTCCACGCAGCACAGTCTTTACTTATCTCGCCCATGCCGAGAACTAGTGATTTACCTAGTCTCGCATGAGAGACAGTTTTTACTGTCTCTCACGCGAGACAGTGTTCACTATCTCGCACGCGAGACAGCTTTCAAAGGTTCAGAACTGTTTTATAACCGCCGACACATGGCCACCAACTGTTCAGGAACGTGGGAAACGTCGTGGGCGAGAATCACGCTGATAACTGCCAAGATAACGGAGTTTTAAAACGTGGGAAGGCAATTACAAGAAAACTGTCAGGCAGTTGAAGATTTCTGAGACAGTATTTACTGTCTCGGAACCCGAGACAGTGTTTACTATCTCGGAACCCGAGACAGTCTTTACTGTCTCGGCCGCCGAGACAGCAAATACTATCTCGGAAATGGTTATTTGTTCAGGGGCTATAAATACCCCCCTGAGATCGATGAATGAGGGGGCGGATCAGAGAGCATTGGGGGAAGGCGGAGCATTTTTAGAGCAGACAGAGTAGAGTTCCTGAGCTTCTGGCAATTCCTTAAGATTCGAGCTTTGACTTGATCTTAAGAAGAGTGATCATCTTACTTTGATAAGATATTCACTTTAAATTCCTACTTCGATAAACGAAGGAAGAATCACTAAACCCCTCATGATTCAATCAGAATCTATGATTCGGTGGTCCACGAGTCAAAGTGCTCCTGGCACAGGCAAAGATCCTGCGCAAGCAGCGATCCAAACAACGATCCTGCGTTTGTTTCTAAAAAGTTATAATTTTCCTTTTGTTGTGTAAAAGAAGTCTTATAAAAAGGCTACTTCTTTTGAATTTGTTGTAATCGACCGAAGATATAATGAATTCCATAACGAGACCAACTTTTGACGAAAACAAACTAGCGACCACAGTGAGAGCCAACGGTCTCGCTACCGAGACCGTCGTGTCGCAGCCGATCAAGATTCCAGTTGAATCCATGGTCGAATACGAATTCGACCAAACCAAGTTTGAGGAATATCTCTCATCATCCTCTTCAAGATCTTCATTGTCTCGCAAGTACAAGAGGATCTCACAATTGAAGAAGACTTACATGCCAAAGAAGGCACAAAATGAAGACTCTCGCCTGATTGTTGTTGAGGATTCTACTCGCAACATCTCTGCTCACGATGACTCTTATCTAGTTAAAGAGTCATCGAATCAAAGCCCATCGGAACTGACGAAGAGGGATCGTCAGAGACAACGTCAGCGCTATGCTCGCCAAATAACTAAGGCCTTGGAACAAACCGACGGGGTTCATTATCACGTGGGCCTAGAGTCGAGGAGGCATCGAGTGGTTCAGTTGTCTCAACAACCAATCACTCATATCTCTGCTAAACTAACGACGGATGAATGGACTTTTGTCAAGAGGGCTCGCTTGACCCTCAAAGAACGTATACAAAAGCGTCATGCAAACGCTACTCATGCCCGTGCTCTCTTACAACAAAGACGAGAAAGAAACAAGAAAACGGTGGCCAAAGAACCACTAAAACTCTACAAAGTTTGGATTCCAAAGTCTGGAGTTGTGCAAAATCAGCATTTGGAGCCCGTTAAGACTCTGGAGTTGTGCAAAATCAGCATTTGGAGCCCGTTAAGACTCCGCACCCGCAAGGGGGTGGTTCTAAATGTGTGACTCCTGACATAACCTTGGATCGCTCAAAGGCAATAATAATTTGTCCTGAGAATGCCAACAAGGCTTTACACCCTCAGAAGAAGACGTGTTCGTCAAAAGACATCGTTATGCCTGGGGGGTCATACCAACTGACGATAGGATTTTCCGGCTATCATACCGATGAATCGTACTATCAAGCTGTGGGTGTGAATAAATTTCGAAAGAGAATTATTCGAGAAATAAACTCTCATGCGCGACTCATTAAAGCAGCATCGTCAGAATATAATTACACCAAACGAGAAGTCATCCCGCAAAGAGTCTCAGTGTTCCAGAGGCTTTTCACCGAAATGTCAAAGCCCAGGCCGAGACTTTTCAGCAAGAAGTTTGCTATTCAAGAGGATGAATTCCCTGAAGTCACCATCAACATGGCTGATAAAGGTTTGCTATTCAAGAGGATGAATTCCCTGAAGTCACCATCAACATGGCTGATAAAGGAAAATCTAAGCGGAATTCAAATGAATCAAACCCCGACTTTTCCCCAGGAGGAAAAGTCAATTCAAGAATTGCCCAACGGATGTCTCGACTCCAGTTAGGAGCTATCAGACGTAGATATTACATGAGAATGCATGAAGGAATGTCTTCGGAGGACGAACTCTTGGACACTTGTTCTGCGATCGCTTCTGATGATACAATGTCTAGCACGGGACAAACCAAAGAAGTGTTCACAATCACTTCTGATCAGTTTGCTCAAATGCTTCAAGAAGCTCTAGCGAAGCAACGTGAAGAAATTAGAGCTGAGATGAAGACAGAGATGGAGTTAGTTATCCAACAAATGAGAGAATTGCTAGCTCAACGGCTTCAACCTCCTGAGTCCAGTCAGCGACCTGAATCCAGCCGCCACACTCAGAATGTTGTAGATGACAGTGATCCAGAAGTGGATGAAGTCATTATGGCTGATACACCTCCCAATGACAATAATACTGGGGGTAGTTCAACAGATCCTCCCAACAACAATATTGGGGGTGGTTTAATTTCACCTCTTAATAACACTGGGGGTGGCCCAATTATTTCTGCTCAACATCACTCAAAGAGAGATGAAGATGAGGACAAGAAAATGCAAGACCTTGAAAACAAAGTCAATGCTTTGATGTCCGCTCAGGAAGTAAAGAAGACGGGTATTCTGTGTCCCTATCCAAGAGAATGAGATTCAATACCGTACCCGGCAAAGTTCAATCTGATTAACTTCACACCATTTGATGGGAAGAGCTCGCCTACTCAGCACTTGATTTATTTCAAGTCTCATTTGGGCATGATCTCTGGAAATAAGGCTTTAATGGTCCGGTTATTCGTTAGCACCCTTCGTGGGCCCGCCTTCGATTGGTACCGACGTCTCAAGCCAAGGAGCATCAATTACTGGGATGACATAGAAAGTTTGTTCCTCAGCAATTTCTTCGATGATGACACCGAAGTGTCAATCAGAACCCTTTTAGATAAGAAGCAAAAAGACGGAGAGTCAGTCGACAATTTTGTTAAGCGCTTCCGTAACAAGGCAATGAATTGCAGAGATCCTGTTACAGAGGAGTTCATCCTGCAAACATGCCACAATAATCTCTCCATCGATGTCCTGGAAGCCCTGGGGGTCGTACCATCCGAGACTTGGAAAGATTTGAAAATACGCGGTGAACAAGCTGAACACTTTCTTAAAAGAAAGAAAGCTGAGAGAAGCTGACCGACGACATCTGCAATCGCTGGGAACGCGACTCTCGATACGAAGTTTTAAAAGGAGTATTCTTTTGAAAATGATAAAGCTCCAGCCATATTGAAATACCTCCTCGCCAATGACAAAATCGAGCTACCACCTATTAAAGATCAGGAGGGTGCTAAGAAGATTACGGATCCAAACTACTGTGCGTACCACAAGAGGGTTCTTCATCCCACCGAGATTTGCTTCGGACTCAAAAACAAAATCCAAGCCTTAATTGACTCCGGCGTCATAACGGCGAAACAAGCCAAGTAAAGACGACTCTAACTCTATTGGGTGCACGAGTATAAACTGTTTCCCCTCACTCCAAAGAGTATACGAGTATAAACTGCTCCTCGATACTCCAATAGTTATATGAGTCTAAACTGTTTCCCTTCTTTCACGGGAAGTGGGGGTGGATGGTTCATGTACACCGGGAAGTCTAGGAAGAGTATATAGTACTTTTCCCTTAGGATAACCGACTCAATCTACAAACAAAGTGCTACATCCACACGGTGATTTTTGAATACTCTTTTGCTGAGATGAGATTCGATCACTTCTTTAGATCAATCTTCCCTCACAAAACTCATATTTGGTCAAACCTTTAAACAGTTAGGACCAAAGCCAAAATCTCCTCTCGATTCCTTTCATGAACGAGAGGCCCACAAATTGAACGATCAAATCTTTAAACAGTTAAGATCATCACAAATGCCCATTTGGTCAAACCTTTAAACAGTTAGGACCAAAGCCAAAATCTCCTCTCGATTCCTTCAATGAACGAGAGGTCCACAAATTGAACGATCAAACCTTTAAACAGTTAGGATCGTCTCAAATTCCCGTTTGGTCAAACCTTTAAACAGTTAGGACCAAAGTCAAAATCCCCTCTCGATTCTTTCCATGAACGAGAGGTCCACAACTTGAACGATCAAACCTTTAAACAGTTAAGATCGTCTCAAGTTCCCATTTGGTCAAACCTTTAAACAATTAGGACCAAAGCCAAAATCCTCTCTCGATTCCTTCCATGAACTAGAGGTCCACAAATTGAACGATCAAATCTTTAAACAGTTAGGATCGTCTCAAGTTCCCATTTGGTCAAACCTTTAAACAGTTTGACCAAAGCCAAAATCCCCTCTCGATTCCTTCCATGAACGAGAGGTCCACAAATTGAACGATCAAACCTTTAAACAGTTAGGATCGTCTCAAGTTCCCATCTGGTCAAACCTTTAAACAGTTAGGACCAAAGCCAAAATCCCCTCTCGATTCCTTCCATGTACGAGAGGTCCACAAATTGAACGATCAAACCTTTAAACAGTTAGGATCATCTCAAACTCCCACTTGGTCAAACCTTACTACAGTTAGGACCACAATCAAGATTCCCTTTCAATTCATTTCACGAACGAGAGATCTACTTTTGAATTGAATAATCAAACCTTATGACAGTCAGGATTATTCAAACCAGTCCAGATTCTCTAAGTGGAGATCCCACTTTGAGTTTCTTTTGCATCAGGAGATAGAATATAAAATTCCTAATCTCCGATTCTGGGTTTATCTCTACCAACAAACAAGAGACCAGGAGATAGAATATAAACTTCTTTCTCTCTGATTTTTGGGTTTATCTCTACCAACAAAAAAGAGACCAGGAGATAGAATATAAAATTCTTCCTCTCCATCATCGGGTTCACCTCTACCAACAAAAAAGAGACCAGAATACTCCAATAGGTATACGAGTCTAAACTATTTCCCTAATCTTAACAGGAAGTTTTCTGGAGAATATCACTCAGAATATTCTTAAGAATAACCTGAATACTCCAATAGGTACACGAGTTTAAACTGTTCCCCTACCCCCAACAGGAAGTTTCTGGAGAATATCACTTAGAATATTCTTAAGAATAACCTGGCTACCTCTCAACGAGTATATGAGGTTAACTATTTCTCGAAAACTCCAAAAAATACATGAGTATAAACTATATTTTTATGAAGACTGATACAGTGATTAACAATCCAGTATTAATTTGATGACAAAAGCTGAATTCACAAGTATAAATTTCAGCTTCGATTCAAGATCTCGACAACGGTCAAACGATAAACGTAGTACCGAAAGAATATTAGCTATTCTATCAAGATCTCGACAACGGTCAAACGATAAACGTAGTACCGAAAGAATATTAGCTATTCTACAAGGAACTGAATAGACTAAGGGATGAAGAGATCAGGAGTTGAAACCATTTACGGATCCTTCTACACGATCTACTCAACCAAGTATTGAAGAGATCGTAAGTAAAATCTATCTTATCCAAAGTATCCCAGACTCCTCTATAAAAGAATGAGTCTGGAATACTTTGAAGGGGATATCTGTAGGCGTCAAAAAATAGTGAAAGATATCCAAGTGCAGCTCAAAAGGAGGTCATAAAAAAATCAAAAAAGGACACAAGTATAGACTGTCTCGCCATGCGAGACAGTCTTTACTGTCTCGCCATGTGAGACAGTGTTTACTGTCTCGGCGTGTGAGACAGTATTTACTGTCTCGCATGCGAGATAGTTTTTACTGTCTCGCACGCGAGACAGTGTTCACTGTCTCGCACGCGAGACAGCTTTCAAAGGTTCAGAACTGTTTTATAACCGCCGACACGTGGCCACCAACTGTTCAGGAACGTGGGAAACGTCGTGGGCGAGAATCACATTGATAACTGCCAAGATAACGGAGTTTTAAAACATGGGAAGGAAGTTATAAGAAAACTATCGGGCAGTTGAAGATTTCCGAGACAGTATTTACTGTCTCGGAACCCGAGACAGTATTTACTGTCTCGGAACCCAAGACAGTCTTTACTGTCTCGGCCGCCGAGATAGCAAATACTGTCTCGGAAATGGTTATTTGTTCAGGGGCTATAAATACCCCCCTGAGATCGATGAATGAGGGGGCGGATCAAAGAGCGTTGGGGGAAGGCGGAGCATTTTTAGAGCAGACAGAGCAGAGTTCCTGAGCTTCTGGCAATTCCTTGAGATTCGAGCTTTGACTTGATCTTAAGAAGAGTGATCATCTTACTTTGGTAAGATATTCACTTCAAATTCCTACTTTGATAAACGAAGGAAGAATCACTAAACCCCTCACGATTCAATCAGAATTTGTGATTCGGTGGTCCACGAGTCAAAGCGCTCCCGGCACAGGCAAAGATCCCGCGCAAGTAGCGATCCAAACAACGATCCTGTGTTTGTTTCTAAAAAGTTGTAATTTTCCTTTTGTTGTGTAAAAGAAGTCTTATAAAAAGGCTACTTCTTTTGAATTTGTTGTAATCGACCGAAGATATAATGAATTCCACGACGAGACCAACTTTTGACGAAAACAATAAGTTGTTGAAGCTAAATTCTTGATCGTAAATTTATCATAGAATCGAGTGAAGGCTTGGCTAACGAACTGAGGCCCATTTTCATGGATGATAAGCCTCAGAATGTCGTATCTGTATACGATGTGGTGTTTTAAGAATTTAACAATATCACTCGTCTTAACTTCTCTCAACGGGATTGCTTCTGTCCATTTAGAGAAGTAATCAGTTATCGCTAAAATAAAAAGTAATGTCCCTTGGAAGAGGGTGGGATTATTAGGCCAACGATGTCCATATCCCATGTTTCAAAAGGCCATGAAGTGGCTGACGAGTGAAGATGCTCGAACGGTTGATGCATGTAATTAGCATGTATCTGGCATGCGTGGCATCGTTTGGCATAAGCAACATCGTCTTGTACCATGTTAGGCTAGTAATAACCCAATTTGTGTAGTCGCTCCCATAATTTAAGGCCAGACTGATGAGCTCCACAGATGCCATCATGTGCTTCCTTAAGAGATTCTTTTGCTTCTCTATTTGACAAACAGCGAAGCAGTAGTCCATCGTATGACCTTCGATACAAAGTCTGGGATTGGGAATCATAGTAGAATATGTTGGGTACTTTTGTTATGATAATGATTAACAAACAGTTTACAACTAATGTTGTTTGTCTAGTGTTTATGTTTTGTATTTATTCTAGGCAAATAATATGTTGGAGGATAGATGGAATCAAGCTTTCACGATCATATCCAATAGACGTTGGCGGAATATTAGAGTGAAGCCTTACAATTCAAGTTGAAGGTCCAAGTTCAAGCTTCATCCGCAAGTTTACGAAGAAGAGCTTCGTTGAAGATCACAAGCTTAGGTAAATTAGTTTAGGAGTTTATATTATGTATGTTAAGTACTTTAAGCTCAATATCATATACACACACATGTTATTTGTTTCTATGTATATATATATAATTATATATATACACACATTTTGGCTTTTGGTTTAACAACAAACAAAGTTTTTACAAGCATATAAATAAATATTTATATTCATACATATTTGTTTTTATGTAGATAAGTTGGTTTGGTTTAATTTTATATATATGAAACAAATATATATTCATATACATACTCATATGTTTCATATTCTATTATATTTATGAAAATATTGTATTCATTATTTATAGACTTCATAAAAATAGTTTACATCTTTCTTTAATTCTATAAAATCATTTTATAAAGTTTCAAAATATACTACAAGCTCAATCATATACACACATACACATTTTGTTTATATATATATATATATATATATATATATACATGTTTTAGTTTTATTGTTTACAAGTTTATATAAATATGAAACCTATATTCATGTTTACATATATACATGTTTCATATTTTTCATTGTGTCAAATACACATATTGTGCAAAACTTTATATTTTGATAAAATACTATATTCATTGTTTATAGACTTCAATATTAGTTTATACATATTTTATTAAGTCTATAAAATCAGTCTATAAAGTTTCAAAACATGGTTTATGTCCAATGTCAAAAACAAGTGTTTTTCATTTATATGTTTTTTACTATTTTAAAAAATGAAGAGATTTCTCATTTGGGAGATGCTTTTTGAAAACCAAATTTTGTAGCATGTTTATTATCATGTCTACAATCATTTCTCAAAGTTTTATATTTTTTTATTATTTTTAAAAGGAATTTGAAAATCAGATTTCTTTTTCAAAACAGGCTGATAACCTGTTATCAGTCGACTGGTCAGTCGACTGATGTGTCGACTAAAAAAATTACCTAAAATAATAAAAAGTTTTTGTTTTGTTTTGGCCGACTGACCTGTCGATAGATTAGGTCATCAGTCGATAGATTAGGTCATCAGTCGACTGATGAGGTCATCAGTCGACTGATGAGGTCATCAGTCGACTGATGAGGTCATCAGTCGACTGATAAGGTTGTCAATCAATTGATGAGCTAGAAAATGTCTCTAACGGTCAGCTTATCAGTCGACTGATGAAAGCTGTCAGTCGACTGATGCTGTAACGGCTAGTTTTTTCAGCCTTTGTCCTGTTTTGGTTTTTTGGTCTTTTTACCTTGTTTTCTCTTAGTTTTGGGGTTCCTATAAATACCCCCACATATCCTCAATTCTATTAACGGAAGAGAAAAGTTTTACAAGGGTTTTAAAATTTTGTTTAGTTTGTTTAAAAGTGTTTAAGCCTTGTTTAAGAGTTTTGTTTGTGAAGACAATTTCACAAGAGCAAGTGGAGATCATCCTTTGGTGTTTGAGCATTCACTCTTCTCCCTCCCTCTTGTTATCTATAGAGAAGTTTCCCTAAACTCAATCTAGCTGTACATTTATATTATTTGATTATCATTTTATTAAGCTAGTGTTTATATTGAGTTTAGTTGATTTTATTTTTACTCTTTGCTTACACACACAACCATTGAGCTTCTAGTATTTTCATACATAGTATAATTTGGATTGTGGGGAGTGTATCATTGAGTGTGAGCTTACATTGTGTTCTCATCCATATTAGAGAACAATCATATTGTTGTAGAGAGCTTAATTGTGAGGATTCACTTTGTATTACACTAGTACACCAAGAGGAGTGTGTGGTGAGAGACGAGGTCATCCCAAGAGAAGTGGGGTAGGTGGTAATGCCTAAAGAGATGTTGTAATTCCTAACAATTGAGGGAGACATGGGCTAGAGACCAACACTTGAGGTAGTAGTTAGTGTGGTTACATTGTGAGTGATTGTGAACGTTGATCGGTAAGCGTTAAAAACCGACATTGTGAGATGTAAACGTTTTTCGAGTAAGCGTAGAAAACCCGGTGTGATAGTGGAGATCTCCTCGAGGTGAGGAGCAGAGGTCGTGGGGACCGAACTCCGTAATCATATTATTTGTTTGCGTTTGTCATTAGGGTTCATTTATATTCATGCTTATTGTTTATATCACCATTGTCAATTGCTCTTTGTTTATATTGCCCACTATCTTATTTATCTTGTTTATGTTTATGTCACCCTTGTGTTAGTTTTATATCCTTGCATATATATCTTGTAGTATATCTAATTTGCTAGGATATTTGTTCACCCTTGTGTTAGTTTTATATCCTTGCATATATATCTTGTAGTATATCTAATTTGCTAGGATATTTGTTAATAAGTTTTAATTTGGCTGTAGTATATCTAATTTGCTAGGATATTTGTTAATAAGTTTTAATTTGGCATAAATCGGATTAGATTAGTATAAACCCTATTCACCCTCCTCTAGGGTTCTTTCCTAGTGGCATTAGGGTACTTTCATTTATATAGGTGCTCGTCTACGAATAGATTCTCTTTCCTTGATGTCTTCAGACAATAAGCCATATAAGACATAATCAATGATTGAAAATTGCCAATCTTTAGGTTCGAGCATTGTGGGCTCATCTTCAATCACATTGATCTGCAACGCATACTTCGACTTGAATAAATGTTTGCTCGTCACCGTGATTTGTTGAGTAGCTCCTTTAGGTAGAGCCAACATGGCCGCAAGCGACGTTAATGCGTTGGCATAAGTATTCTTGAGACGGTGCACATAGTCAATGTAGAAACTATCAAAGGACTTGGCCAATGCGATCGCTACGGTATGATAAGGAATGAGATCCTCATTCCTAACTTCATATTCTCCCTTCATCTGATTAACGATGAGTTGCGAGTCGCCATATACTTCTAGGTGCTTTACCCCTAGCTGTTTAGCTATATCAAGGACGACCAACAAAGAATTGTATTCGGCTATATTATTAGAGCATGGTTCTGTTAAAGAAACGGCTCGTGGTAGCACATGATTTTGTGGGAAGATAAAGATTACCCCCACTCCGGCAATAACTCAACCAGTAGAGCTCGCCCTCGCTGCACCATCGAAGTATAGTTGCCATACCTGCTCTTTAGAAATCACATTGGCTTCATACGTCTCATCCGGCATGTCCTGGTATAATTCAACCTTCCCTTTCAATGGATGGTTGGCCATAAGATCACATATAGCTTGACCTTTCACTGTCTTTTGAGGTTTGAAGTGAATCTCATATTAGGAAAGAAATAATGCCCATCTAGCGAGTCGCCAGTTCAATACGCTAGGCTGTGTCATGAATACTCGAATAGGATTGATCTTGGAAATGACATGTATGGTTTGCCCAACCAAATAATATCACATCTTCTGGACTGTGAAGACTAATGTTAAACATTCTTTCTCCATAGAAGGATAATAAGGTTCAGCACCTGATAAGGTCCTACTGAGATAGTAGATGGCTTGCTCATGATCGTTTTCATCATCTTATGCTAAGAGTCTTGCTAATGCATGATCTGTAGCCTGGATGTATATCAAGAAAGGTTCACCTGACTTCGGTGCGACCAATACAGGCGGATTGGAGAGATATTGCTTAATCTCTTCAAATGCTTTTTGACAAACTTCATCCCATATAAAGGACACTCCCTTCTTCATTAGCCTTGAGAATGGTTGACATTTGCCTGATAGGTTAGAAATGAACCTGCGAATATATGCCAATCATCCTTATAAACCCCTAAGCTTCTTAAGATTTCTAGGAGGTGGCAGCTCTCGTATGGCTTTGACTTTGTTTGGGTCAAGATGAATTCTATTAGTTGTGACCACGAACCTGAGAAATTTACCGCTAGCTATTCCTAAAAATGACTTGGTCGGGTTCATCTTCAGTTGGTGTGCCCGCATAAGGTCGAAAATTGTTTTCAAGTCATGTAAATGGTTTTCGCTGTCACGACTTTTAACAACCAAATCATCCACATAATATTCTATAGTCTTCCATAGATGTTTTTGAAAGATAGACGTCATGGCACGTTGATATGAAGCACCAGCATTCTTCAACCCAAAGGAAATTACTGTATAACAGTATATCCCTGAAGGTGTTCAAAAGGATGTGTGCTTTTCATCTTCAGGATGCATACTGATTTGGTTGTACCTTAAGAATCCATCTATAAAAGACATCCTTTTAAACCCGCATGTATTGTTAATAATAACATCCCTGAATGGTAAAGGAAAATCATCTTTAGGACAAGCTGAGTTCAAGTTTCAGAAGTCAATGCACACTCGAATCTTCCCGTTCTTTTTTAGAATAGGGACAATGTTGGACACCCAATCAGGGTGTTGCTCTTCATGGATAAAACCTGACTCAATGAGCTTCTTGACTTCAGCTTCAATTGCTTCCATAATTTGAGGCCAAAATTGCCTTTGCTGTTGTTTAACAGGCTTGACGTCTGGTTTAATATTTAAACGATGCATAGCCACTTGAGGATCAAGACCATGCATGTCCTCGTAATTCCAAGCAAAGACATCAATATACTCTTATACTAGAGTAATAAGGTCCTCTTTTTCTTTGGGCAACAAGCTATTGCTTATGAATATGGGTTTTGGGTTAACCTCATCTCCCATATTCACTTGGATTACTTTGTCATTAGTAGGAGGTTCATGTTATTCAAAACGGTGTTCCCACTGTATACCAATCTGTCGGCTTAGTAGATCATCAAGCAGAGGTAATTGATCATCTTCTTGATTTTCTATTGGAGAAGCTGAGGTCATGTTGGCCATAAGCGTCTTGAACACAACTCCTATACTGGTGTTAGACTCCTAACAAATGGATTTAGTAGATGAGCTACAAGAATCATCATCTGGCTCTCTATTGGTTCCAAAACACAGTGTGCACGGCGAGGATTCATAACCTAACCCACTACGGGGTTGATGTACAGCCTGGAGGGGCTAGTGCACGCCGACTCCAAACCGGCGCCCCTCGCGATGAGTGCTTTGTTGAAGCGTGAGGACTTGGCGAAGCAAATTTTGAAGCAGGAGGCTCTGCTCAAGCGCCTACATAGACAACATCGCATCGTTCAGGCAAAGATGGACGCCTATCTGGACACCGCCTTCTTCATGGATATGGGATCCCTCGAGGGAGAGGCGAAGCTGAAGAGGCTCGAGCGCGAAAAGGCACGGGTTGGTCGCGCTGCTGAGGCGGAGGCGAGGACGCTCCAACTCCTTCGTCAGAAAGAGGAAGACGGCGAGGCTGCTCTCGCCAGGCTTCAACAAAGACAGGAGGAGAGGGCCCGGGATAGGCGTACGATAGAGCTTGCGGATGTCCAGGCCAGGATTGCCGCCTTTTGCTTGTTGAAATTGCTCTAGAATGTTCTTCTTTTACACACAATGCTTGTAATTAACTTTTTGATGATGCTCGTTGCGTCTTGACTTCGAATATGTTACTCTTATGACCCTGTCTGCAATAGCGTCCCATGCTTATGTTTGTTCATTGTTTTGCACGCACTGCTTTTCCTTTATTTTCTGGTTTGATGTGTACTTAGAACTTTTTGGTTGATCTTTGGCGGTCACCGTGTTGGACTCGCCTGCGCTGCTCGTCGCCCGAGTCGAGTCAGCTATGGCGTTTTTCACAGTAT
>NC_033802.1:22286627-22294551 GCF_001876935.1 Asparagus officinalis | reverse complement strand
CCGCCTTTGACTGTTCGCAACGTGGGGTCGGGTGAAACCTGACTCTCGCGTTGCAGTTCAGGCGGGTCTGAGGGGTTAACACTTTAGCCCGAACAATAGAGCGGTTGCTTGCGTATGCGACCGAAGCAAAGCCCCCGCAATGACTCACCATCTGGCGAGTCGCTGCTCGAGGGGGCTATCGGAGCATGTCGCCTAATAAGCCGCCTTTGATGATTATCGTCGTCCATGAGGGCGACGACGTGAGGATAATTGAATCTTTCAGGGACGTAGGAGTGTGACTATTGACCGAAGTAGCAACACGTCGCCTGGTAGGTTACTACTTAAGCCGCGTTACTCATGGGAATAATGGGGCCAGCCATCAGAGGTGATCATTAACATGATATAACTTTGTTGCGATCGGAGCAACTATGAGGGCTTACCATCTCTTTGGAGAAAATTGGTAAGTTGATTTTGTCAGAGGTGTGATGTTAACGTGACAGTGTTTTTGTTGCGATTGGAGCAACTATAAGGATTTACCATCCCTTTGGAGAGGATTGGTAAGTTAATTTTGTCGGAGGTGTAATGTTAACATGACACCGTTTTTGTTGCGATCAGAGCAACTATGAGGATTTACCATCCCTTTGGAGAGGATTGGTAAGTTGATTTTGTCAGAGATGATAGTTAACATGACTGGATTTCTTGTCGCGATGTGAGCGACTTTGTGGGCTCACCATCCTGTTGGAGAGGATTGGTGAGTTGGTTTCGTCAGATGTGATAGTTAACATGACAGTAGGAGTGATTCTGTCGTCCTATTAGAGAGGATCGATAAGGAAAACTTAGGGGAGACCATCAGAGGTGAAGATTAACTTGATAGTTGATTTTGGTCCTAACTGTAGGGAGGTTTGACCGAGTGGCGATCTAGAACACTGTACGTAGCGTCTTGTATAGGGTTTCCCGTCGGAATATATGAAGTATGAACAGTTTAGCCTCATGTACCAGTTGGAGGGGGGTGAGGACCAGTTTAGACTCATGCACTCGTGGGAGTTTAGAGGGGCAGTTTATACTCTTGCACCAGTAGGAGTTCGGAGGAGAACTAAGGGTAGTACTTCTTCAAGAACTTGTCATTGATAGACATCATGATCTTGTCGCCATTCGGTTTGACGAGACGATAAGCTCCATTCGAATAGACTGTCTCTATCACAAATGGTCCTTCCTATTTGGGCTGAAATTTGCCCTTCTTCTTGGAAGTGAGAATCATCAGTCATCGAATGGCGAGTACCAATTCTCCCTCCTTGAAGGATCGATGCTTGACTTTCTTGTCGAAGACTTTAGCCATTCGGGCTTGGTAGAACTCAATGTGTTGTTGGGCTTCAAGCCCCCTCTCATCCAACGCTTCAAGTTCTGTGAGGCGTCGTTGATGATTATTCTCGGTTGTCATCCCTGTAGCTAGGGTGACGCGGAGGGATGGAATTTGAATCTCTAATGGTAACACGGCCTCACAGCCATATACCAACGAATAAGGCGTGTTGCCGGTCGGTGTACGAACCGTTGTGCTATACGCCCATAAGCTCTCGCCCAGCTTCTCGTTCCAATCGCGTTTACTATTAGAAGTCAGCTTGGTTAATATCTTAACAATTGTTTTGTTGAAGGCCTCAGCCAGGCCATTCGCAGAAGGGTTATAGGCTGTAGAGGAAAGGTTCTGTATTCAGAACTTGTCACAAAACCGGGTGAATGCATGACTAACGAATTGTGTGTCGTTGTCATGAATGATACGTCGAGGTATACCGTATCGGTATATGACATGATGTTTGATGAACTTAATCACGTTATTAGTTTTGACTTCTCTTAAAGGGACGGCTTCGGCCCATTTAGAGAAGTAGTCAGTGATCGCGAGGATGAAACGATGACCTCTTGCCGACGGCGGGGATATTGGTCCGACGATATCCATCCCCATGCTTCGAAAGGCCATGACGTCGTTGTTGGGTGTAGGTCTTCAGGAGGTCAATGCATGTAGTTGGCGTGGATTTGGCACGTGTGGCAACGCTTTGCATAAGCAACCGCGTTGCTGACCATCCCAGGCCAAAAGTAGCCAATCCTCGTAACCGATCCCAAAGCTTGGGTCCGGGCTGGTGAGCTCTGCAAGCGCCCTCATGGGCTTCGTTCAGAGCTTATTGTGCTTCTGTCCTTGAAAGACATAGAAGTAACAAGCCGTCATACGACCTTCGATATAACATCTTTGTGGTCGAATCATAGTAGAACCTTAAGGCGCGTCGGCGGACAGACTCTCGCTCTCTAGCGTTGTCACGCCCCGCTTCCCAAAATACCCAGGAATTGGGACGTGAACAAGCCCACGACGTATTAGATTGAGAAGAAATATACACTGTCATTTTTTTCTCTTTTCTTTACTTCTCAATCCAATACGCTAAGCGTCTGCAAATAAATACAACGCGAAGTCACAGGTCCCCGATCATAATTAGCAAGAATATAATAAACAACTCAGAACAAAATAATACATATCACAACTGAAATGATCCTCCAGACATAATATTCGAGCCAAACAAGACCTTATTGATAATCACATTTTATTACAATTTTATACCCTCATTATCTATTTTATATGAATAAATATACCACTAATAATTGTTTTTATCTTTTAATTACAGGTTAATGAAGAATAAATCTCAACTTCCCATCTCTCAACAAAAACCCATTGATTAAATGAAGAAATGAATCAAGAAGCCAATTGGAAAATCAATTTCCAATCTATCCAAAAGCCCAAGCTAAGATGAAGGATTAAAAGAAATATCAAAGCCCAAAAGCCCAAGCAAAAGCCCAAGATCCAAGCCCAAAAACCAATAAAAGAGGAGTTCTGCGGACAGCAGCTAGAAGCAGGCAGGCATCGATGCCAGCATCGATGGGGGCATCGATGCCCGCATCGATGCCCGTATCGATGCCAGCATCGATACCCCTATCGATGCTGGTATCGATACGCTGGGCAGTTTGTTACGAATCAAAGGCTGAAAATTGATGTTTTTGGATAAGATTTCAATCCAATGGCTCTCATTCACTGATGTTTACTATAAATAGGGGTAGAGAGTGAGGGGTTAGAGGTGTAAAAATTTTTGTAACTCCTTTTGGAGAGGAGGGCTACTCTTAATTGAGAAGGCCTTCCAAAAATTGTAACTTTAGTTGCAATTAATAATAATAATTTTTTCACCACTTTAAATATTTCTTCTCTTTGTTGGATGATGAAGATGGAGATGAAGAATTATTTAGAGGTTTGCATTTTCTTTCCTTTTTCTCTTTTATTTCCTTTTTATTGCTTATTAGTGTAGATTTATTTCTATGCTTGTAGTTTAGATTTTATTTTCTTGTTAAATAGCCAAGAGGCTAGAACCCTCTTGCCTTAGATTTATTTCATGCTTATAGAATAGATTTAATTTCTTGCATTTAATTCTTGCAATTTTATTTTGTAGTTTAGATTTTGCAATTTATTTTGTAGTTAGATTTTAATTTCTTATACTATTCACCTTGAGGCTAGAACCCTCTTGGGTTTAGTTTTTCTTTTTGTTTATTTTTATTTTGTTTGATTCGCCTTTAGGCTAGAACCCTCTAGGGAATCACCATTTTCTAAGAAGTGGGTTCAATTGTAGATTACCCATATCTATAATTGAATCCACCATCTTTAATTTCTTGCATTTTCTTTTATTCTTGAATTTTATTTTCTTTATTCTTGATTTTTATTTTCCTTTTCCTTCTTGCCTTATTGATCATATTCATTCTTTGTCACATCCACTCTCACTTATATCTCGTGCCGATTTACACACTATCACTTCCACTCTCTCTATCTCTCCACAATCACATTCACTTATCACTCCTACTTGTCACACACACAACATAAGAACCGATTTTATATTTTCTCCTACAAAACACCTTCCTCGTGGGATCGATATCTTAAATACTATAACTTGACACGGTTGTGCACTTGCAACCTTTTTGGTACATGTTTATGCCGCATCAAGTTTTTGGCGCCGTTGCCGGGGAAGGTGCTTAAGTAGGTTTTAATTATTTTGGTTCTTTAACTTGTGTGTTTTTTGTGAAGGAAACGCTTGGAGCTTGAAGATCGCGGATTGGAGAGCTAGGATTTGAAGATTTGCTTTCGGGTAAGTCCTCTTTCTAGTTTTTAAATTCCACCCTTTAGCTACTTCTTCACAATTAGAGACAATTAGGACTAAAAAAAAAGAGATTTTATTTTTTTGTTGACCATAATAAAATTCATCCTCCACTTTGACATTTACTAACAAGATAATAAATTCAAACAAATCCCCCCTTCTCATTTGTTTGATTGTTAACCCTAATTAAAAAAAAAGATTTTTCTTTTCCATCCTTTTTAGTTGCTTTTAATTCATAGGGTTGCATTTCATATAGTGTAGGAATTCACCAAGTGATTTGAGCATCTTGATTTGACACACACTTAAAAATATTTTTAAGGGCAAAACCCCATAATCAAGATAAGGTGAGGGATTTCATCACCCTTTCCTTAGCCCAAAAATCACTAATTCCTCACTACACCACCCAAGCCTAATAAAACTCATTAGACGTTGGCCCCTAAGGATTCGAGCTCAATAAGGAACAAGAAATCCTTAAGTGAACCGGTTTAAGTTTTCTCAGATTAGTTGGTGTCTAAGGCAAGGTTTAGGGGTTGCGTAAAGCGCTCCGCAAGGAAAGAGGTACTTAATTGATCTTTGATCACCCTCTAGTACTATCCTTACCTGGCTAACTACCTGGGTAAAACTTTGATCTTTTCACTGTAGGAGTTTTTGGTTAGGAGCTGGTCTAGTGAATTAGGCTAAACCCTAGAATTAGAGTGATTGAAAAGTGATTGTTTTGATTTGTTTTAGTTAGGATTTTTCTTTTTCTTTATCTTCTCAAAAAAAAAACTAATTTTCTTTCTTTTCTTAAAAAAAAAATTGTTTTGGTGTATGCAAATTTGGGTTCGGGATAATTCTCATCGTTTAATTCGTGTTGAACCAACCCAAGAAATGGCAAATCAACCAGTTCTTCAGGATATGTGCTATCCCATTAGGAATGCAACCCCCTCGTGCATTAGGCTTCCCGAAACAAATGGAATAAATTTTGAGCTTAGACCGCAATACATAAACATGCTTCCCAAATTCCTTGGTAATGAAACAGAAGACGCATATATTTTTATTTCGGAATTTGAGGAAGTGTGTATTATGATTAAAATGAGAGAATTAAATGAAGATGCGGTTAAGCTTAGATTTATTCCATTTGCTCTTAAGGATAAAGCTAAAAAATGGCTGTACAGCTTACCAACAAATTCCATCTCAACTTGGGATGAATTTGTCACCGTTTTTCTTAAGAAATTTTTTCCTATTCATAAAACGGTAAAGCTTAGGAACAGCATTCAAAACTTTAAAATTATCCCGGGAGAACCTTTTTGGAAGTATTTTGACCGATTTAAAGATCTTCTCATCCAATGTCCTCATCACGGTTTAGAGAAATGGCGATTGTGCCAAATAATTTATGAGGGATTAGATTATTCTGCAAAAACTTCCTTAGAATCAATGTGCCACGGGGATTTTATGAGGAAAAATGCTGATGAAGCTTGGGAGTTTTTGGAGAGTCTTTCTGAAAAAACAATGCAATGGGAACAGTGCGATGACAGGGTTTCATCAGTTCCCCATTCTAAGTCTAGTGGTCTTTCCTTGGAGTCAAACATTGCTTCTGAAGCGAAGATGGCGACAATTCTGCGGAGGTTAGAAGCCTTAGAAATTAAGGAACGAGCTCCAGCTCAACTCAATCATGTTTCTTTCCCAGGATGTCATAATTGTCAGTCTCCTACCCACGTTTCAGAGGAATGCCCTCTCCTAGGAAATAACAACGCAATAGAACAGATGAACGCTGCATTCCAGCACCCTAGAAATGATCCATTTTCTCCAACCTACAATCCAGGTTGGAGAAATCATCCCAACTTTGCATGGAATCTAGGAAATTCTCCCGGAACTCAAAATTTCACTCCCGCTTCGACCCAACATTTTCCTAGGGGAAACACAGTTCCATTCAATTCTCATTCACAATTTCAACAACCCAATCTGCCGTATCAAAATCAGTCTCCTCCTCATCAAGCTGTAATTCAAACTCCTCACAATCCAGATCAAGATAAACGTCTCAATGTCTTGGAAAGGGGTTTAGAAACCATAATTAAGGCCTCTACTCAAACCACGAATATGTTGACTCAAACATCTAGCACGTTGAATTCCTTCATGCAATCAACCGGACAAATGCTCAACTCCAACACTCAAGCTATAGCTAGATTAGAATCCCAACTTGGTCAACTAGCTAGTGCCGTGAGTGAAAGAGAGAAAGGAAAATTTCCGAGTCAACCCGTGGTCAACCCTAATAACACAGGATGCAGTTCATCCTATGAAGCTCAAGTGAATGCAATCCATTCACTTCGGTCAGGTAGACAGGTCGATAATCAAGTGAGAACTCCGCCAAGTCAAACTCTTGATCCTGTACAAATTCCTTCTCCTTCTCCTTCTGATGAATCTATTCAACAATCACTCCCCTCAGATGACCAAGAACCTGAACCCGAACCTGAGCCTGCTTTTGATAGATTTAGACCGGTTGCTCCCTTTCCAGATAGACTCAGGTCTAGGAAACACTCTCCTCAGGAGGAGAAAATCCTAGAGACATTCAAGCAGGTTAAGGTCAACATTCCTCTCTTAGATGTAATTGAACAAATTCCATCTTATGCTAAATTTTTAAAAGAATTGTGCACTAAGAAGAGGAGAATAAATGTCCCAAAGAAAGTCTTTTTAGCCGCCAATATCAGTGAAATGCTGTCAAATCCCATACCTTTGAAACGTAAAGATCCAGGTTCCCCCATCATTTCATGTATCATTGGTAATACTCACATTGATAAGGCGCTTTTAGACTTAGGGGCCAGTGTCAATTTGCTTCCATATTCAGTCTATCAGCAATTGGGTCTAGGTGTACTGAACCCAACCAAATGCACCTTACAGTTGGCTGATAGATCTGTCAAGGTCCCTATGGGTGAGTTAGAGGATGTTCTGATTAAGGTTGGAGATTTTATTTTTCCAGTAGATTTTGTAGTCTTGGAAACACAGCCTGTTTCCAATCCCAAAGGACAGACACCTGTCATCTTAGGACGACCGTTCTTAGCCACTTCTAATGCTCTCATCAACTGTAGAACTGGTCAAATGAAGCTGTCCTTTGGGAATTTGACTGCTGATCTCAACATTTTTAATCCAGGGGACCAACCAAATAATCAGCCTCTAGAAATAAACTACATTCAGGAAAGATCAGAAGAAGAAGAAGAAGAAGAAGAGTGTGATTTAAGTTTTGAGGAAATTTTTGATGAAGAGTTAGAGTTTTTAGAAGAAGCAGATCAGGTCCTTGAGAATAATAAAACTGTGTTAAACATTTGCTGCTTTGAATTAAATTTTGAAGAACTCTTTCTTGATGAACTTAGATTCTTGGAGAATAATCAACAACCAAATTTTCAGAACTTCACAGAAGAATTGGTTGTTAGAAAACAAAACTTCACAGTACAAGAGTCTAAGTTCATTAAGAAATACAAAATGCATGACACCAATAATACCTACCTTACCTTGTTGCAAGAATTATTGAACACCCCGAAATGCTTAAAAATTCACATTATTGATTATATCATTCTGAATTTGTTTAAAATCCGGGGAAGAATTTTCAACAGTAAGGTAGGATTCAATGTAGAACAGGAACTCTTCATGTTGAATATTTCATTCTACATTGTTTATTTTGTTTATTTCAGAATAATAAAAAGAATTTATTCTTCTCTCATTTGAGAGTTTCTTGTTCAGTTGCTTAAAAGAAAAAGAAAAAAAAAGAGAAAAAAAAGAAAAAAAAAGAAAAAAAAAAA
>NC_033802.1:22232885-22285824 GCF_001876935.1 Asparagus officinalis | reverse complement strand
AATCGGATTAGATTAGCATAAGACCCTAATCACCCCCTCTAGGGTCTAACAATGATCAAGTAGTTCACTGACATAGGAGTATAACGACTGTGATTAGAACAGAGACACATCGCATGATAGGCCACTATCAATAAACAGCGTCATTTGCATAAATGACGATGTTGAAATAATCAAGTCGCTCTGTGACATGGGAGTATAACGACTGTGATTAGAATAGAGACACATGACATGGTAGGCCACTATCTTCGATCGTTTTAGGGAGATATAACGTTCGAATAAGATTAGATAACTAATCATCGCATGATAATCATATTTTATTACAGTTTTATACCCTCATTATCTATTTTATATGAATAAATGTACTACTAATAATTTTTTTTATCTTTAATTGCAGGTTAATGAAGAATAAATCTCAAACTCTCATCTCTCAACAAAAACCCATTGATTAAATGAAGAAATGAAGCAAAGAAGCACATTGGAAAATCAATTTCCAAATTATCCAAAAGCCCAGAATGAAGTCGTGTAGCCTGTAGAAGCCGGAGAAAATAAAAAAATTAAATATGAAAAAAAAATGTATCAAGATAGTTGGCTGCAAAGAAACGACAATATCTCTCAATCCGGAAGGCGGAATTTAACATATAATATATGAAAATCGCCTATCTCGACGAGACGAAGCTATCCGTGAAATCAGAATTTGGAAATAGTGGGCATCGATGTCGGCATCGATGTGGGCATCGATGCTGGCATCGATACCTGCATCGATGCCTGCATCGATGCCAGATTACTGTAGCGCGCGTCAATGGCTGATTTTGCTTGTCTTGGGGCTCAAGTTTGATCCAATGGCTCTCATTCACTGATGTTTACTATAAATAGGGGTAGAGAGTGAGGGGTTAGAGGTGTGAAAATTTTGTAAACTCCTTTTGGAGAGGAGGGCTACTCTTAATTGAGAAGGCCTTCCAAAATTGTAACTTTAGTTGCAATTAATAATAATAATTTTTTCACCACTTTAAATATTTCTTCTCTTTGTTGGATGATGAAGATGGAGATGAAGAATTATTTAGAGGTTTGCATTTTCTTTCCTTTTTCTCTTTTATTTCCTTTTTATTGCTTATTAGTGTAGATTTATTTCTATGCTTGTAGTTTAGATTTTATTTTCTTGTTAAATAGCCAAGAGGCTAGAACCCTCTTGCCTTAGATTTATTTCATGCTTATAGAATAGATTTAATTTCTTGCATTTAATTCTTGCAATTTTATTTTGTAGTTTAGATTTTGCAATTTATTTTGTAGTTAGATTTTAATTTCTTATACTATTCACCTTGAGGCTAGAACCCTCTTGGGTTTAGTTTTTCTTTTTGTTTATTTTTATTTTGTTTGATTCGCCTTTAGGCTAGAACCCTCTAGGGAATCACCCTTTTCTAAGAAGTGGGTTCAATTGTAGATTACCCATATCTATAATTGAATCCACCATCTTTAATTTCTTGCATTTTCTTTTATTCTTGAATTTTATTTTCTTTATTCTTGATTTTTATTTTCCTTTTCCTTCTTGCCTTATTGATCATATTCATTCTTTGTCACATCCACTCTCACTTATATCTCGTGCCGATTTACACACTATCACTTCCACTCTCTCTATCTCTCCACAATCACATTCACTTATCACTCCTACTTGTCACGCACACAACATAAGAACCGATTTTATATTTTCTCCTACAAAACACCTTCCTCGTGGGATCGATATCTTAAATACTATAACTTGACACGGTTGTGCACTTGCAACCTTTTTGGTACATGTTTATGCCGCATCAAGTTTTTGGCGCCGTTGCCGGGGAAGGTGCTTAAGTAGGTTTTAATTATTTTGGTTCTTTAACTTGTGTGTTTTTTGTGAAGGAAACGCTTGGAGCTTGAAGATCGCGGATTGGAGAGCTAGGATTTGAAGATTTGCTTTCAGGTAAGTCCTCTTTCTAGTTTTTAATTCCACCCTTTAGCTACTTCTTCACAATTAGAGACAATTAGGACTTAAAAAAGAAGAAGAGATTTTATTTTTTGTTGACCATAATAAAATTCATCCTCCACTTTGACATTTACTAACAAGATAATAAATTCAAACAAATCCCCCCTTCTCATTTGTTTGATTGTTAACCCTAATTAAAAAAAAAGATTTTTCTTTTCCATCCTTTTTAGTTGCTTTTAATTCATAGGGTTGCATTTCATATAGTGTAGGAATTCACCAAGTGATTTGAGCATCTTGATTTGACACACACTTAAAAATATTTTTAAGGGCAAAACCCCATAATCAAGATAAGGTGAGGGATTTCATCACCCTTTCCTTAGCCCAAAAATCACTAATTCCTCACTACACCACCCAAGCCTAATAAAACTCATTAGACGTTGGCCCCTAAGGATTCGAGCTCAATAAGGAACAAGAAATCCTTAAGTGAACCGGTTTAAGTTTTCTCAGATTAGTTGGTGTCTAAGGCAAGGTTTAGGGGTTGCGTAAAGCGCTCCGCAAGGAAAGAGGTACTTAATTGATCTTTGATCACCCTCTAGTACTATCCTTACCTGGCTAACTACCTGGGTAAAACTTTGATCTTTTCACTGTAGGAGTTTTTGGTTAGGAGCTGGTCTAGTTGAGTTAGGCTAAACCCTAGAATTAGAGTTGATTGAAAAGTGATTGTTTTGATTTGTTTCAGTTAGGATTTTTCTTTTTCTTTATCTTCTAAAAAAAAACTAATTTTCTTTCTTTTTTTGAAAAAAAATAAAAAATAAAAAAAATAATAAAAAGAAATATTTTGGTGTATGCAACAGTGGATTAGGGATAATACACATCGATTAATTCGCTTTGAACCAATCATAGAAATGGAGCATCCTAATCCACCCGTTCTTCATGATATGTGCTATCCCATTAGGAATGCAATCCCCTCATGCATTAGGCTCCCCGAAACAAATGGAATAAGTTTTGAGCTTAGACCGCAATACATAAACATGCTTCCCAAATTCCTTGGTAATGAAACAGAAGACGCATATATTTTTATTTCGGAATTTGAGGAAGTGTGTATTATGATTAAAATGAGAGAATTAAATGAAGATGCGGTTAAGCTTAGATTTATTCCATTTGCTCTTAAGGATAAAGCTAAAAAATGGCTGTACAGCTTACCAACAAATTCCATCTCAACTTGGGATGAATTTGTCACCGTTTTTCTTAAGAAATTTTTTCCTATTCATAAAACGGTAAAGCTTAGGAACAGCATTCAAAACTTTAAAATTATCCCGGGAGAACCTTTTTGGAAGTATTTTGACCGATTTAAAGATCTTCTCATCCAATGTCCTCATCACGGTTTAGAGAAATGGCGATTGTGCCAAATAATTTATGAGGGATTAGATTATTCTGCAAAAACTTCCTTAGAATCAATGTGCCACGGGGATTTTATGAGGAAAAATGCTGATGAAGCTTGGGAGTTTTTGGAGAGTCTTTCTGAAAAAACAATGCAATGGGAACAGTGCGATGACAGGGTTTCATCAGTTCCCCATTCTAAGTCTAGTGGTCTTTCCTTGGAGTCAAACATTGCTTCTGAAGCGAAGATGGCGACAATTCTGCGGAGGTTAGAAGCCTTAGAAATTAAGGAACGAGCTCCAGCTCAACTCAATCATGTTTCTTTCCCAGGATGTCATAATTGTCAGTCTCCTACCCACGTTTCAGAGGAATGCCCTCTCTTAGGAAACAATCATTCATTAGAACAGATGAACGCTGCATTCCAGCACCCTAGAAATGATCCATTTTCTCCAACCTACAATCCAGGTTGGAGAAATCATCCCAACTTTGCATGGAATCTAGGAAATTCTCCCGGAACTCAAAATTTCACTCCCGCTTCGACCCAACATTTTCCTAGGGGAAACACAGTTCCATTCAATTCTCATTCACAATTTCAACAACCCAATCTGCCGTATCAAAATCAGTCTCCTCTTCATCAAGCTGTAATTCAGACTCCTCACAATCCAGATCAGGATAAACGTCTCAATGTCTTGGAAAGGGGTTTAGAAACCATAATTAAGGCCTCTACTCAAACCACGAATATGTTGACTCAAACATCTAGCACGTTGAATTCCTTCATGCAATCAACCGGACAAATGCTCAACTCCAACACTCAAGCTATAGCTAGATTAGAATCCCAACTTGGTCAACTAGCTAGTGCCGTGAGTGAAAGAGAGAAAGGAAAATTTCCGAGTCAACCCGTGGTCAACCCTAATAACACAGGATGCAGTTCATCCTATGAAGCTCAAGTGAATGCAATCCATTCACTTCGGTCAGGTAGACAGGTCGATAATCAAGTGAGAACTCCTCCAAGTCAAACTCTTGATCCTGTACAAATTCCTTCTCCTTCTCCTTCTGATGAATCTATTCAACAATCACTCCCCTCAGATGACCAAGAACCTGAACCCGAACCTGAGCCTGCTTTTGATAGATTTAGACCGGTTGCTCCCTTTCCAGATAGACTCAGGTCTAGGAAACACTCTCCTCAGGAGGAGAAGATCCTAGAAACATTCAAGCAGGTTAAGGTCAATATTCCTCTCTTAGATGTAATTGAACAAATTCCATCTTATGCTAAATTTTTAAAAGAATTGTGCACTAAGAAGAGGAGAATAAATGTTCCAAAGAAAGTCTTTTTAGCCGCCAATATCAGTGAAATGCTGTCAAATCCCCATACCTTTGAAACGTAAAGATCCAGGTCCCCCATCATTTCATGTATCATTGGTAATACTCATATTGATAAGGCGCTTTTAGACTTAGGGGCCAGTGTCAATTTGCTTCCATATTCAGTCTATCAGCAATTGGGTCTAGGTGTACTGAACCCAACCAAATGCACCTTACAGTTGGCTGATAGATCTGTCAAGGTCCCTATGGGTGAGTTAGAGGATGTTCTGATTAAGGTTGGAGATTTTATTTTTCCAGTAGATTTTGTAGTCTTGGAAACACAGCCTGTTTCCAATCCCAAAGGACAGACACCTGTCATCTTAGGACGACCGTTCTTAGCCACTTCTAATGCTCTCATCAACTGTAGAACTGGTCAAATGAAGCTGTCCTTTGGGAATTTGACTGCTGATCTCAACATTTTTAATCCAGGGGACCAACCAAATAATCAGCCTCTAAAAATAAACTACATTCAGGAAAAATCAGAAGAAGAAGAAGAAGAAAACTACATTCAGGAAAGATCAGAAGAAGAAGAAGAAGAAGAGTGTGATTTAAGTTTTGAGGAAATTTTTGATGAAGAGTTAGAGTTTTTAGAAGAAGCAGATCAGGTCCTTGAGAATAATAAAACTGTGTTAAACATTTGCTGCTTTGAATTAAATTTTGAAGAACTCTTTCTTGATGAACTTAGATTTTTGGAGAATAATCAACAACCAAATTTTCAGAACTTCACAGAAGAATTGGTTGTTGGAAAACAAAATTTCACAGTACAAGAGTCTAAGTTCATTAAGAAATACAAAATACATGACACCAATAATATCCACCTTACCTTGTTGCAAGGATTGTTGAACACCCCGAAATGCTTAAAAATTCACATTATTGATTATATCATTCTGAATTTGTTTAAAATCCGGGGAAGAATTTTCAACAGTAAGGTAGGATTCAATGTAGAACAGGAACTCTTCATGTTGAATATTTCATTCTACATTGTTTATTTTGTTTATTTCAGAACAATAAAAAGAATTTATTCTTCTCTCATGTGAGAGTTTCTTGTTCAGTTGTAAAAAAAAAGAGAAAAAAAAAGAGAAAAACAGAAAGAAAAAAGAAAAAAAAGAAAAAAAAGAAAGAAAAAAAAAGAAAAAAAACAGAAGAATAAATTTTTGTCTTCATCCTCCTCAGACCAAAGGTAATTGCAGATTTTTATCAGCCGACCAAATGTAAGTGCTTCACTTCTTATCTGCTTTACTTTATGCATCATAGAGTTTGCATTGAGGACAATGCAAAATTTAGGTGTGGGGGTGGGAATTAGTTATTTTTTTCTCTTTATTTTTCATTTTTAGTTACATTTTTGTTTTTTTCCCCTTAAAAAAAATTATAAAAATATCGTCACTTGCCAAATTGATGGAGTTATGTAATAATTGATTTATTTGATAAATTTGAAAATTTCTAATCCCTAGTTAGTTATTTACTTAAGCTCACCTTTTATGATAACTCTAAATAATTTTCTTAAGAAATGATTTTCAAAGTAGTAGACTTTACTTAAGCCTTAACTTGGATTTTTATTTAAAATTTTTCCTTAAAAAAAATTTATAAAAATATCGTCACTTGCCAAATTGATGGAGTTATGTAATAATTGATTTATTTGATAAATTTGAAAATTTCTAATCCCTAGTTAGTTATTTACTTAAGCTCACCTTTTATGATAACTCTAAATAATTTTCTTAAGAAATGATTTTCAAAGTAGTAGACTTTACTTAAGCCTTAACTTGGATTTTTATTTAAAATAATGAAATTTTTGCATGCTTAGCTTAGAGTTGAAAATAATTTTTCAAAGTGTCTTGATTTACATATTTTCCAAAATATATATACATATACAAAAAAGAAAAAAAAAATTTGCAAAAGAAGAGTGCGAAAAATGGGCACCAAAAAGAAAAAAAAAATCTCTTGAATTCAAGGTGATTCTATCTTATAAAGCCTAAGCTGACCGAGTAATTAAGCCCAAGGAGTATTTCCATACTTAATGACCTAAGCCCATTTGGGTTGGGATCCATTGGCCCAAAACTCGTTAAATGGTCACTTAGAAAGCCCGTTAAAGTAGAAAAAAAATCACCAAAGAAGAAAGAGTTAAAAAAATTAATAAATGTTTTATAATTGTATATATGGTATTGGAAAATAAAAACAAAGAGTTAGCATGTTCTTTTCAAAACTTTTAAATTAAATTTCTAAGTTTGGCTTGGTTTTGTATTGCTACAATGAGAAGATTTTCTTAAAATTATACCTTAGAGTTATATATAAATGTTTTCTTGAGTGATAACTGACTCCAATTAGATTATCTAAAAGTTATCAAGTGAATTTAGTTATTTACTGACTTCTTTAATTTGGCAAGTTGACCGAATTTTGTGGGTATATTCACTGCAAACCCTCACGAGACTACAACTCGTCCACTAGGGTAACCTAGGGGTTTAAAGGCTTGTTGTATGCGCTAAATATAACCGCGATTCCTGCGAAAGTGAGTTAGGATTTTCTTTTTATTTTCTTTGCTAGAGGACTAGCAAAAGTTTAGGTGTGGGGGTATTTGATAATCATATTTTATTACAATTTTATACCCTCATTATCTATTTTATATGAATAAATATACCACTAATAATTATTTTTATCTTTTAATTGCAGGTTAATGAAGAATAAATCTCAAACTCTCATCTCTCAACAAAAACCCATTGATTAAATGAAGAAATGAAGCAAAGAAGCACATTGGAAAATCAATTTCCAAATTATCCAAAAGCCCAGAATGAAGTCGTGTAGCCTGTAGAACCCGGAGAAAATCAAAAATCCAATATGAAAAGAAATCATATTCAAAATGGTTGGCCACAAAGAAACGACGATATCTCCTAATCCGGAAGGCGGAATTTAACATATAATATATGAAAATCGCCTATCTCGACGAGACGAAGCTATCCGTGAAATCAGAATTTGAAAATAATGGGTATCGATGTCGGCATCGATGTGGGCATTGATGCTGGCATCGATACCTGCATCGATGTCTGCATATATACCAGGTTACTGTAGCGCGCGTCAATGGCTTATTTTGCTTGTCTTGGGGCTCAAGTTTGATCCAATGGCTCTCATTCACTGATGTTTACTATAAATAGGGGTAGAGAGTGAGGGGTTAGAGGTGTGAAAATTTTTGTAACTCCTTTTGGAGAGGAGGGCTACTCTTAATTGAGAAGGCCTTCCAAAATTGTAACTTTTTGTTGCAATTAATAATAATAATTTTTTCACCACTTTAAATATTTCTTCTCTTTGTTGGATGATGAAGATGGAGATGAAGAATTATTTAGAGGTTTGCATTTTCTTTCCTTTTTCTCTTTTATTTCCTTTTTATTGCTTATTAGTGTAGATTTATTTCTATGCTTGTAGTTTAGATTTTATTTTCTTGTTAAATAGCCAAGAGGCTAGAACCCTCTTGCCTTAGATTTATTTCATGCTTATAGAATAGATTTAATTTCTTGCATTTAATTCTTGCAATTTTATTTTGTAGTTTAGATTTTGCACTTTATTTTGTAGTTAGATTTTAATTTCTTATACTATTCACCTTGAGGCTAGAACCCTCTTGGGTTTAGTTTTTCTTTTTGTTTATTTTTATTTTGTTTGATTCGTCTTTAGGCTAGAACTCTCTAGGGAATCACCCTTTTCTAAGAAGTGGGTTCAATTGTAGATTACCCATATCTATAATTGAATCCACCATCTTTAATTTCTTGCATTTTCTTTTATTCTTGAATTTTATTTTCTTTATTCTTGATTTTTATTTTCCTTTTCCTTCTTGCCTTATTGATCATATTCATTCTTTGTCATATCCACTCTCGCTTATATCTCGTGCCGATTTACACACTATCTCTCCACAATCACATTCACTTATCACTCCTACTTGTCACACACACAACATAAGAACCGATTTTATATTTTCTCCTACAAAACACCTTCCTCGTGGGATCGATATCTTAAATACTATAACTTGACACGGTTGTGCACTTGCAACCTTTTTGGTACATGTTTATGCCGCATCACTTATACAAAACGATTTGAATGCGGGAAAAATATAAAATACAACGATCAGGTGGAATTGGAAAGTACTATAAAAGTAAACTAGGGTCATCAACTAACTAAAAGAGGTAACTAAGCTTCGACTTGTTCTTCTGCTCCGTCTGCAAAGTCTTCCTGTGGAGGATCCTCTGGCTCATGTACTACTACGAACTGTAGCTATCTGTCCTCTAAATATAACGTACATCCCGAGAGGAAAGGAGTACGTCAGCGTGCATGGCACACGGCAAGATCCCAAAAGGAAGAATAGAACGGTCGTGTGACCAATGTAATAATGGTAATAACAATGGAAACATGCAACTGAAATACTAATAATCTAAATATAATCTATTACTAGAATATAATGACCAGAAGAATCCAAGAAAATCAACCAAGTAAAATGTCGATCACGGAGCTAGCGATCATAATAATCATCCAAGAACAAGGTCATACAACTAGATGGAATTAATATTTAAAAATCTACAACTCGAGACATAGTACGTCGAGCGAAATAATCCAAGCAAGGAAACCCTCATGTATATACCATATGTCTCAAATTATAGATAATTAAATATTAACCCCGATCTATGTATGAAAAGAAATATAACTGGTCCGTATCTCACATGTATCCAAATCATCCAAGTGACGAAATCATATAACTAGCTATCCTATCACAACTCACTGGTCCACATCTCAACAAAACTAACAAAGCCTTCCATAAGACACACAAGTGTGAGTGAGAGAGATGGTGAAGGAGAGAGGGAGAGTTATGAGAGAAATGGGGAGTCAGCTAGAATGAGAGAGAGATGAGAACGAGATAAAGGGGGAGGGAGGGAGGGAGGGAGAGAGGGAGAGAGAGAGAAAGAGAGAGAGAGAGAGAGAGAGAGAGAGAGAGAGAAACAGAGTGAAATGCCGCAGAGAAAAATACCATTTTAAATAAAATAATCAAAATACCAGAAAATTTATTCAAATAAATATTGAAAATTTATGGTCAAAATAATAATAACAATAACAATAATGAATCATTAAAAATTAATTAGTTTAAAAAGTTTTACCAAAACAATTAAATTTATAATTAGCAAAACCTTTAAAATAAATATAAAATTAGGTTTTTAAATCATAGAAAATTCTAAAAATTTTGGGGAAAATAAAATACTCTTTTTTTATATTAAATATTTAAATACCAGAAAAAATTATTTAAACCCGTATTAGAAATTTACGATCATTACATCCAACCCCCGTTAAAACAAATTCCATCCTCAGAATTAAAATAAAAGTAATGCAGAAAGAATCTAAATTCAAAGATATGGAACGATATCCATAAACAGAGTAGAATGTAAAACAAAAACGACACAATGTAAGATACAAGATGTGATAGCTAAGACATCGCTATCGCATTTCAGACTCGTAACAAAGTCCAAACAAATACTATGA
This sequence comes from Asparagus officinalis, assembly GCF_001876935.1. NCBI lineage: Eukaryota > Viridiplantae > Streptophyta > Magnoliopsida > Asparagales > Asparagaceae > Asparagus > Asparagus officinalis. Next base: position 22,275,629 of record NC_033802.1, on the reverse strand, counting down.
TACAACATATTTAACTGTGTGAACTTGTTATACAGTACTTGTAAATATATAAGCAATCTAAATAGTATAAAGTATAAGATAAGCAATAATATAGAATCAAAACAAATAGGTACGATATAAATAAACAATCATATAGAGTGAATCATACAAATAATATACAAGCATTCATAGAAGCAAAACAGAAACATATTAAGTAAGAATAAAGTCAAGTAAGAACAATAAATCTAAAGCAAACACAAAAATAAGTCAAATACAATAGAAATAGACAAAAACATAAACAACATAATAAGAAAAGTCGAAAAAATCTAAAATACATAACCATTTAAACAAAACATAATAGCAGGGTATAACAATGGTTAATCAAAAACAAAAAGAAATTTAATTATGAAAATAAACAAAACATAATAGCAGGGTATAACAATGGTTAATCAAAAACAAAAAGAAATTTAATTATGAAAAACACAATCAATACAGGTTCAAACTAAAGATATTAAAAACACAATATAAGATACAAAATCAATAAAAATGAGTAAAGAGCGAAAAGCAAACATCAACAGGATCATATAACAAAATAGAATAATATAATAATAAGTTTAAATCAAGGATAATAGGAAAAGCAATCATAAGGCAATTAGAATAATAATACATACAAAATAGACACAAATAAAAAGAAAATATATTTAATTGATGGAATGATGAAAAGTAGTCTAAAATATAGAAAAGATACAAAGACAGTCGAGTATAAATAGCTGAACACAATTATAAAATAATTATACAATCCAATAATCATGTAAAGCAGTATACAAAATTATCAGATAAACAATTCATTACACAAATATTGGGAATTTACAAATTGTATACACAAAATTTAGAATACGACAAGCAATATAATTATGTTAAAATACGCAACACAATGTAAGTGAAATATTAGAAGGTAATTGAACATAAACCAAAAAGATATGATATACAAAACAATACAAAGCAGGTAATCATAAAATGACAAGGTGATATGACACAACAACATATAAGAAATAAATTATACGTAGTATATCATATCAAAAACAAAATAAATAAGTATAGTCGTATATCACAGCAATAATTATCGAAAACACATACTTTATATAAATATTGTGACTAAATAAACGAAGCAGACTAACCTAGACAAAGAACAAAATAAAAAATAAGTATTAGCATGAATAAGAAACTGTATATAGAAAATAAGTAAGCAAAACACAAACAAAACTAAGAAAGATAAAATGATTGATAAATTAAATCAAACAATGATGATGCATGTAATTGGAAGTAAAGAATGAAATGAAATATACTAAATGAAACCACTTTATACGTAATAAAATAAGCTAGCAAGTTAATAATACACTTATCATATAATATACAATAGTAGATAATGATAATGAAAACTGACTGAAATATACTAAAACACGAGAATAACGCAATATTACTAGAAAAGCACAAGATATAAGACAAGAATACAGAACAAATTAGACAGAAGGACAATAAAGATTATAATAATGTATACAGAATATACATAATCACAATTGAAATAACATTAAGAAATAACATAGATAGAAACACATCAACACACATAGAAAACAAACACATGCAAATCATAATCATAATCAATAGCAGAATAAAACGATACACAATAATCATTAGCATACAAATAGTTATATAAAACAAAGTAAATAATACAAAATCATAGTTAGGCTCAAAGAAACACAAATAAAATCAAAGTATGAAAATAAAAGATATAGAAGCAAAAGAGATAAACAAGATTCATAAACATATGATGTGTATAACAAATATAATCATTATGTATAATAAGCGTTAAAAATGAAACACATACATAATAATAAGCATATAAAAGTTTGTATACTCATGGTACTAATCATGCTAACAAAATTAAATTTTGATGGAAAGAGTCACAAAATATTATATGATAAAATAGACATAAGAGTAAACATGTGATTCAAAATAAACATATTATATAAAAGATAATAAGAAGAACATAATTATATATTCGACAAATAATATGATAAATTAGAAGTATTAGTAATATTCATAAATATAAACAAGATACAACAATAATAATCATCACTATATAAAATCAATTTAGACATAGTAGTATATTGTGTAGTAGTCAAAAATTACATAAATACAATCAGCGTAATATACATAAATAAAATATATAATACATAAAACATGAACTATGAAAGATAAAATAAATTTATAAACAAATGAAAACATACAATATACCACTGTATGTGATACATAAAATAATATAATAAATAATACAGAATTCAATACAATCAACGATATACAAGTCAAATAAAAAAAATATAGTGTAAAATAATAACAAATAAAATAATGACCAGCACGAGAATAGAGGAGTTATGCAAGGAGAGGGTAATCACGAAGCGATGGGACAAGAACCGTGAAAAACTCCGGAGTCAAAGAGTGATAAGATAGAGATGAAATGAAATCTATCAAGAAAATAGGATAAGGGGTCAAGAATAGTCTCACGGATGAAATCATGATATGTATCTAAATTGTCCATTATATTCTTACTAGTAGGACTCGGGACCGTGACCTGCATGGGCCACCACTAAAACCTGTCACGCCCCGCTTCCCAAAATACCCGAGAATTAGGACGCGAACAAGGCCGCGACGTATTAGATTGAGAAGAAATATACACTGTAATTTTTTTCTCTTTTCTTTTCTTCTCAATCCAATACGCTAAGCGTCTGGAAATAAATACAATGCGAAGTCACAGGTCCCCGATCACAATCAACAAGAATATAATAAACAACTCAAAACAAAATAATACATATCATAACTAAAATGATCCTCCAGACATAATATTCGGGACAAACATGCCCTTATACAAAACGATTTGAATACGGGAAAAAATATAAAATACAACGATCAGGAGGAATTGGAAAGTACTATAAAAGTAAACTATGGTCATCAACTAACTAAAAGAGGTAACTAAGCTTCGATTTGTTCTTCTGCTCCGTCTGTAAAGCCTTCCTGCGGAGGATCCTCTGGCTCATGTACTACTCCGAACTGTAGTTGTCTGTCCTCTAAATCTGACATGCATCCCGAGAGGAAAGGAGCACGTCAGCGTGCATGGCACACGGTAAGATCTCAAAAGGAAGAATAGAACGGTCGTGCGATCAATGCAATAATGGTAATAACAATGGAAACATGCAACTGAAATACTAATAATCTAAATATAATCTATTACTAGAATATAATGACCAGAAGAATCCAAGAAAATCAACCAAATAACATACCGATCACGCAGCTAGCGAGCAGAATAATCATCTAAGAACAAGGTCATACAACTAGATGGAATTAATATTTAAAAATCTACAACTCGAGACGTGGTACGTCGAGCGAAATAATCCAAGCAAGGAAACCCTCATGTATATACTATATGTCTCAAATTATAGATAATTAAATATTAACCTCGATCTATGTATGAAAAGAAATATAACTGGTCCGTATCTCACATGTATCCAAATCATCCAAGTGACGAAATCATATAACTAGCCATCCTATCACAACTCACCGGTCCACATCTCAACAAAACTAACAAAGTCTTCCATAAGACACACAAGCACATTATAGATATTTTACATGTTATTTGAATTGGAGAAGAATATTTTCATATATATAATCGGGTCCCCGTAAACCTGTCTGGGGGCCGCCTTCAAGTCAAGTATCGGCCCTCTGGCCCATGTATATAACACTCATGATATCACGATAACAAGAAAGCGTTGTGCCCGTTTATATACATGCTATATTCTCCGTCCAATTCCTCTTTATAACCCCATGTTGTCAAATTAATTAAGCAATTGTACATGAAATATTGTGCACTAGCCACGGAGTTACCGCGGAACTACTTCTGTAAAACTATGAAAATAACCGTGACTCACAACACGTCCGATCAAGAGTGCATCGTCTAGTCAATGCTATAATAGTAATAATCAAGAAAACATCATACCGGGATATCGATATCGAGGGAACTCGGGGCTCCTCACATCGGGATATCGATGTCGAGTGAGTATAGTCATGCTTTGAAGCACGCTTATAAATCATACTTAGTATAGTCATGCTTTGAAGCACGCTTATAAATCATACTTTTAACAGGAGTCGTCTTCATGTACAGTCTCTCCTATTGACTTTTAACAGGAGTCGTCTTCATGTACAGTCTCTCCTATTGGATAACAACTAGGTGATAAAACAACAAACTTTCACACAGCTATTCATGTCAAGCAATCCTACGCAGGTAATAACAATATATACACTACAACTAATTATATTACAGTGTCGAACATGTTAAATACTATGTGTATAAATAAGAGTGTCAAAATATCGGTATCATTATAATATGTGGCAAACACAGGTAACATTCGCATATTATAATATAATAAAATCTTTTAAAATATCTATTATTATAATAACTCAAAATAATCCTTTTAATTCTAAACTAATCTTTTAAAATCACTAATTTATTATTTCAAAATAATCCTTTACAAAAATAAAATCCTTAAATTATTTCTCATAATAATTATTCAAAAATAAGATTTTTCCAAGTCAATTCTTTTTTAAAAAAAGGTTTCTCATTTTATTAATAATTAATCTTTTAAAACCATAAACTTATTTATTTAAAATAAATCCTTTTTACAAAATAATTTCTTTTAAGATATTGATTATCATAATACTTTAAAACCAATCCCTTTTTCAAAATAATTTCTTTTTTCATCATAATAAATCTAAAATAATTATTTTTCTCAAAATAAATTCCTTTAAATTTTTTTTACAAATTCTCTAAAACGATTTTGTTGTCAAAATAAATTCTTTTAAATTAATATAATTATCCAAAAATGATTCTGCTACCGAAATAAATTCTTTTAAATTTATAATAATTATTCTAAAAATGCTATTTATCATATTGTTATGATTTAATCAATATTATTTCATCAAACAACCCACGCAGATAAATATATCGTAATCTAAACGCTACAACTAATCACAATACAATCAAACATATGCATATAATTTATAATGAATCTAAAATTCAAATTTGAGCAAGAGGGATCTTACCTCGGGTTGTGTCGAACGATCGACAGCGCAGGTAGGATCCGACGCTGTAGGCGTCAAAAAATGCTAATAGATATCCCAAGCATAGAGAAGATCATTCAAAAATTCACAAGAAAGGATTTCATACTGTTTTGAAAAAATCAAAACAAGTATGAACTGTCTCGCCAGCGAGACAGTCTTTGCTGTCTCGCCAGCGGGACAGTCTTTGCTGTCTCACCAGCGGGACAGTCTTTGTTGTCTCGCCATCGGGACAGTCTTTGCTGTCTCGCCAGCGAGACAGTGTTGAAATAGTCAAAACTACATTTTTAACTGCCCTACACATGTCCATTGACTGCCAAGGGACGTGGGAAACATCGTGGGCGAAAATCACGTGGATAACTGCCAAAATAACCCAGCGAGACAGTGTTGAAATAGTCAAAACTACATTTTTAACTGCCCTACACATGTCCATTGACTGCCAAGGGACGTGGGAAACATCGTGGGCGAAAATCACGTGGATAACTGCCAAAATAACGGAGTTTGAAACGTGGGAGAACAGTTACAGCGAGAAACTGCCATTTTTCGAGACAGCATTTACTGTCTCGCTGGGCGAGACAGCAAATTTACTGTCTCGCGGGTCGAGACAGCAAACGCTGTCTCGCCCAGCGAGACAGTAAACACTGTCTCGCCGTACTGACTTCTTCGATTGTTAAGTTTTTGCAGTTATTGACCCTTGAGGCTATAAATACCCCCCTAGGGTCACTTCTGACGAGGATCGAGCATTTGTTAGAGCATTCCAGAGCAGAGAGAGCAGAGATTTAAGTTCTTTTCTTGCAACGCCTTGAAATTAAGCTTCGACTTGATTTTAAGAAGAACGACTATCTTACTTCGATAAGATATCGTTTCAATTTCTACTTCGATAACGAAGTTAGAATCATAAGCCCCCTCTTCACGATCTGTGAATCGGCGGTCCACGAACCAAAGCGTTCCCGGCACAGGCAAAGTCCCACGAAAACGAGAATTGATAGACGATTTTCGTATTTGTTTCTCAAGAGTTGTAATTTTTGTTTTGTTGTGTAGAAAAAGTCTTATAAAAAGATTATTCTTTCGAATTTGTTGTAATCGAACAAAGTTATAATGAATTCCACAGTAGCGACTTTTGAACCAAACAACTAATGCTTAATAAATTTGGGGATATAATTGTAAAAGAGGCATAATTTAAAACAGATAACTAGATTAAGGGTCTAATTTAGGAATATGAAGATTGCTTAGTCTAATATGGTGAAAACCGTTTTTATGTTTCTGTATTGAAAAAACTCCTTTGACCAAATAATTTAAATTCATCGTAAACAAGTTTTTGTTTAGAAATGTATTTTACTATAAAAAATTATTAGTACTGTATTATTTTATAAATTTGAAAATATAGTCATATACATAGTTCACATGGAACACGCTTCACATGAAATTAGGATAATACCAATTATAAAGGTCAAGCCAAGTTGAAAGAGGAAAGAAAAAGAATACGCATCCATTATTGTACTCGGTTAATGTCATGATCTTAGAAAGAGATTTAGGGGGAGGGGGAGGGGTAGAGCAAATGTAAAGGGTAAAAAAGAAAGAAAAGGAAAAAAAAATGTACGAGGATCTACTACAGAGCCAAGATCATATTCATGTCTCCTCTCTTTTAATTATTGCTGTATTTGTTGCAAGTCTTGGATGAATCTACTACAAAATATATTGCACAAGTTGGTACCAAGTCATGAAGACTTTGATTAATACGACCTATCGACTGGATAATTCGAAACGATGATGATGGTGATGGATGCTCTACCCTTAACTACCTACTATAATTAGCCTAACTACTCTTTCATGATTATAAAAACTCTCGGAGAAACAAGTTTCTAAACCTAATAATACTTCACTTTTCCTTCCCACTTTTTTTTCCTTATAAAATACAGAAGTAATATATAATAGCAAGAAATTGATATTTAATTAAAGAGGAGAAATAGAAAACAAATTGCTTCTTGTGTTTTCTTGATCGACAATGCATATGTTGATTCTCTTTTATACAAATGCTAATCACGCTTTGGAGTGGGCGTGAGCAGAGTCGGGCATGACCCGTGAACCAACCCTGTCGGGCCTTAACTAGTTGGGCTAAGGACTTTGTCCCCGGATCTAGGGTTGGACCTGGTCCAGGCCACGGCCCCTAAGGGGTCGGGCCAGGTTTGACTCCACCCATGATGGTTTGGGTCACAGGTTGGGCTACACTTCTTTTTCCATATAATTTTTGAAAAAAAAGAGCCAGTACAAACATTAAACAGGTGGTTTGACTGGTTTCATCCAGTGTTGGACAAGCCAGAGAATCATTTGCAATTACGCCAGATCAATTGGCTCACATGCTGCAGGAAGCGTTGGCTAAACAACGCGAAGAAATTAGAGCTGAGTTCAAAACCGAAATGGAGTTGACTATGCAGCAGATGCGGGATTTGCAGGTTCAGCAACACCAACCGGAATCAAGCCAAAGAGCGGAATCCAGTCGGCGTAATGAAGAGGATGAGACGATATTTGAAGATCATCCTCTAGATAAAGACAACTCCGGAAGCGATCCGACCAAGTCAGCCACTCAACCTCCACAGATCTATTTGAAGAAAAGCGAGGAAGAGGACAAGAAGATGCACGATCTTGAGAGCAAAGTCAACGCTTTGATGACGGCTCAAGAAGTGAAGAAAACGGGCATCCCATACCCGTACCCGAGGGAGTGGGACCTGATTCCTTATCCCCAGAAATTTAATTTGATTAACTTTACTCCTTTTGATGGCAGGGGTTCACCAACTCAGCACTTGATTTATTTTAAGTCGCATCTCGGCGCAATATCCGGGAACGAAGCCCTGATGGTTCGGTCATTCGTGGGGACCCTTCGCGGGCCTGCCTTCGATTGGTACCGACGTCTTAAGCCCGGGAGTATCACTAGCTGGGAGGATATGGAAGAACTATTCCTCACCAACTTCTTCGACGACGACACAGAAGTCTCGATCGGCACGTTGTTGGACGAAAAGCAGAAGGACGGGGAATCTGTTGATGTCTTTGTCAAGCGATTCCGGGACAAAGCAGTGAACTGCAGAGATCCACTTACTGAGGAATTTATTCTACAAACATGTCATAATAACCTGTCCTTGGATGTATTAGAAGTGGTAGGGGTTGTTCACTCTAAGACTTGGAAAGAATTGAAAATGAGGGGTGAACAGGCTGAGCGCTTTCTCAAGAGAAAGAATTTGGAGAGAGGTTTGCCACCAGCCAATAATCAGAATCAGAAGCAGAACTTTAATCCTCGAGGCAGAGGAAGAGGGTCGGTGGCCGCTGTCGATGCACATCAAACGTCACAACAGCCACCGCAGCAACAACCGCAACAATCATCCTTCCAGTTGGCGCCAAACCAGAATCAACAGCCTTCGAAGCAGTTTAAGAATTCTGAGCCCAGATTCCCAAAGGAATACTCTTTCAAAGATGATGAAGTTCCGGTCATCTTCAAATACTTGTTAGAGAACAACAAGATCAAGCTTCCACCTGTCACAAACCAAGAAGAAGCAACGAAGATCAATGACCCAAAGTATTGTGCATATCACAGAAGGGTCCACCATCCTACTAAGACATGTTATGTCTTAAAGGATAAAATTCAAACATTAATTGATGTTGGTATTGTGACGCCGAAGCCAAAGGAGAAGAAGGTAGGCGCAAACGCGGTCTCTATTAGCTTCGGATCGGTTCCTTTGTCCTGGTTTCAAGCCGAGCCAGTATCAAAGGTCAAGATGCAAACCATCAACGATGACCCTCATGGACAGCGCCAGAAGGGGCTCGTATCTCACACAGCCCCCAACGGCGAAATCCTTTGGGTTCATCCGGATTTGCTTGAAGATGAACAGTGGACGACACCCACATCAAAGAAGAAGTCAAAAGGCAAGGGAAAGGAGAAGTCCTGCTATGGAGCCTCGGCGATTCCCGAGAAGAACGATGAGGATATAGCAGCTTTATCACTTTCTGGATGGAGAACAAGAGGTTTTCGCTACAAGAAGTGGGAATGAGTATCATTATAAATATCCTGAGACCTCTAACCCAAATGCTACAACTTTGAAAGAGTTGGGGATAGTTACAACTCCTCCAGTAGCTGCTGAAAAGCCGCAACAACCGGCTAAGCAAAAGGAGAAAGAACCTCAACACAAAGAGGTTCAAATTCCGAATCAGTCTCGTTTTAGTCGACCGATTGGACGGGACAAACCGGAAAGCTCGAACGCACCATATCGTTTCGACGTTATGGCTCAGCTGGCTAATATCCCAGCAAGAATCACATTGTACGAGTTGCTGCGCCTCTCAAAAGAAACCAGAGAAGCTTTACAAGAAGCTTTGGCTGATTCCGAGGTATTCTTAACTCAGGTCAAGCCAGCTCCTGAAGAGCCAGAATCGTCAGTGCAGCATTGCAATCTGGCAGCCACCAAATTTCCTTGCATTGCTTTCACAAAAGAAGACATGCAAGTCAGGAATTCAAAGCATGATAGACCGTTATATTTTACTGGATATATCGGTTCGAGCATGGTTAACCGGATCCAAGTCGATCCGGGTTCCGCTGTTAGTATCATGCCACTTCGTTTGATGTACCACCTCGGAATTCCCGCCAGCAAGTTAGCCTCCACTGGAACGGTTATCTATGGTTTCAACACAAGCGGGTCACGACCGTTGGGAAAAATCCGGGTGAAGTGTCAACTCGGAGATCTGAAGTCTGAAGTCACCTGCTATGTGATCGATGCGGAGACTTCCTATAACTTACTGTTGGGTCGCCCATGGATCCACGGTAATCTTATAGTTCCCTCCACCCTCCATCAGTGTTTGAAATATGTCGACACTAATGAGGAGGTCAAGACGGTGGTCGCGGATAAGCAACCATTCAAGGGGTTAGAAAATTACTTTACTGACTCCCTTCTTTATGGTGCTGAGTCCGAAACTGAACCATCGGCCCATGGCACGGACAGCGGAGAAGAAGCTGATACCGAAGCCGGGCTCGATTATAGTGAAGGTCTTGTACTAAATGACATTGAACCTCTTGTAATCGATCTTGACGGTGATGAATCGTCAGACGAAAGTTGTAACTGGCAGCTTGCTGATGAAATAATAAATCATGATTTAGAGTACTCGCATTGTCTTGATGATGTAATGCAGAAATTGTACGACGACTCTAGTCTACATATGCCACTTCGTTCGTCTTGTACGGCGACGAAACACCTCCAAAGCTCATCTGGAACAACTATGATCCTACCCGCAAAGGCAGGGGGTGAAAAAGAGATAATCTTTGGAAAAGGGGAATCATCCCCCACTCCAGATCATTTCTTAGATAGTAATTCGGATGAAGAAAAACCCGGGCGACACTTCTCTCGGTATAGTTCTCAAGCGAATGATTATATGATGAGTCGAGGCTATGACCTTTCACTTGGTGAAGGCCTTTATTTTGGTCAAGGTATTAGGGTTCCACCCCGTTCTACCTATGTACCAAAAGGAAAACCAGATAATTACTACAGTCGTAATAGAGGTCTGGGTTATGATTCATCCGAAGACGATTATGGCCAACAAATCATTAACCAATTAATAGATAGGAGCGGACATTCATCCGACACTTCAAATTGGGATTCTGACGTGAGCATTGGTGAAAGATTCAAATCCCTAATGTCGAACATGGCGACGGTTGACCCTTCCACAACAGAAGAAGACGATCAGTTACCTGTTTGGGAAGATCCATGGATGCATTACATGAATATCCAATACGGTGATCGATTTGAGCAAAGAGAACCTCCTACCGAGGATAAAGTGGTTCAAGTTAATATGGGTGACGAAAATAATCCGAAGCCTATATTTATCAGCGGTGATCTCCCGCCAGACGAAAAAGAGGAATTAATTGCCCTCGTTAAAGAGTATATCGACGTTTTCGCATGGAACTACGAAGATATGCCAGGACTCGACCCAAATGTAGCAATGCATACCCTTAACATAAAATCGGATGCTAAACCTGTCAAGCAACAACAAAGACGGTTTCGTCCGCAAATTATGGAGGCAATAGAAGCTGAAGTTAAGAAGCTAATTGACTCGGGTTTTGTCAGAGAGGAACAACATCCTGAATGGTTGGCCAATATCGTTCCAGTCCTCAAAAAGAACGGAAAAATCAGAATCTGTATTGACTTCAGAGATCTGAATACAGCATGCCCCAAGGATGATTTTCCCCTACCGATTACGGACGTCATTATCGACAACACATGCGGGTTTGAAAGAATGTCGTTCATGGATGGATTTTCTGGGTATAATCAAATCAAGATGCATCCGGATGATGAAAAGCATACAGCTTTCAGAACACCTCTTGGCGTCTTTTGTTATACCGTTATGCCTTTCGGTTTGAAGAACGCCGGTGCTACGTATCAACGGGCGATGACGAAGATCTTTCAAGAACACCTTAGGAAGACAGTCGAATGCTACGTTGATGACCTAGTCGTTAAGAGTCGTGATAAAAATGACCACATTAACGATCTAAAGACAATGTTCGAGCTTATGAGAACTCATCAGCTGAAAATGAACCCGACTAAATCCTTCCTGGGAATGTCGAGCGGCAAATTTCTTGGATTCGTCGTCACCACAAAAGGTATTCATATTGATCCTGATAAGGTGAAGGCGATAAACGAACTGCAGCCTCCAAGAAATCTTAAAGAACTCAGAGGATTGCAAGGTCGATTAGCATATATCCGTCGGTTTATATCGAACTTGTCCGGAAAATGTCAACCGTTTTCCAAACTCGCAAAGAAAGGCGTGTCGTTCATTTGGGATGAAGCATGTCAGAAGGCATTCGAAGATATCAAGAAATATCTAGCGAATCCACCTATTCTCGTTGCACCGAAATCGGGCAAGCCGTTTTTGATTTATGTCAAAGCGACGAGCCATTCGTTAAGTGCCTTACTTGCACAAGACGACGATAACGGTCACGAGCAAGCTGTGTATTATCTGAGTCGTACATTGGTAGGAGCTGAGTCTCGTTATCCGATGATTGAGAAGGAATGCCTCGCTTTGGTATTCGCGATTCAGAAAATGCGACATTATTTAGTCGGACAGACGATTTATGTCATTTCCAACATAAATCCCGTCCGAGTGTTCATGACCCAACCGGCTTCCATGAATTGGCGTTTGGCCAGATGGGCTTTACTCTTATCGCAATATGACTTGTACTTCAAACAGCAGAAATCTGTTAAAGGACGAGCTATTTGCGACCTTCTGGCAGAAAACCCTACGAAGGATGTAGTCGAATTGTACGACGACCTGCCAGATGAAACTCACGAAGTTAATACCACCTCACATCAACAAGTGTGGCAATTGTACTTCGATGGGGCTTCCCGATCAACCAACGTGGCAAGTGCACCCGGATGTTCTAAAATCTCCTCAGGAGTGGGGGTCGTTTTAGTTTCCCCGGAAAAGCACGTCTTGCCTAGAGCATATTCACTGACTGAACCATGCTCTAATAACGTGGCTGAATACAATGCATTAATAATCGGACTTAATTTCGCCAAAGAGCTGGGGGTCGAATACCTTGAAGCTTTTGGAGATTCTCAACTGGTGGTTAATCAAATACGAGGAGAGTATGAAGTCAGAAATCGAGACCTGATTCCATACCACCAGGTGGCCATCGAAATAGCAAGCTCGTTTGAAGAATTTTTCATCGAGTACGTTCCGCGTCTCCAAAATACATACGCGGATGCATTGGCAGCATTGTCAGTATCCTTGGCTCAACCTCCCGAAACAGAGCAATTAATTACAGTGAGGACTCATCAGCTTATTGTTCCAATCTACGATTCGAATGCTAAAGAGGTATACTCAACTGGAGTTGAACCCGAAGTTCGAGATTGGCGTTTTCCTATTATTGACTACGTCTTACATGGTATATTACCTGAAGATGTAAGAGAAAGGGAATCGATTCGGCGAAGAGCGCCGAGATTTTATTACAATGCCACATCGCAAACGTTGTATCGACGAGCTTATGATGGTCTTTTACTTCGTTGTCTATCCAGTAAAGAAGCGGAACAAGCACTCAAAGAGGCACATAATGGGATATGCGGTGCACATCAGCCCGGTCCTAAACTCTGCGACCGACTTAGGAGAATCGGATATTATTGGCCAACTATGGTGAAAGACGCAGTCGATTACGCACGACAATGTGTAGTGTGTCAATTGCATGCAAATTATATGCACATACCCCCTGAATATCTGCATCCTTCGGCGACATCGTGGCCGTTTGAAACTTGGGGAATGGATATAGTAGGTCCTATTTTTCCACCTTCGGTTAAAGGGGACCGTTTCATTCTGGCAATCACCGATTATTTCTCGAAATGGGCAGAAGCAGTTCCACTTAGAGAAGTAAAGACGACCAATGTCATCAAATTTATCAAACACCATATCATATATCGGTACGGTGTGCCAAGGCGAATAGTGCACGACAACGGTCCTCAGTTCGTGAGCAACGCATTCATCAAGTTCTGCGGTAAATTCGGGATTAAAGACGTTTCGTCGACTGCTTATAATCCTACAGCTAACGGATTGGCCGAAGCTTTTAACAAGACTATCATCAAAATCCTGGCAAAATTGGTGAAAACCAATAAGCGAGATTGGGATGACAAACTCGGCGAAGCTCTCTGGGCTTATCGTACGACCGTCCGCACGCCTACCGGAGCCACCCCGTATGCTTTAACGTATGGGTGTGAAGCCGTTCTTCCATTGGAAGTGCAGATTCCTTCTCTCCGTATCGCTCTCGTAACGGGAATGACGACGGAAGAACATCATCAGAAACGTCTCGAGGAATTAGAGATGTTAGATGAGAAACGCTTGGAAGCTCAACAACAAATCGAGTTTTATCAAGCTAGAATTTCTCGGGCTTTCGATAAAAAGGTCCGACGACGAAGCTTTAAAGAAGGAGATCTAGTTCTCGCCGTTCGAAGACCTATGATTCTCACTTCTAAGAAGAAAGGCAAATTTGAACCTAAATGGGAAGGACCGTTTGTGATAGAAACAGTCTATTCGAACGGTGCATATCGCCTGGTTACCCAAGATGGCAACAAATTGATGATGCCAATAAATGGGAAGTTCCTGAAAAAATATTATCCGTAATATATTCAGGATAACCTGTGTAAAGCGGGAAGTTCCTAGAGAATCCTATATAGGATATTTCAGGATAACCCGAGATCAGTTCACTATTTTAAATGAGAAGCTGGTCATTTGAATAATTCATTGTTCTTTTACAACTTTTGTTGAGATGAGATTTAATGATAGTTAATCTTTCCTCAGCAAAACCTTGTAATATAATCATGGAAGATGAGATTTGATGATTTGTAATCTCACGCTATGAAACCCCCATCGGTCGGATTGATCAACGATCATCAGTATGTATCAGTCGACAGATTATTTCGTGTCAAATTCTTATGTTTAAAATCAAAATTTCCCACCGATTAGTTTGTGCAAATCAACAAACTCATTGTTATTTGCACCCTACTCCTATTCCTCACTTGGTCAAACCTTTAAACAGTTAGGACCAAAGCCAAAATCCCCTCTCGATTCGTTCCATGAACGAGAGGTCCACAAATTGAGCGATCAAACCTTCCTACAGTTAGGATCGTCTCAAAATTCCCACTTGGTCAAACCTTACTACAGTTAGGACCACAACCAAAATCTCCTTTCGATTCATTTTTGCGAACGAAAGGTTTACTTTTGAATTGAGTAATCAAACCTTATGACAGTTAGGGTTATTCAAACCAACCTATTTTCTCTAAGTGGAGATTCCACTGTGAGTTTCCTTTTCATCAGGAGATAGAATATAAAATTCTCCCTCTCCGATTCTGGGTTTATCTCTACCAACAAACAAGAGACCAGGAGATAGAATATAAAATTCTTCCTCTCCGATTCTGGGTTCATCTCTACCAACAAACAAGAGACCAGGAGATAGAATATAAAATTCTTCCTCTCCGAGTATGGGTTTATCTCTACCAACAAACAAGAGATTGAGAAATGGAATATACAATTCTTTTTCTCTCCGATTTTGGGTTCGTTGTCCTATATAGGAAATGCAACCTATTCACACTTTGAAATCCATGTTGTTCACACATGGGGGATGTTATCTCTATCCCTTATTAGAGATAAGCCTACATCTAACACATGTAGCCTACATATTCAACAGTGTAGTTCAAAGTCTAAAAGAGTTTAATTCTTTTAGCGCAACGTTATATGTGAAACGGACTTAGATAATTCACATACTAGCCCGATTCAAACGGTAATCGGTAAAGGTATATCAAATCCGTTGATGGCTGAGGATTTGCCAAAAATCCTATAAGTATTATGGTTATTTATTCTAAATAAGAATGAGTAATCATAATAAAAAACCTCAATGAGCAAAAAGATTCAATATAATGAGCAAAAAGGTTCACTATATTGACCAAGAATTTTCAAACAAAGCTACAAACAAAAATATAATGTTCTCCGATTACAAGAGTTTATATTGACTAATTTGATTTTCAAGTTTTGACAGCTCTAACGCATAAGTCTGTTCAAGCTCAGCCGTCAATTTAATTTTGAAAGCTTCTTCATCAACACTTTGAAGCGCGGCGACCTCTTGTTCCTTTTCAGCAATTATTTTATCTTGAAAGTTCAGTTGCTGTAACAGGTCTTCCTCAACATGAATTTCCTGCGTCAACTCAGACTCCAAGACATCAAGAGCATCCTTGGCCATTGCAAGTTCCTCCTCTAAGCGAGCTATTTCCGCTCGACTCGATTTTATATCTCGGCGTAGGTTGACCTTGGCTTGTGTCCTTTTGCCAATATTCACCCTAAGCTGATGACTGTGGGCTCTTAACTGTTGGAGTTCGGAGTTGGCAGATTCTTGAGAATCACGCCACGCTTGCAGCCTGGATTCCATATGAGAAGCGATGTAAAAAGGTACGCCTTTGGTGCGAAGAGTTTGCAGAAGTTCAATATGTTGCCTCAAATCAACCAAATAAGCGGTGACTGAATCGGCTAAGTCGTTATACCCTTCCTCTCTGAACCCTGATATAAAACGCTCAAAAGATTTTTTATAATTCTCAAAATACGATCTTTTGAAGAGAATGCGATCGACCATAGAGTTCAAAAAGGAGATGAAGCCTTGGAGATTAGAGCAGATAACAGACTTGTCCGGATCGTCATCAACCAATAACGCTTGGATTTGAGTTGATAATGATGAAGGAACTGCGAGAAAGTCAAATAAGTCAGTACAGTATATATATATGCATACAAGACAACAAACTAAAGCATACCAAATTCGACGGAAGAACCTTCAGCATGACTTGGTTCGCTCAAGGATGATAATCTGGATTCCTGAACAGTCAAGATTGGTTCAGGAATGGTAGCTGTTGATGCACCCGCTACATCAGGGACTTTTTCAACTAAAGTCTCAGAGGACGGCGGGTCCAAACTAAGAGACTCTTTAAGAGGAGATTCTACAAACAGGAGGATTACAATGAGCATAATGATAATCCGAGCTTGAAACAAACGATAAATGAAACTCACCAATTCTAGTCACAACATCGGCCGATGTACCAACTTCTTCAGTTGGTCTCGCTTTTGTTGCAACTGGACTAATCTGGGGAGTGACAGTGACTTCTATCATCATGGGGTCCATAGGAGTAGAAGGTTGAGGTTCAAGAACTGATGATTGCAAATCAACCTCAGTTCCTGCCCATGGCACGAGTTCACTACCCTCCGGTTGTTCAGATGTTTCGGTGATGATAGTAGTATCAGTTCCAGTAACTGGTCCTATAATTCAAATACTTATATGGTTAATCAAGTTAAAATATATATGTATGCATATATGGAGTTTACAGAATAAAGGTCTTACTTTCAGAAGGACCTGCTTCTGTTGAACCGACTCCAACACTGGATTCCGTGGCTGCACCAGGAGTTTTCCCCGATAATAAGTCGGAGATATACTCATGGTCGCCTTCAGAGAGATTGAAATCGAGGTGATGTTCATTGAATTCCTCGACCTCTGTTGTATGCGTGGTCTCTCCTCCAACAGATTCGTGCATTGTGACATCTACAAAATGTGTTGAGTCGTAAATGACACATAAATTTAGACGAATTTGCTCAAAAAGACAATTAATTTTACCTTCGTTGGTCGGGGCTGATTCGAGAGCTCCACTACTGGTACCTGCTTCTTTTAATTTGACTAAAAGGAGAGAAAGCGCACAGGTCATTAGAGGAGGCACACGGTCCGACTCATTCATTTCTCGGATTTCTCTTCCGAGAGGAGAAAGATCAGTACCTGTGTCCGCAGCTGATGGATCAACGTCAGGAGTGGGTGGAACATCAGCCGATCCTTCCTTCAGAGCATCATGCATTTGTTGGACGAAGCTTGTTTCCTCAATTTCCATACCTCCGGGAGAAGCAGCATCAGCTGGCAATTCTCCTTCCTCTCGACTCCCTGCAGAAGTTGAACATGAAATAAGTTTGAACATCAAAAAAGTGTAAAAGCTATAAAAACAAATCGCTACCTTGTTCATCAGAAGAAACACTACGACCGGATGTCTCTTCTACAGCAGGAAGATGAACGCGCGGTTTAGAAACAGCTTTCTTCTGTTTCTTCAGAGGGCGTGCACCAGAACCTTCATGACGATGTTTGGTGCGTAACTCAGCTCGGGGAGAAACTTGAGTTTGAGCTTGAGTAGAAGTTCGAGATATTTGCCGACGAATGAGAGGCACCATATCCTCTTCATCCTCTTCGTCGCAACTAAGAACTTCTACCGTCATCCGGTTAGGATGTTCGCTAACAAAGCTCGGATGCGATCTGATAATGATGATGAAGAAGCTGCGATGAGGGTAAATAAGTCAGTATAAGACATATATATGCATACAAGACAATAAACTGAAGCATACCAAGTTCAACGGAAGAACCTCCAGCATGACTTGGTTCGCTCAAGGATGGCAGTCCGGATTCCTGAACAACCAAAGTTGGTTCAAGAATGGTAGCTGTTGATGCACCCGCTACATCAGGGACTTTTTCAACTAAAGCCTCAGAGGACGGCAGGTCTAAACTAAGAGACTCCTTAAGAGGGGATTCTACAAACAAAAGAATTACAATAAGCATAATGAAATGTTAACCCAAAATTTGAAACAAATTATGGGTAAAATGTACCAGCTCTGGGCATAACATCAGCCGACGTACCAACGTCTTCAGTTGGTCTCGCTTTTGTTGCGACCAGACTAATCTGGGGAGTGACAGTGACTTCTATCATCATGGGGTCCATAGGAGTAGAAGGTTGAGGTTCAAGAACTGATGATTGCAAATCAACCTCAGTTCCTGCCCATGGCACGAGTTCACGACCCTCCCCATGGCACGAGTTCGCTACCCTCTGGCCGATCAGACGTTCCAGTGATTATAGTAGTATCAGCTCCAGCAGCTGGTCCTATAATTCAGACACTTATATGATTAATCAAGTCAAAATATATACGTATGTATATACGGAGTTTACAGGTCCAAAGTCTTACTCTCAGAGGGACCTGCTTCGGGTGAACCAATTCTAACATCTGAGCCGGTAGCTGGACCAGAAGCTTTCTCTAACAAAGAATCCAAGATTTGCTGATGGTCGTCCTCTGAGATATTAAAGTCAAAATTATTACAATCATCGACTTTAGTGGCATGGGTAGCTTCTCCTTCAATAGGCTCATGCATCGGGACGTCTACAAAGAGTGTTGAATCGTAAATGACACGTAAATTTAGACGAAATTGCCCAAGACAAAGATCGATTTTACCTTCGTTGGTCGGGGCAGATTCGAGAGCTTCACTACTTGTACCTGCTTCTTTTAATTTGACTAAAAGGAGAGAAAGTGCACAGGTCATTAGAGGAGGTACACGGTCCGACTCATTCATTTCTCGGATTTCTCTTCCGAGAGGAGAAAGATCAGTACCTGCGTCCGCAGCGGATGGATCAACGTCAGGAGTTGGGGAAACATCAGCCGGTCCTTCCTTCAGAGCATCATGCATTTGTTGGACGAAGCTTGTTTCTTCAATTTCCATACCTCCGGGAGAAGCAGTGTCAGCTGGAAATTCTCCTTCCTCTCGACTCCCTGTAGAAGTTGAACATGAAATAAGTATTGAACGTCAAAAAGTGTAAAATTCTCCTTCCTCTCGACTCCCTGTAGAAGTTGAACATGAAATAAGTATTGAACGTCAAAAAGTGTAAAAGCTATAAAAAAACAAATCGTTACCTTGTTCATCAGAAGAAGCGCTACGACCAGACGCCTCTTCTAGAGCCGGAAGATGAACGCGTGGTTTAGAGGCAGCTTTCTTTTGCTTTTTCAATGGACGTGCGTCAGAACCTTCGTGACGATGTTTGGTGCGTAATTCAGCTCTGGGTGAAACTAGAGTTTGAACCTGAGTGAGAGTTCGAGATATTTGCCTACGAGCAAGAGACACCAAATCCTCTTCATCCTCTTCATCGCAGCTAAGAACTTCTACCGTCATCCTGTTAGGATATTCCCTGGCGACTCTCTCTTTCCGTTTTTTCGGAGCAGCTTGTGATTGAGTAGGCGCAGCGGATGGACGCACAAGTCCCCTATCAAAGAAAGAGTCAGGGAGACCTGATGCCTCTTCAGAATTTGAACTGGTTTCACCTTCCGCAATATTGGTGGCTATCAGCCATTTGCAGAAGAGAAAGGTCATCCTTAGGGGCGGCGCCTCTAAAGGAAGATCAAATTCAACATTTGTGCAGCCAGCAATGCTCCAGAACCAAGCCCTCGCACCATCGATAAGTCCACCTCGAAAGCTAAGGTGGCGGTTTGGATTGCCGACATATATCTGATCATACCCGAATTGACGGGCGAATCGACATGGGAGATAGGGTTCAATGTGGCAAACATCCCTTACTCTGAAGAACAGATATCCAGGTCGAATATTCATCAACCATCTGAAGCACCCGACATCCAAGATAGTGCGATTCTGCCTTGGGTCTTCAGCATCTACTAAAGTAGTATTGTAGGTACCGGAGAATTGAGGGAAGCAGGGGAAGAATTCCCAACACTTGTGAATCTTGAATTGCCTCGTTAGGTCCGGCTCTCGATGTTTGATCCATTTGCAAGCTTCAAAATTCTGCAACAGAGGAAGGTTGGGATCTATCACCCTAGGAGCTTCCATTAAATCTGGCCGGTGAAGTACTAACCAGGCCATTAGATAAGTATATGGCAGCTCCAGTTTCGGAACTGATAAGCTGGCGGAGGGTTTCTTTTTCTCCTGGGTAAACACAGAGATTAATTGCCGTAATCCACTGTGAATAGCAGCCACCATAGCGGGAAGCAAGGATAATTTGCGACCTGTAGCTATCTGAACGGCTGGATATAATACTTCCATTGGCATCGCATCAGAGGACTGGTAGGGAACTACGCACCTTTTTAGCCATATAGCCAGGAAACCAGCCAACAGAGCAGTAGGGCTAATCGGAACACCGGCTTGCCACAGATAAGAGCGGAACTTAGTGCCGTGCAAAAATCCATCTTCTGAGCGCGAAGTATAAGATTGCGCGTTGGTTTTCTCTAACAGACGGTTAATTTCATCCGTACTCAAAGGAGACAATCCGCACACATCTGCTGAACGATCATCCAAATTCTTGAAGAGATAATCGGCGAATTGTTTCAAGCTGACCTGAGGAAATTTCTTTCTAGCTTTGGGCTCCATCTCGGCCATGGCTATATGATAATGGCAAGTCAATTCCCATAAAGTATCATGAGTCACAGTTGAGCTATCTTTCATCTTGTTCAGCTGATTGCTAGTTGGAAAGAACTCTTGATAGGGAACATCGCCCATAGGCAAACCAGACACCTGCATCATTTCATGCAGTGGTAATCCGAGTTCCCCGTTCTTGGTAAAGAATGTATTAGTGTCCGGGTTATAGATCTCGAACAAACAGAGGAAATGACCTACACTGCTCTGTAGGCCATGCATGGTGGCACGAATCGGGACATCTAACCCTAATTCTACTAACTCTCGCCCAAAGCGGTTTAACACATATCGGGTCATCCTGGTCCACCACCATTTGTCCCCAGAATAATGGACCCATCCATAGCATCTAAAAGTCTCTTTGGGTAATCTTTTTCCCGCTGCCGCTAACCGGTTCTTCACGGTATTGGCTTGCACTATCTTCTCATTCTGAGGTATATTATCTTGTCCTAAGATACCCGGATGAAGCCCCCGCACATGAGCTCTTTCACTGGAGCCTGGGTTGGCTTCCTTCCCAATAAAACCACAATGAATACGCTCGTGGTTTTCGGTTAACTTCCAGAACATCTCACGTCCAACCGATAGGTTCCTGAACTTTAGTAATGAATGATCCCGAGGGATAAAAGGCAGATATAAGAATGAGGACCCATTCTGGTGCAACCATTGCGCAGGCTGGCAGAAAGCAATCTTCGGATCTTTCACCGAATCACCAAACAAGAAATCTGGCTTCCTTATGCATTGATTCGAGTCTTGCTCCGAGATCAAGGGCGCATCTGTGATTAATCGTCGTAGAACACGACAACTACCTCGCTGGATTAATTCTCTATCACTTCCGCTATAATCAGATTTAAACTGGGGAGATGATGCAATTAACGGAATTCCCTCATAATAAGAATGGGTCACGCTACTCTGACCCGTAACCGCATCAGCATTAAAGATGGAGGAAGGGAATCGGACTGATAAAAGAGGCATACACATAAATTGTGTAAGTGTCATCCTAAAATTTTAGAGAAAAGCGGTATATCTCATTCTATAAGATATAGTCGTTATCTCATAACAGGTGTGACGATTTTCTATCCACCATATGTATAAAGGAGGTATGCGGGCATTATAACGGCATACCAAAACCTTTCAATACATATGGGATGATGTAAAATCGCCCCTGTGTATTATGAAGTGTGTTTTGTCAAAGCAAAACAAACACTTTTAAGCGTCGATCCCCTCAAAGGAGGATACCGGCTCTTCTCGAAGGTACCTCAAAGGATACAAACGAGGATCTGCAAGCAAAAATAGGAACATACATATGGAATTGACGAAATACAGTATTTAAATTCGTGAAAAGGTGAAAGAAATATACCTCCACGTGAGATCGCAGCAGGGGCAGCCTCCTCAGGGCTCTGAACAGTCGGTCGGATTCCCTTCCCTCGAGCTCTACGTGGCGACATGATGAGTATGTGATCTACATTGAAATCCAAGAGGAAGGTTAAGATTTTGAACATGAAATCGACAAAAAAATAGGACAAATACAACTGAAATGCTGCATGCACAGTCACAGGTTGCCAAAAGTCAAGATTTTGAAGAAAAGAGGGGAAACAGACCTTTCAAATCCAAATGAAATCTCTTCAAATCGAAGCACCACCAAAGTCAGAAACGAAGAGAAGAAGAAGAGGTGAAGAACTGGTCGAAAATCGCTCGAAAATCGCTCAAAAAATCGCCAAAATCCGACGTGAAAAAACCCTAAAACCCTAAGTCCCGACTTTTATAGCCTCTGCCTCGCTGAGCGAGACAGAAAACTCTGTCTCGCCGAGCGAGACAGAAAACTCTGTCTCGCTGAGCGAGACAGAAAATACTGTCTCGCCCAGTGAGACAGCAAACTCTTCTGTTTCACTCCATGAAACAGTAGATATTATCTGGGTCAAAAGCCAAATGTAATGCAAATGAATACTCCAATGGGTACACGAGTCTAAACTGTATTCCCACCCTCAACAGGAAGTTTCTGGAGAATATTAATCTGAATATTCTTAAGGATAACCTGAGGAATTCTCAATGGATATACCAATTCAATGGTAAACGCTGAATTCACAAGAGCAAGTATCAACTTCAATTCAAGATCTCGACAACGGTCAAGCGATAAACGCGACGCCGGGAGAACGTTAGCTATTCTACGAAGAACTGGATAGACTAACAGCAGAAGAGGTTAAACATTGAAGCCATTTACAAGTCCTTTCATACGATCTATTCAGCCAAGCATTGAAGGGATCGTAAGTAAAATCTATCTTATCCAAAGTATCCCATGCTCCTCTATAAAAGAATGAGTCTGGAATACTTTGGAGGGGGTATCTGTAGGCGTCAAAAAATGCTAATAGATATCCCAAGCATAGAGAAGATCACTCAAAAATTCACAAGAAAGGATTTCATACTGTTTTGGAAAAATCAAAACAAGTATGAACTGTCTCGCCAGCGAGACAGTCTTTGCTGTCTCGCCAGCGAGACAGTGTTGAAATAGTCAAAACTACATTTGTAACTGCCCTACACGTGTCCATTAACTGCCAAGGGACGTGGGAAACATCATGGGCGAAAATCACGTGGATAACTGCCAAAATAACGGAGTTTGAAACGTGGAAGAACAGTTACAGCGAGAAACTGCCATTTTCCGAGACAGCATTTACTGTCTCGCTGAGCGAGACAGCAAATTTACTGTCTCGCGGGTCGAGACAGCAAACGCTGTCTCGCCCAGCGAGACAGTAAACACTGTCTCGCCGTACTGACTTCTTCGATTGTTAAGTTTTTGCAGTTACTGACCCTTGAGGCTATAAATACCCCCCTAGGGTCACTTCTGACGAGGATCGAGCATTTGTTAGAGCATTCCAGAGCAGAGAGAGCAGAGATTTGAGTTCTTTTCTTGCAACGCCTTGAAATTAAGCTTCGACTTGATTTTAAGAAGAACGACTATCTTACTTCGATAAGATATCGTTTCAATTTCTACTTCGATAACGAAGTTAGAATCATAAGCCCCCTCTTCACGATCTGTGAATCGGCGGTCCACGAACCAAAGCGTTCCCGGCACAGGCAAAGTCCCACGAAAACGAGAATTGATAGACGATTTTCGTGTTTGTTTCTCAAGAGTTGTAATTTTTGTTTTGTTGTGTAGAAAAAGTCTTATAAAAAGATTATTCTTTCGAATTTGTTGTAATCGAACAAAGTTATAATGAATTCCACAGCAGCGACTTTTGAACCAAACAAGCTGGCGACCACAGTGGGAGCCAGCGGTCTCGCTGCCGAGACCGCGGTGTCGCAACCGATCAAGATCATCATCAATGAAGAGATCGAATACGAATTCGATCAGGCGAAGTTTGAGGAGTATTTATCATCCTCATCCGCGAAATCTTCCTCGTCTCGCAAATATAGGAAGATTTCGAAAAATTTCAAGTCTGCAATTCCAACGGAGGCCGCAGACAAAGATTCTGGCTCGATCGTTGTTAAGGAATCTCCTTGCAACGTCCCTGCTCAAAACGACTCTACACCAGTTACGGAGTCGTTGATCAATAGCTCACCGGTGCTGACGAAAAGAGCTCGTCAGAGACAGCGTCAGCGCCGTGCTCGACAATTGGCTAAGGCCATGCAACAAACCGACGGGGTCCATTACTATGCGGACCTAAAGTCGAGAAAACAGAAAATGACCCAGTTGCCTCAATGGCAAGATAATCATATTTCTGCAAAGCTTACGACGGAGGAATGGACTCTCGTCAAAAGGGCCCGTTCAACCCTTAAAGAACGGATACAAAGGCGTAAGGCGAAGGCTGCCCACGCTCGCGCTCTTCGTCAACGAGCGCAAGAAACCAAGAAAGAGGCGGTGACTGAAAGGCCACCGAAGAATCGTAAAGTCTGGATGCCAAAGACGCCACAAGCATCTGTTCCGGGCCCGTCTACTGCAACACCAGTAGAACCCTGGGTTAGCCCAGATTTGTCCAAGTTCAAGATAACAATGGCAGATCGCCTTGGTCCTTCAGTTGATGATCGAGGCAAAGCCCCAGTCAAGGAACAACCATGTCCGGCAAATAAACCATTAATGGTTTCATATGCAGGGGGTCGTAAACACCCTCCTGTCAGAACTGCACAAGTCCAAAACGAGAGAATACCAGTTCACTCTCGTTTAGGACCTCTGAAAACTCCACACCCGCAAGGGGGTGGATTTAAACATTCAACTTTGGATCGCTCAGAGGCGACGACCAGTCGTCCTGTGCATGTTAACAAAGTTCAAAAGCGAAAGATAGGTTGCTCGAATCACAATAATGATGAGCTGTACTATCAGAAAGATAACTCAAGAAAGAGAGTTGTCAGAGAAAATGAGTCTCATTGCGCTTGCGAGAGACTCATTAAAGCAGTGGTCAGGTTTTTGTAGAGGAGGAAGAGAGAGAACGGATGAGGGAGAGAGAGAATGAGAATGAGAGAGAGAGAGAGAGGACGTGTGAGTGAGGGTGAGAGAGGGGGACTTTTGAGGAGTGGGGGAATCACGAGGAGGGATTTGGGGAGGAAAACATGGAGGAGTAGGGTGAGTTGTCGTGAGGTGAGGGAGAGAGTGACTGATGAAGAGAGAGAGAGAAACAGAGTGAAATACCACATGGAAAAACACAGGGAAATATATCATTTAAATAAAATAATTAAAATACCAAAAAAATTATTCAAATAAATATTGAAAATTTATTGTCAAAATAATAATAACAATAACAATAATGAATCATTAAAAATTAATTAGTTTAAAAAGTTTTACCGAAATAATTAAATTTATAATTAGCAAAAACTTTAAATTAAATCTAAAATTGGGTTTTTAAATCATAGAAAATTCTAAAAAATTTAGGGAAAATAAAATAATCTTTTTTTATATTAAATATTTAAATACCAAAAAAAATTATTTAAACCCGTATTAGAAATTTACGGTCATTACAAGCGTCTTCGGGCAGCATGTCGTACAGGACGTAATCGATGATCGGGAGACGTCAATCTTTCGCGTCGGGCTGATCCGAAACCTGGTCAGGGGCATTCACTTCTAAGAACGTCTTTTGGTCGAAAGAGTCGTCACCTCACCACAGTGACCCATTGAGTCGTTTCTAGTGGCTGGGCCAAGTTAGCCGCTAAGGATGCGAGGACGTCTGCGTGCGTGTTCTTGGAACGAAGCACATGCTCGATGCAGAAGCTTTTGAATGAATAGCTACTTTATGAAGCGGGATCAGGTCGCCATTTCTAACTTCGTATTCCCCCGTCATCTGCTTGACAATGAGCTGAGAGTCGCCATAGGCCTCGAGATGCTTTATCTCTAACTCTCTTGCCAACTCGAGTCCAATGAGTAGCGCATTGTACTCAGCCACATTATTGGTGCATGGCTCCGTTAGAAAAAAGGCTCAGGGTAATACGTGGTTATGTGGGGAAGTGAGGACCACTCCTACTCCTGCAACGATAGATCTGCTTGTGCCGACGCGAGACGCGCCATCAAAGAACATCTGCCAGGTTTTCGCTGGGGAGGTCGTGTTGACTTCGGGGGGTTCATCTGGCAAATCTTCAAACAGGTTAGTTTTCACCCCTAGCGGATGACTGGCCATGAGATTACAGATAGTTTGCCCTTTGACTGACTTCTGTGGCATGAAGTGAATGTCGTACTTAGACAGTAGGAGTGCCCATCTGGCCAAATGCTAGTTTAGGCCACAGGCTGCGTCATGAAGACTCGGATGGGGTTCATCCAGGAAATAACATAGATGGTTTGGCTAACTAGGTAGTGTCGCATCTTTTGGATGGCAAATACCATGGCTAAACATTCCTTTTCGACCATATGGTATCGTCGTTCAGCGCCCTGTAGAGTTCTACTCAGGTAGTAGATGCCCTGCTCATGGTCGGCATCATCATTCTGTGCCAAGAGGGTGCCCAGAGAGTGCTCCATGGCTCGGATGTAGATGAGGAATGGTTTTCCTGAGATTGGGACTGCCAGGACAGGTGGGTTCGAGAGATAAGCATTGATCTCTTTAAAGGTCCGCTGGCAGGGCTCGTCCCACACGAAGGAAGTACCTTTCTTCATCAGTTTGGAGAATGGTTGACACTTACCCGAAAGATTTGAAATGAACCTCCGGATGTAAGCCAATCATCCCTGAAGACCCCTTAATTCCTTAAGATTCTTGGGCGGCTAAAGCTCTTGGATAGCTCGTACTTTATCTGGGTCAATTCGGATCCCTTTCGTCGTGACCATGAACCTAATGAATTTACCGCTGGACATCCCTAAGAATGACTTCGTAGGATTCATCTTGAGTTGATGAGTTCTCATGAGTTCGAACATCACCCTCAAGTCTTGGAGGTGGTCCTCTTTACTGCGACTTTTCATGACCCACTCGTCCACATAGCAATCGACTGTCTTTCGCAGATGGTCTCGAAAAATCATGCTCATGGCGCGTTGGTAGGTTGCACCGATGTTTTTGAGTCAGAAAGGCATTCCCTCTACCGATCACATTGATAGTGACTCTAGGATACTCGGTCTCTGGAGATTTCTTCATGTGCAAACGTCGTCGTTGGTTAGGCAAAGCAACGTTCGTTAATTGGTCGAACACCAACAGTTTGGCCGCATATGAGCAGCATTGATATCCTGAGAGGACCGTAGGGATCAGTCGTTCGCATTGGAATGAACAAATAATTTGTTGCATCGGTCTTTCACTCGATATGAACTCTCCCAAATCTGTTGTAAAGACTCAAGGAGAATTACTCATTGATCGTGAGGTTTGAACTGGAACCCCAAGTCTATGATTGGACATGACTAGCTCTTGATGGACATGAATCTGGTTTAGATGCCTTGGATCCATGGACTTTTAACATCCGCCCCTCAATCTAGTCACGCTACACAGAGTATTCGGGGGGTCCGGGGGGGTGGAATACCCCCCGGTGGGGTTCAGGGCAGCGCCCCGAAGCTCCACGGTATACACCAGGTTCTGTATTGGATTTGGAACTTGGGACGCGAGGGTCGTGTTTAGCACTTGAGACGCGAAGGTCGCGTTTGGCACTTGAGACGCGAAGGTCGCGTTTGGCACTTAAGACGCGAGTCGCATTTGACACTTGAGACGCGAAGGTCGCGTTTGGAATTTGAAACGTGAAGGTCGCGTTTAGCACTTGAAACGCGAGGTCCGCATTTTGGTTTGGCAACACGAGGGTCGCGTTCTTCATTGTCGACGCGAGAGTCGTGTTTTGACTGGAAAACGCAAAGTTGAAGTTTGCATTCAACGAAGGCTTGAGGTCCGTGTTTTGGCTGTAAAACACGCCATTGAGGGCAACATTCAGTCTGGTTCTCGCGAGGCTCATGTTTGAGCTCATAAACATGAGGCTTGCATTCTAAAGTAGAAACACGAAGCCCAGGGTCGCGTTTAGGCTCACGAACGCTAAGCTCGCGTTGGTTGGAGGATCGACTTTCTTGGAGTTGTGCCGAAGCTAAGTCTTCTCCTTCAGAGAGGGGACTGTATGAACAGTGCAACCCCCAGGGGAGACAGCCCTTTGATGAGTCGGTCACAACTGGAGCTTTAATCTCCTTAGAAACTTTGTCGATCTTACGCATAGCCTTGGGGCTAAGGGATCCGGAGGAGAGGGCCTCCTCGAACTTGGCTTGATCAAACTAGATGATCAGAGTTTCGACGGTTGTTCCAGTAAGATGAACATCGAATTGCGCCATCACTTCTTCATCGGAGTCGCCATCTTTTGTTTGTGGGAAAATTTGTAGTAAAAAGACAGTGAAAGAAAATTAACTTGTATTCTCTCAAAATCGATTATAATTTGGATTTCCTGATTACAAAAAAGAGGAGAATGAATTTGATTCTCCCCTTTGTTTAAAACTGGGTTCTTCTTGGTAGCGATGGAATGCCTCCCTCGAATGCTCGCGTCAAGTTTGCTCTCCGTTGACGATCCGACGTTTTGATTCACTGGAACGATATCTTCTCCTTACGATTCGACGCTGTGGAGAACTTGCGTGGCAAGTTTAAAACTCTTGATGAGTTGATAACTCTGAACGAGTTTGAAACTCTATCAAAGAGTTGTTTTGAACCGAAAGTCGGTTGATAAGCCAAGGATGAAAGCTGTTGCTCAAGGGTGCTTCAAGATCTTCTTGTTGCCAAGTATCTCTCTCCAGCCGATCTCCTCCAAAGCCTGCCCAATGATCTCTTCTGCTGCTGCCCAACCGAGAGACAAATCCCCTCTGCTCGAACCCCTGAACTAAATTGATTTTTAGTTATTTATAGAGGATTAAGGGGGTGTAACTACCCCTTAAATCACTCCTAAGTGGGGTGTAATCGCCCTCCAATCATGGGAAACAGTTTTGGAACTGTTCACGGGTTTAAGGGGTGTAATTCCCCCTAAAATGGCTCCATAATAGGGTGTAACCGTCCCCATTAAGTGGAGATACGGTTTAAAACCGTTTAGGTTCTGTTTGAACCAGTCAAACACAAAAACGCGGGTCTGACCCTAGCGTTTTGATGTTGCAACGCAGGTTTGACTCTGGCGTTTTGATGTTGCAACGTGGGTCCGACCCCAGCGTTTTAATGTTGACACACGGGGAGGACGTGGGTCCGACCCCAGCGTTTTAATGTTGACACACGGGGAGGACCTCCGCGTTTTGGTGTTGATGCGCAAGGATGACCTCTGTGTTTTAGTCTTAGAGCGCGGTGATGAGTTCCGCGTCTTGCTTCGAAGAGATTATCAACAAGTAATCTCTTTTGTCATAGCGTTGCAAAGATCATTATCTTGTAATCTTCATCTTGGCTCCTTGAGAATATGAGAGTCGTCAGATTGTAACTCTCGATGTTGATTGTGAAGGCTGTTGATTAGAGCTTTCATTAGTTATTGTGAAGGTCGTTAGATTGTAACCTTCATCAACCTACGTAAAAGTCTTTAAATTGTAACCTTCTGGAAGTCGTCAGATTGTAACTTCCATCATTGGTGTTTAGATGGGGATCAGCTATCTATTGTCTTTTTTAGATAGCCTACACTCGCCCTGGCGAACAAGTTCCTTCCAGGTCCGGGTTTCCACTGTGCCGACCTTGGATAGAATATGGATCGAGAGATTGTTGCGGCACATTTCGATCAGTGTGGACTCAGAAACTTGGTCCCGACAGTGGACCGATCGGTTCATGAACCTCTTTACGAAGTCGTTGACCGACTTTGACTTCCGCTATTTTTCGACGAGGAGGGTGGCCATCGACACCTCGGTGTCGTCGTCGAAGAAGCGAGCCAAGAAGAGCCTTTCTGCGTCGGCCCATGATGTGATAAAGTCGGGTTCTAATTTGTGGAACCATTCAAATGCTACCCCCTTGAGGGCGCCTATGAACAACCGGGTGAGAATAGCATCGTTCCTCGTGAGGAACCTGGTCTGCGCCATAAAGTAGTAGATGTGCTGTGAGGGTGACCCCTTGCCATCGAACTGAACCAAGCTAATCTCCTTGAATTTTGCTGGGTATGAGATTGTATCCCACTCGACAGGATAGGGTCGGACTACCCCCCATTTGTTCATGTTTTGCTAGAGTTTCAAAGCGTTGAGTTGGCTTTAGAACTCATCGAACCTCTTGTCACGGGTGCTACCCTCAGTGTACGACATCCCTAGCAACGTCTTAGAAGAGTAATCGGAGTGTAGGCCGACATTATCTTCCGTTTCAGTCGCTGGATGAGAAAGAGGTACCCACTCCTTACTCCCCGTCGACCGCGGTAGGGTGTGCTGAGTTCTTTTCTTCTTCTTCTTCTTATTTAGAAGCTGCTCTAACATTTCCCTTAAAGAGTCGATGGTTGCATGTTGCTCTTCGAACTTCTTGGCCACCGTCTGATCATTCATGGTGTCAGCCACGTGTACTCTTGCCAGTGCGTCCTAACTTGAGTGTGAGGTTTGGGACGTAGCTGCTGCTGAGCAAACCTCATCTTCACCGCTGGAGGGAGGTGCTAGGATTGAGTAATCAAACCCAATCCCCCCCTGTGTGACTACGGGTACGCTAGAATATACCATCTTATTCACGTTGAACAAGCGGATGATTAGGCCCCAAGAAGGAGTCCGAATCTAGAGAACCAGAAAGCACGACCTTACCCTTGTCCATCATGTTGATTGTAGTGGATGAGAGCTCTAGATCATCGGCGGTAGGTTTCACTCGAAGAACTCGGCTTGGAGGGCCGTTGAGTGAGCCTTTCGAATACCGAGGGTCTCGCTGCTTCCACACACTGCAGTCAGTGAGCACTGCCTGAATGAGTCTCTCATAGTGACATTACGGACTCACTTCTTGCATAGTGCGTTTGTAAGTTAGGTACCCTCGGAGATCTTCCGCGGGTGGTTGGTGACAACCCCCAGGGCCAGATGGTTCAGCTAGGTGATCGCGTGATTGGGGTTTGGATGAACCCCTTGTGTACCTCGGGAGGGGTGGTTAAGTATTAGAGTTGGGCAGATTCGCCTTGACAGGCGAGTTGCCGCGCTCGGACGAGTTCGCGCCTGTTGGCGGACTTCGTCTACTCGATCGTGTGGGCGAACTTGGGATGTCTCGCCTACTGCTTTGCCTTTATTGTGAAGGCTTGTTTGATCACGACGTCTCTCTGTCGAGTGGACTCGACGTGGCTCGCTTGATGTCGGCGGTTCGTCTGTCTGAGCAGACCCGCCTGAGTTGGGTGGCCTGTTAGCGTCAGGGATGTGACCTGAGAAGCGAAATCCTCCTGTTTTGGTGAGCCCGCCTGGAGCATTGGATTTGACACAATGGGAGATGTTTTGGTCAGGGCGGATCCCTCCTGAACGTGAGAGTTCACCTGGTTTGGTAACCTCTTCAGCCTTGGAAGGGTTGAGTCTCCATCTTGCATCTTTCAGACCCGAATAATAGTTCAGGCCATCATACGAGGCGAAGGTTTGAGCCTTCTGTCGGGCGAGGAGCTATCGTTGTCGCTGCCGGGCTCTTCTTGAGAGAGAAGCGTCCGGGCGAATCATGTCGGCTTGGTTCGTGCCAGAGTGAACCTCTGTTTCCTCTTGGGCGGAGGTTTGTGATGGTCGTTTGGCGACCCATTTGGCGATATTTCGCCTAATGCTCCCGGCCTTTAGTTTGGCCGTGATCGATTTTGGGGAAGTTTGATTCCCTGCCATGACTCGGATGGGGTCTTCGAGCGCGGAGGCTTTGACCGTTTGAGGTTGGCCTCTACGCACGACTCGGTGGCATTTGCGGGACGCATCGCCACCAGAGGAAGAGGAGGATAAGTACTCTTCGTACTTGGCCTGGTCGAACTCGATTTCTAGGGACTCCACTGTCGTCCCGACAGGGACCTCGTCGAATTGAGCTACCACCATTTCTGTTGAGGAAACAGCTTCTCCCACTGTGGTCGCCATCTTCTGTAGGTATAAATTTTGATTTCCCGAAATAGGGATTTTATTTGTATTGATAAGAATAGCTTATTACAAACTAATGAAATGAAATTATAAGAAAAGTGGAGGGAAGGCCCTCATTGTTTAACGTGGGGACTTTGGTAGCTATAGGACGCCTCGCTCGGTTCTCATGCCGAGTCTGCTTTCCTTAGACGATTCAACCGAGGTTGCTGGTAAGCTTCAATACGCGATAGAAGCTCATGCTAGTCGAGTTCGAGTTTCCGAGTTCGATGGCGATCAGGGCCCGAAGCTAGGAGAAGATGCTACAGTACAAAGGTTATGCAAAGAGCTTGGCGTCAACTCCGTTGAGAGTTGAGAACTGTGGTTCAGCTAACTGATTGAATTGATCAATTAACTGTGAGCCAACCGAACTACCGAACCCCTACTCCATGGACGGAAGAAGTTCTTAAATAGAGGAGAGACGGCATGGTCACTCTTTGAATCATGAGATGTGACCATGCACTGTTGGGAGATACCATACTTCTTACTTGTACTGTGAGCGACCGTTTGAGTGGCTCGAAGCACTGTACTCTCTCTTCACGTTGCGGGAAATGGGAAGGTCCACTCCTGTACGTGATACTACGGCTGCCTAATACTTGAGTGAGTCTGGCAAGTTCGTCGATTGCTTGGTAGTTTGTTTGGTCATTCAGGCGAGCCTTGGCTGCTTGATCGAACTTGACTCATGCAGACGAGTTAAGTACAGCGACGGTGTCCGACAACTGCAAGGATTTGACTAGCCACCAGTACTGTGAGCGGCCACTTGAAGGAATTGGAGTACTGTGCTCCTTCCCTTCAGGTCGCGGGAAGTGGGAAGGCCCATTCCTATACGTGGTATAGCGGCTGTCAAGTACTCTGACGAGTTTGGCGAGCTTACCGTTTGTAGGCGAATTCGACTCTTGACTCGTGCAGGCGAGTCAAGTCAGCAGGCGAGTCTGTGGTCACCCGACGTAGGTGAATTTGGTGATCACGTGGCCTTGGTTCGTGCAAGCGAGCTAATCCATTGGGTGAGCTCAATTTCTAAGCTGCGCGGGCAGTTTGAATATGCAGGCGGATTTCATGTTTTATCTGCCAAGGTAATTTTTACCGTCTACAAGATGCTTTCCAAAGAATAATCGTAGTCAACATTGAATGAGAAGGAAGCTTGAAGAAGAGCAAAAGAACATCACATGACAAGAAAAGAGATCACTGAGATGTAGAAGAATGATTTTCAGTTTATACCTCGGTCTCATTGATGGCGACTGGTACGGGTGTCCCCCTAAAGCAGGAGATAGATCCTGAGCCTAAGGAGATGTTATAGCCTCGGCCATGAAGACTGCGCAGCGCTGGCGGCTGAGGAGTGAGAGAGAGTGAGAGAGGCGGACAAAGAGTGAGAGAGAGAGAGAAAAAAAATGAGGAGCGACGACTGGGAGAGGAAATGAGTTTAAGGTTTGAGTCTTTGACTCTTTGGGAACGGGTCGGGTAGGGTTTGAGATCAGAATAGGTAGTATTGCACTATATTCGGTTAGTTCGGTTGAAATATTTTCAACCCGACCCAAATCGCCCTACTCATAAAATCGATTTTTTCAGGTCAATTCGGGTCGATTCGGTCGGTTATTTCGGTTTGGACCAAACCATGCTTAGCCCTAAGTATTGATAGTAGTATAACATAAATTTTTTAATCATAGTGTAATAAAATAACAAAATATTTATATATTAATTTATTAAAAAATATTATATTATATTATAAAATGCAAAGCACATGCATTATACTAGGATATATATATATATATATATATATATACTGTAGCTATGACAAGACTTTATTCAATGGTAAACCCAATATCTTTAGTATATACAAGCAAATTTGACCCGTGCATTGCCGTGACATTTGTGTGATGAAATGGAAAAATAATATTCAGGTACTTTGCTTAAAAATTCTTTCTTATTTTGTGGATAAAAATATTTTTAGAATTTGCAATATAGGTAAATTAGTGTGAACGAACAAAAAAATGGTTTAAGCATTTCGCTAAAATAAATTAGCTTGTCAACAAAAATATTTTTCGGTTTGTATCATAGATAAATTACTGCAGAAATTTTTTAAAATATAATGATTTAAGCATTAGGATAATTCTAATGCCTTTGGTAGTTGTACTGTAGATAAAGCAAAAATAATAATAATTTAATCATATTAGTGTGGAGAAAGCCAACAAAGAAAAGCTCATTTTTATTTAGAAAAAATATTAGCTAAAACATTTGGCGGTCATTACTTAATACGGAGAAAAGAAAAAAATAAAAATAAAATAAAGGCTCATTTGATTTTGAAAGAAATATTTTCAAAAATTAGTCCTCACAACTTTAATAATTCCATATTTGTCCTTCAAATCTCAATAATTTCTCATTAGTCTCTCAAATTTTAAGGGGTCTTACAATTTGGTCCCTCAATGATGAAAATAATTATGATTTCTCTCTTAAAACTCGTCTTGCTCAAAAAAAAAAGATTATTTACATTTTGGTAATATAAAGTTTACATCTTTTAAATTTAATACCAGATGATTTTGGCAATTAGATACCCTAAAGTTCAGACCTTTTTAATTTTGATACCTTAAATTTTTTTCTTGACACTTTTGTTAAGACAAAGTTTATATCTTGTTAACTTTGATACCCAAAGTTTTTTTGACACTTTGATACATTAAACTTTTTCTTAAACTTTAGGGTATTAGAGTTAAAAAATATTAAAACATTAGGGTACCAAAGTAAAAAGAATTGGAATCTTTAAGGTAAGAAATTTAAAAAAAAACGTATAAATGTTAGGCATAATATTCGATGGAGTATTGAAATAAACTTGTGGATATCAAAGTTTTAAAATAGTGTAAAGTCTAGAGTGTCAAATTGCAAACAACGCTTTAAAAACATTAGATGATGGTTTGTTGGACATTGAGGGGTAAAATTGCAACAAGACTAGGATTTGATGGAGTATTGAGCAATTATTTAGATTGAGATACTAATATGAAATTAAGATACTAATATGAAATTATTGAAGATTTGAGGGACCAATATCTAAACAATACTATGTGAAAATACCCTCTAAAAATGCAAAATTGCAAATAACCATTTAAAAAAAATATTAGATGAGGGTATTTTCATCATTGAGGTACCAAATTATAATGACCTTAGAATTTTAGGGACTAATGAGCAATTGTTGAGATTTGACGGGCTAATATGCAATTATTGAGAATGTGAAAGACTAATCAGCAATTATTGAGATTTGAGGGGCTAATATGCAACTATTGAAGATTAGAGGGACTAGTACTAACTAATAACCTTAATTTTTGAAAAAAACACTATGTAGAGATTTGAATCTACAATTTTTGGGTTATTTCTGTGGGCTTTAACTAACTAAGACATGCTTCAGTTAAATTTTTTTTTCACAAAAATATAATTAATAGAAAAGTTACTATTTATTTTCACATTAGCTATAGTACTAACCCCTATAACTTTAGTATAAATAAAAATTTTCCAAAAATTTAATAAATAATATAATAGATAAATAATAATAATAATACTAACCTAGGGCTGGATTGGTAGGTATACCAATTACATTTTCCTAGTACCATGTACCAACCAATATATAATTGGTAGGAATAATTCACCATTTCTACCAATCAATAATGTTGGTATACCAACTACTTGGTACAGTTGGTACTCGGTTGGTACGGTTGGTAATGGGCTTCTACCAAGATATTTATGACCCAAATATTTAAAGACCCAGCTTGTCACGCCCCGCTTCCCAAAATACCAGGGAATCGGGACACGAGCAAGCCCACGACGTATTAAACTGAGAAGAGATAAGTGTTAGACCCTGTCTTCTCAATCTAATACGCTAAGCGTCAAGAAATACAAACGAAGGCACGGGTCCCCGATCACAGTAGCGAGAATATAATGAACAACTCAGAACAGAAAATATACATATCACAACTGAATGTCATCCCAGGCATAATATTCGGGTCAACATGCCCTTATACAAGACTATCTGAAAGAAATGCTAGAAAATATAAAATACATCGATTAACAGAATGGAAGGTGCTACAAAAGTAAATGGAGGACCAATAACTAAGCTTCGGCTTCTTCTGCTCAGTCTGCAGAGCACTCCTGCGGGGAATCCTCTGGCTCCTGTACGACTCCGAACTGAAGCTGTCCATCATCTAAATCTGACGTACACCAGAGAAAACAGGTATACGTCAGGGTGCATGGCACACGGCAAGACCCCACAAAAGAAAAGAACGAACGAAAATCTAAAGCGGAAATCGATACGATAATAGAAACGACAAAAGAACGTGCAACTGGAAATTCCACAAAATCAATTAAGTAACAAGTCGATCATGCAACTAGCGATCAGAACAATCATCCAACTAACAAGGTCATACAACTAGATGGACTTAATACTTAAATATCTACAACAAGAGACGTAGTACGTCGAGCGAAATAATCCAAACAAGGAAACCCTCATGTATATACCATATGTCTCAAATTATAGATAATTAAATATTAATCCCGATCTATGTATGAAAAAAAACACAACTGGCTTACATCTCACAAGAAATCATACCTAGCCAAGAAACGAGGTCATGTAACTAGCCATTCTATAACAGGTTACCGGTCACATCTCACACAGAGTCAACGCTCCTGTCATCGGATACTGACTATTCACAAATCCCCTACGTGCATCCAATCCCGCTACACATGCGGCCTAAAGGACTACACGTAAACCGTTTTCTGCCTGGTTCGAACTTCAAACAGAACCCGGGTGACGAAACGATTTCACTGACTAAAGTGATGTACACACTTCACTTTAGCACTACAAAACAACCCCGGTGGCGACACCAACCACAGGAGCGAGCCTAGAAGATACATCAACAATCTTATCCGATCACATGAACATTAACTTCCACATCCCAACTCTCTTGTTTTTCTAAGTTATCATACACACAGGCTTCTAAGTCTTAAACAGAACACACCAGGCCACACTAGTCATGAATTTCTAACGGTTCTCAAGCATAACAAAGAGTAATAAATGCAACTAATCATATACAACAAGATCATAACATATCACATAATTAAGAATCATAAATCATGAAAAATTCATAATAATACTTTCTCTAAAATAAATCCTTTAAAAATATTTATAAATGTTCTAAAATAATTCTTTTTATAAAACTTTCTTAAATTATTGAAATTAGTCTAAATTTATACTTATTCTAAATAAATTCTTTTAAATTATTTATAATTATTCTAAAATAATTCTTTTGTCAAATAAATTCTATTAATTTATTATAGTTACTCTAAAATGATTTTTCACCAAAATAATAATTAATTAAAATTGGTTATTTTATCAATAAATTCTTTAAAATTATAAATTAATCTAAAATTATTTTATTTTATTTTATCTTTATAGTATCTATTATCAAAATATTATTTTTAGTATTATTCGTCAAATAAATCCGTGCAGGTCATCACAGTATATGTATTATAATGTGAATGGTCATACGTTATTGTCCACAGTCCATTTCGTCACAACAGTTCTATACGTTATAGGTCTCAGTTCAATATGTTCACGACAATTCTATATTTGTAACGAGTAATTATTCGGGTAACGAGTTCGTATGCATAATTAATCTGTGATCAATCTAAAATTATACTAAGCAAGAATAAGGATCTTGCAAGCAACTAATTAATTCACAGCGAGTCTAAGAATTGAATAACAAGTCAAGAGAGTATCGGGATCTTGCCTCGGGGTTTTTGTTGAACGAATCGACGCTGACGGCGTGGGTCGGATCTGACGCGGAGGAGCACGGCGTCGGAAGAAACTCTGGCGAGGACTGGGAGATTCGGCGACGCCCGTCGGCACGAGGGGGCGGACAGCGACGAGGGGTGGTCGGGTCGAGCGGGACTACAACGGCGAAGAGCTCAGGGCGGAGCTGTTGGAGTGGTCGGGTGGAGGCGGGGAGGAGACGCGGTGCAGGCGGCGTAGTGGCTGTCAGAGGCTCGAAGACTACGGTGTGGACGAGCTCAGGCGGAGCTGGAGGCGGTCGGAGGTCTGGTCGGAAGGGGAGCGGCGGTCAGGGGCTGCGCTGGTCGTCGACGGGGCGGCGAAAAAGGGGGCTGGAGGGCGGAGGAGATGGACGCGGAGCTTGGGGCGCGCGGTCGGATCTGAGAACGGGCGTTCAGGCGTGGGGAAGGCCGGAGCGGCAGCTGGTCAGCGTCGGCGTGGGTTCAGGAGGGGGTGGCGAGCTCAGCGAGCAGCGACGGGCTCAGGCGGCGTTAGAGCTGGCCAGATACGTGGGCTGGCAGAGCGGAGGGTTGGGCGACTGGGCGAGGCGGAGCTCGCTGGCGGCGTTCGGAGCTCGCGGCGGCGGGCGGAGCTTGGCCGAGATGGTCGGGGTGGGGCGGCCGCGCTCGGTGGCTGGGGCGGAGCTGAAGCTCGAGCTCGAGCTCGAGCTCAGAGAGAGAGCGAGAGAGAGCACCACGAACGAGAGATGAGCCAGGGTTTAAATAGAAAATAAGTTGAATAAAAAATTTAAAAAATAAAATAAAATATTGAGAGATGATGCGCATGGAGCCGTTTTCTTGGAAAAAAGAGGAGGGAGAGAACATGATGAGGGGGTTATTGGGGGTTTGACGCGGGAAGCAAAATAATGTTGGAGTATTTTCAAATAGTTTCAGGTATTTAAACGAAAATAATTAAATAAATAGTTACGGGTATAAAAAAAGTAAACCAATTACGGAATAATTATCTACAAATAAAAACGTACATGTTGTGCTAATACGACAGTTGATATGAAATAGTCGAAATATACACATATTGTATAATTAAATAAGAATTATTAATAAATAAAATATATTTACTTATATTTAAAATCAAACAATTATGGGATAATTATATACACAGTAAAACGTACAAGTTAAACTAATACGACAGATAATATGTAACAGTAAAAATAATACAACAAATTATACAAATAATACGTAATTAATAATACAACGTATTATACAAAAATATACGTAATAATAAAAAAAATACAACGTATTATTCAAAATGACATGTAATAGTATCGATAACGCAACAGATAAATTCCAAAAATTTTCATTGCACTAAATTAATTTATAAATATCAAAACCATTTAAATAAATATAAAACTTAGACTTTTAATCATAGAAATTTTTTAGGAAATCGAGAAAAATACAAATACTCTTTTAAAAATCATAATTAAATATTTTAAAATACCAAAATTTATTTTAACTAGTATCAAAATTTTACGATCATTACACAGCTCAACAACACCATTACAAAAAGTTGAAAAGAACATAATTCTCCTGCTGCCAAAGGCCAAACCTATCTAATTCAGTAATTCATTGTTACGAAATAAGTAAGAAACTAATAACAAATAACCACACACATCCAAACTCCAAAGTCTTATACAAATTCAACCAAATTACCGAATACGAAGTCATAAATTGAACATGTCAAAGTCCAAACCGCCAAAGTACTAACAAATTCATAAAATAATTGAAAAAAATGATAGGTCTAAAAGCGGGACAGGTTGATATGTTGTAGGCGGTGATGATGCTAGGCCATAAACCCCGAACGCTTGATGCCTAAGCAGTTGTCTGAACAGAGCTATTGCTACTTGGGCCGCCTCTTCCTGCCTCCAAATTTTGTGTAAAAGCATTCTCTACAACAATAACATAAATACATAATTAAATCCAATAGCAAGTCACAAAAACAATATAGCTAATAATGCCAAGGTTTACAATTCACCAATGCATATCTACAAGCTGAAATTAACTAAGCAAATTATATTTTCCCTCTGAAGCAAAGCAGCCCCAGATAGTAGCCACAACATCCCCTAAAGACATACATACCCACGAATAGTACTGGAATTGCCAAACTATACCCTAGGTCTCGCTTGCAATAGTTTCATTGGAGAACGCACAAGATGAATATGAGCTTTAGTTGATACAAGCGCTGCACAAGGACGTCATAGCTGAGGTTGAGTCATAGCCCAGTCATACATGGTGTGAGAGTTGTGTTACTGGGATCTCTTGAGCAGTCATACATGGAGTGAGCATACAGATAATGACAAATACAAAGAAAATTCCAAAGTGAACATAAGATATATTGAAACACATTCACTTTGCACATCAGCATTTCAGATAAAAGGTGATCATCTCCACAAACAATACATTTGAAGTGATTGATTTCCAAGCACTAAGTCTTAAGGTTGCAACATAAAACTTCTTCAAAAACACACAAAATGCTGCTGCATACCTCCAATTTTCAAAAGTTGGAGGTCCAACTTTGTCCGCAAAGTAGATCTTGAACGCCTCATCCTTTTCACACGTTCGGTTAAACGTCAACTCATACTTCAATGCAGCTTCAATCATAAGATATGTGCTGTTTCATCATGTAATAACATCTAACGGGATATTGGCATTTGCCTTGCACTGTTCCAGAATTGCAAACTCCCTAAACTTGTCAAGTCTTTGCGATGAACTCCTCACATGTTTAGCACAATTCCAAATGGCAGCAATCTCACTCTCTAACTCCTTCAAACCGTCCTTCACAATCAAGTTGATAATGTGACAAGCACATCTTAAGTGTAGATACTCTCCCTTAAACATTAAGGTCTGGTAACTAGTAAGCCTCCTCTTCATATATTGCACAGCCACGTCATTTGCACTAGCATTGTCTACTGTAATAGTAAACACTTTGTTGATCTCCCATTGTCTCAAACACTGCTCAAGTGTTCTCCCAATGTCCTCACCTTTGTGACTAGTAATATTGCAAAAGTTAATGATCCTTTTGTGTAGCACCCAATCGTGGTCCAAAAAATGCGCAGTCACCACCATGTAATTAATATTTTGAATCGATATCCAAGTGTCGGTGGTGATAGAGACTCTTGTGTCACTCCTCTTAAGCTGACTCAACAACATAGACTTCTCCAAGTTGAACTTTTCTAGCACGCCCTTAGCAACTTGCTTCCTGCCCAGGACTGTCCATTATGGTTCCTGTTAGGAATCTTGACCCCAAGATTAGTTTGTTTTGATGATAACAAATATTACATGTTGTGTGTATTATGTGCTAACATTTGTTTTGCAGTATCAGAGCTATATCAACAATTATATTCAAAGAGATACTCAAGACATAGATGAGTTCAAGGCAAAATGAAGCAAAGAAGAAGATATACTTTATTGTCAAAATGTAATTTTATATTTTCTTTGCTTAGAAATTTGTACAAGCCTTGATCACTCACACACATGCACACACATAGTGTTAGAACACACTAACACATGCTTAGTGTGTTGGTTAACAATAGAAATCCCCTATGTTAGCCATTAGAGTTTATAAATATTGGGTGAGTCTTAAAACATTTCATTTACACCCCTTAGAAATTAGAATCTGGAAAAACTCAAAAGACCAAAGTTGTAGGTCTCTTCAAGAGCTTTCCAACAAATCTTAAATCACCTCATTCCGATATCGGATGAGAAAGTTATAGTCAAAATACTAAACAGAAAAATTCCAGAATCTGAGTTTACAGTGTAGTCGACTACTATGCCTTGTAGTCAACTACTAAGCAATTTTTTGACTTCACAGAGTCTATTTTACAGAGATTAAAAGAATCCTAAGCCACTGCTGCACATTATTACACATTCAAGGCTTATAGGATCATTGTGTTCTTCTTCAACAAGTTTTCTCTCGGTTGTGAGAGGGTTAGTCTCTTGGGTTAGAGATTGGTGTTCAAATTGACAAGGAGTTTGTCAATTGGTGTTGCAATTTGCATGGACTTGCAAATTGGTCAGGTTTGCGTTTGATTTTGTAAGTTTATTCAAAATCATAGTGAAAACTCTCAAGCGGGATTTGCTTGGGGACTGGATGTACACCAGTTTGGTGGAACCAGTATAAAATCCTTGTGTTTGTGTTTGCAAATTTCTGAGATTGCCATTTTTTCTTTGCAATTTATTATCTACTTTGCAATAATTTTAAAAGAACACTATTCACCCCCCCTCTAGTGTTCAAGTGTATCTATTTCAGATCCTACATTTGGTATCAGAGCAAGGTGAAAGATGGCATCGTCAAATACATCACAATTCAAGGAAGGTTACTCTACAAATCGTCCTCCAATGTTCGATGGCACGAACTACAACTATTGGAAGTGTAGGATGAAGATCTACCTCCAATCTCTTGGCTACGAACTTTGGAACGTCGTGGAAATAAAATATGAGAAGCCAACAACTCCTTTCACGGAATGGAGTACATCTCAAAGGAACAATGCAAATTTGGATTCAAAAGCAATGAATGTCTTATTTTGTGCACTTGACAAGAATGAGCTCAATAGGGTGTCAACGGCCACATCTGCATACGATATTTGGCATACACTTGAGGTAACTCATGAAGGTA
>NC_033802.1:22208616-22231885 GCF_001876935.1 Asparagus officinalis | reverse complement strand
GTCCGTTTGTTAAATCGGCGTCGAGCTGTGCTAAGGGACCTATAGGCAATTTTATACGCCTACAATGTCTACAATCATTTTCTAAAGTTTTATATTTTTCTGAATTTATTTGATATTTTTAAATAGGGTTTTAAAATCATAAAATCAACTTTTAAACTGTTCTGTTCATGTATCAGTTCGCGGTCGACCACCACGATCGACCGTACCTGAGTTTTTACCTGCGGAGTCAAACAGAAACTTTCACGGTCGACCGACACGGTCGACCGACACGGTCGACTGTCAGCTCAAATTTTCCTACGGTTGACCGTCATGATCGACCGCCAAAGTCTCTGGAAAATTCTCAGCTTCGAAAGTGATTTTCACGGTCAAACCGCCGTATACTCCAAACGGTATTTTGTACAGAATCTAATTTTGGAATTTTGTGGGCTTTTGGTCTTTTGGGGGTTGTTTTCTTCTACCCTATATATACCCCATTGCATTTATCATTTGACACACCAAGAGAATGTTTTAAAAGAGTTTAACAAGGGTTTAAACTTGTTTAGTGTTTGTTTAAAAGAGTGTTTAAGAAGCTTTTAAGCAATTGAGAGTTTTGGGTTTGTGAAATCAATTTCACAAGAGCTTGAGGAGATCCTATTGGTGCTTGAGCATCCAACCATCCTCCTTCAATCTCTTGATCTATTGAGAAGTTTTCTAAACTCTATTTTCTAGCTTTATATCTATTTGCTTGTTTATCATTTTATTAAAGCTAGTTTTGTATTGAGTTTAGATATGATTTACCTCTTTGTTACACACACCCACATTGAGCTTATTGTATTTTTATACATAGTATAATTGGGTTGGTGAGAGTTGTAACAAATTGAGTGTGTGCTTTTATTGTGTTCTCATCCATAGTAGAGAACAAACATTTATTGTATTGAGCCTAATTGTGAGGATACACTTTGTAATACACTTGTACACCGAGAGAAGTGTGTAGCGAGAGTCGGGGATCGTCCCAAGAGGAGTGGCGTCGGTTGACAAACCTAGAGAGAGGTTGTATCCGAGCACTTGAGGAAGACACGTCTAGTTCAACACTTGAGAGGGTGTAGAGTGGGATTACAAGAGTGTGTTAGTTATAGAGTTTTCGGTAATCTAGAAAACCGTATTGTGAGGTGTAAACGTTGTTCGGGTAAACGTAGAAAACCCGGTTGTGATAGTAGAGATCTCCTCAAGGTGAGGAGCTGAGACATAGGTCGTGGGGACCGAACTCCGTAATCATATCGTTTGTTTGTGATTGCATTGGCGCACTTATTTTTATGTTCAAATCTTATATCGTCTTTGTATATTGCTTGTTGATTATATTGCACACTATCTAGTTTAGATTGTTTACCCTTGTGTTAATTATATATCTTTGCATATATCTCATAGTATATCTCATTGCTAGGATATTGTCCTTTGTTCATATTACTTATTCTTGCTTGTAATATATTGTATATCTCTCTTGCAAGAATAATTTGTTAATTAGTTTTAATTAGCATAAAATCAGATTAGATTTATATTGTATATCTCTCTTGCAAGAATAATTTGTTAATTAGTTTTAATTAGCATAAAATCAGATTAGATTAGCATAAGACCCTAATCACTTTTAATTAGCATAAAATCAGATTAGATTAGCATAAGACCCTAATCACCCCCCTCTAGGGTCTAACAGGACGATGCATGTATTGTGAAAGTTTGTTAACTACATAGGCAATGTCTGGACGAGTGAGGTAGAGATACTGAAGACTCCCAACTATAGCTCGGAACTCGGTTGGGTTAGTAAGGGTTGTACCCGACTAAAGTGTA
Source organism: Asparagus officinalis (assembly GCF_001876935.1). NCBI lineage: Eukaryota > Viridiplantae > Streptophyta > Magnoliopsida > Asparagales > Asparagaceae > Asparagus > Asparagus officinalis. The sequence continues at coordinate 22,230,064 of NC_033802.1, read as the reverse complement.
AGGACGAGCGAGGTGGCAAGTGGAGTTACAACAGTGCGAGCATCGATCATTTTTGTTCAAGCCAGCAAGTCGGCAATGTATCTTCGCTGTGAGAGGAGAAGACCTTGAGGGCGAGAAAAAACTTCAACTCCAAGGAAATATTCAAGTACTCCGAGGTCTTTGAGCAAGAAGCAACGTGCGATAACCGAGATGAAGTCCTGAACTGATGCTTTATTGTTGCCTGTGATGATGAGGTGATGATGATGTCATTATCATTGAGAATGAACAAGGAGGTATTGGCAATTGAGTTCGAGAAGCAATATGCAAGAAGGAACTATCGAAGCTCATTGTAACAAGCTCGAGGAGCTTGTTTGAGACCGTAGATCGTCTTCTGCAATCTACAGACGTGATGTGGGTTGTCAGCATCAACAAAACCTTGAGGCTGAGCCATGAAGACATCTTCAATGAGAGTGCCTTGTAGAAAGGCATTATTGACATTGAGTTAGCGAAGATCCCAACCTCGGCTGACGGCAAGTGAGAGGACGAGACGAACTGTGGTCGGCTTTACAACCGGACTAAACATCTCATGGTAGTCCACTCCTGGTCTTTGGTGAAACCCCTTTGCCACTAAGAGAGCTTTGTACCTGTCTATAGAGCCATCAGGTAAGCGCTTAAGTCAAAAAATCCATTTACACCCCCATAATATTTTGCACACCACTGGGAGGTACAAATTCCCAGGTGACATTACAAACCAAGGCATCAAACTCCTTAGACATCGTCTGTCACTAACTACCATCTTTGATAGCCTGAGTTACACATGTGGGTTCAATATCTATGGCGAGTTGAGCAGAGAGGCTAAGTTTGTTGATATGTTTGTAAATGTTGTTACGAGAATGGGTGATGATAGGCGAAGTGTGGGTCGAAGGTGGTGGTAATGGGTTGTCTGAGACTTGGACAGGTGGGGGTAAGGCTAGGGGAATGGCGAGCAAGTTGCTACGTGCTGGTTCAGGTATTGGGGCGGGTAGTTGTGGAGGCAAGGTATTTGTGGGGGTAGGCGAAGTGTGAGGTGGGTTAGGAAGAGGAAGAGGGAGGGTGAGAGTGTAACGCCCCTGGGTTCACATAAGGCTGCAGTCCGAGGTGAAACCAGGAATGTCAAACCTACCATGCACCATACCGTGCAATAATATGTTTCACCATCACGATTACTATCTCTCTAGAGGAATCAACAATAGGTGTAGGTACAAAGCAAGTAAAAGGTTTTACAACAAATACTTGATGAAATGATAGAACATCAAATTAACACATCTCCTCAACCAAATAAACTAGAATACATAGTCAAAGTCGTCAAAGTCTGAAATGAATAATAACAATCTGGAGATCTCAACATGTCTCAAAGTACATAATATCTGAAGCAGGAAATAAAGCACACAGCCTTTACAACTCTAGAACATAAACCTCTTAAGTCTAAAAATGTCTCAAGTGGAGTACAAAATAAAATACATATAATAAGAGGATAAATAGGCACTAGTAAGGGTCACCCTCATCCTGCGACTCTCCGGACTCCTAGCTCGTTACCTGAAAGGGGGAGGGACAACGAGCGTCAAAGCGCTAGCGAGCAACATCACAACCAACCCCAAGGGATAGGACGTGTTGTATATAAAAATACAGTTAATACATAATAATATAAAATTATTTGTCCTAACAACAATGGGTTTTGGTATTTAGGAAATTACAACACGAGCGTAGGTACGTCGAGCGAAATAATCCAAACAAGGAAACCCTCATGTATATACCTTGTATCTCAAATTGTAAATCCCTAAATACTAAACCCGAGGTCTAATACAAGAAATAATAAACTAAAAGAAACAGCCCATCTCAATACTTAATCAAAAGTCACGCCGAAACAATATAAGTATCAAAGGTCAAGATCACATAAGTGTCGTGTTCAGCCTAGGTAGCTATCATGTCCAAATCTCATGAAATCATGTCATGTCCTGATTTAGATAAGTGTCATACTCATAGCTTAACAAATGTCCAAGACGTGGTCAAATATGTAAATGTCCAACACGATGACTGAAATGGATTATAGTCCAACACGAGGACTTTAATGGATTATAGTCCAACACGAGGACTGAAAGATGAATGCATGTCCAACACATGGACTATATATAACTTATGCCAACGTGCATGATGCATATGTATGAAAAGGTACACATATACTAGTAACACAAATATCTCAGTATGCGGGTCTAAACTGATATCATAATATTACTCACATATATAGATAAATGTTCCATACTGTAATTTAATGCCGGATAAATCGAGGTAAACAATTCATACACACAATATACACAACAAAGCAAAATCCTGCACAAAACAGTATCGCGGTCGACCGCAGAGGCCACTCCGGTCGACCGCGCGCAGAGCAGAAACAAACCGTTCGGCAGAAACAACCCGCGGTCGACCGCCGCTCCCACCGCGGTCGACCGCGCAGAGGGCAGATAGACTCTGCCCTTCTGTGCGCCCAGCGGTCGACCGCCGCGTCTGACGCGGTCGACCGCGAAGTAGACAGAAACCCAGATTTGAGTTTCTGTCAGCTTCGAAACACACACAACTTGATGATTTCTGTACTATTGTGAATCTAACATTTATACAAAGTCATAGAACAGAATACAACGAATTTAAACATTTAAAATCTATCATCAAGATCCCTAAACATATATAAACATGGTTTAAATATTGTTTATTCATTAAAAACTGAAATTTACTCTTTTAAAACCATTTTCAGATCAGATCTCTTTAACCAAAATCGTTATACCATAATGATCTAGCATTTATACAAAAATACGATTTTAGGCCCAATAACACCGGATAAAAACTCAAATTTAAGCATGAAAACAAAAGGGGTGAAGTTGGGCGAGATGTTACTCGCCTCTGATGGGAACAAGGGTCCTGAATCTGTAGGAGAACAATCCTCTTCGCTGAACACCGATGGATCTCACGAAACCCCACCGAAAATCCTTCGAAACGACCCAAAAATGCCAAAATCCGAGCTAGGGTTTTGAGAGGAGAGAGAGAAGGGGGCTGAGGCTATTAGGGTTCAATAGAGGGTTCTGAGAGCTTCAAAATGAGTATATATATAAGTAGGGTAACAACCGGGTTTGATATAAACAAAACCAATCCGAAACAGACTGAAACTGGCGTCTGTACGCTGAGCGGTCGACCGCAGCGACCACGGCGGTCGACTGCTCAGAGTTCTGGGCCATGCTCAGACTGGGGTTCGGTAAAAAGATTGTAACTTTCTCATACGATCTCAGAATGAGTTGATTTAAGATTCGTTGGAAAGCTATTGAAGAGAAATACAACTTTGGTCTTATACACCTTTCCATATTCTAACTGAATCAGTATGCAAAACATAGAAATTCTCAACTGGTCAAAATTCTCAGATTATCACTATTTGCCTTTGTGCATGTTTTGTGTATTTACACTCATATATTCACAAATATACATTGAATTGATGTCAAATCAATTCCTATCATACTCAAACATCAAAATACATTATTTTTACCATATAACATATTTATAATTATTTATCACACTATATTCAAATTTTCGGGGTTTTACAGAGAGGCAAGGTTTGGTGTCCTACCATATCCGATTGTGTGTTAGAGTTGATGGGTAGGGAGTTTCTGGAACAAGCTTCGGATGATGTGTATAGAATCGGGAGAATGACACGATGTGAGAGCCAGGTGTCGTATATCGACTCATCGAGGCGAGCGAGATGCAGATTGAATTTAGACATGGGAAACTCCAACTCAATAAATCAAACATGACACGAGATGAAAGTCTTTTGAGTTTGTAGATCAAGATATATATAAACACTCTGTGTAAGGGAGTAGCCAAGGAAGACATAAGGCGTGGAGCGACTGGCAAGTTTTTGAGGCAAGTATGGATGAAGCCTAGGATAACATAGGTAGCCAAAAGCTTGAAGTTTGGAGTAGTTTGGTGACGACTTAAAGAGTTTATGAAAGGGAGACGTCATATGAAGAGTGGGTGTAGGGAGATGATTTATGAGGTAGGTTACAGTGGAGAAGGCATATGATCAGAAGGAGAGTGGTAAGAAGGCTTTAGAGAGAAGGGAAAGACCTGTTTCAACAATATGATAGTGTCTATGTTCCAAGAAACCATTATGTGTTGGAGTGTGAGGTGGCGATGTGAGATGCGAGATGCCATTTATGGATAGATATGTCACCAGTCCAGTGGATTTGGCAAGACCCATGTACCCCCCCCCCCCCCCAATTATCTGAGTAGAAGGTTGCTATTTTCTTTTTGAAGTAATTTTCAACAAGGGCTTTGAAACGAGGGAAAATAGTGGCGATATCAGATTTATGTTTGAGAGGGTAAAACCATATATAGTGAGTGAACTGATCTACAAAAATGACGTAGTATTTGTAACCATCGATAGAATAAATAGGCGAAGTCCACACATCAGAATAAATAGTTTGTAGAGGAGAAGTAGACACAATTGTTGATTGATAGAAAGGTAATTTATGACTTTTATTGCAAAGACAGTCATTACAATGAGATTGCTTTGAATTAGATGAATCTAAAGCTAGATCGAATTTAGAGATGATATGGCGTTGGATTGACTCGGATGGGTGACCAAGACGATGATGCCAGTCATTAGAAGACACTTTGACACTAGAGTAGGCCGAAGGATGAGGTGCGAGTTGCAAGGTCAGTCATTCATACACACAATCTTTAGGTTGTCCTTCTAGCAGTGTTGCCCCTGACAGTAGATCCATCACACGAAAGGAAGATGATAAGGACTCAATGGACGTATTATTTGATTTGCAAAATTGAGATATGGAAATAAGATTTCTTTTCATGTTAGGAACAAATAAAACATCATGTAATTTAAATGTATGGGAGGATGCTTTAAGAGAAGAGATACCAATTTTGGAAATGTGTAACCTAGTACCATCACCGATAATAATGTCGTCGACCCATCGTATGGAGCATGAAGGGAGAGGTTGCCGAGATCAGTTGTGACATGGTGAGATGCCTCACTGTCGAGAAGCCATGCTAGAGTTTCAGCATCTGATGTTGTGGCAACATGTGCCTTTGGTTGCCACTGAGATCCAGTGTGTGAGGTGCGAGTTACGCCTTACGAGGAGGCGAGTACTAGCTGAAAGAGAGGACACTGAGCGACAGTGTGACTTTGTTGTCAGCATCTTTGACACTTATCGAGATACGACCTCTGCTGGTGAGACACGACTTGTGAAAACTGAGACAGTTGTTGTCTTGGAGCAGAGTGTGAAGATTGCGCCTTTTTGGATGAGGAGCGGTGTGAACCATTGTACCTTGTCGACGCAGCGTTAGTTGTGGCGGGGTACGGGATTGATACGGATTACGACTGCTGAAGCACGAGTTCCCTATTGATGAGTTTCTCATGAAGCTCTTCAAACGAGATGGGGTTGTCCCTGCCTTCCACTACATTAGAGATTTGGTGATAGTCATCATCGAGACCTTCTAAGATTTTCTCAATGATGTCATTATGGTCTATTGGTTTGCCGAGTGCAGCAAGGCGATCAGTTCGGCACTTGACATATTGCATATAATCCAAAACAGATTGTGAGCCCTTCATAGATCGCTTGATCTGGTCCTTGATTTGGTTGATGTGACCACATGTCGGGCGAGCATAGGTGTTGGCGAGAGTCTGCCATACTTCACGGGAGGTGGTCGCCTGTTGGATGAGAGGGATGAGAGAGAGGGGGAGATGAAACCGACAAGGGTGCCAAACAGTAGTTTGTCTTGTCAAATCCAATGCAGAAAATCTAGGTTGGGAGCTTCAACTTTGTTGGTGGTGATGGTGTGAGGAGGACATGGACGGGATCCATCTATGTATTTGTAGAGGTCGTAGCCGATGAGAATGGCCTCAATTTGGAGTTTCCAAGCAATATAATTTGTGAAGGTCAATTTATGGATGGATTGATGGGAAATGTTGATGAGTTGAAGGTTTTAGGTTGGATTTTCTGGGTTGGGGATGACAGTGATTTGAGAATCAGTCGATATGGTGAAGACTGCGGCTAGGGTTTGCAAAGGAGTGATGGGAGGAGGTCTAGAATGAAAGGTCTAGAACTGCTTTGATACCATGTTAAGAATTGTAATTGCTGAATAATGGCGTAGCCTTTTTTATTGATGTTAGGAGATATGTATAGGATTACAAGATAATCAATTAGTTACATAAAATCTGAAACTACCTAATTAGTTGCATAATTGTTGGAACTAAAAGGGGTAAGTGATCTGTCAAGATATTAACAGAACATCATACAATATGAAAGAATCACAGGGTGTGTCGACTGACACCGCAGGGCGTGTCGACTGACACTGCAAGGCGTGTCGACTAAGACTACCTTTCGTGTTGACACAAGGGGTGTCGTCTCGTTCGGTCGGTTGCAATTCCTTAATATGTGAGACATCTCCATGATATACTCCTTAACGTTCCCTTTGCCTCTACATCTAATTGAGATAATATTTGCCAAAAATGCACTAGTTTCAATCTTTTCATTCTTGGCAAATCTTTTCGTAATATCCTCAAAGAACTCTTTGATAGTAGTTATCTTCTCACACATACTTCCCCCATAAATGCTTCTAGAATGACCCTCTTCATAATCATCATACACATTTGATTTGACTTCCTCCATCTCTCTATGGTCTCTTTTTTTATCAATGGAACTTTTATTTGTAAGAGGTGCAGGAGAATGAAGCCTTAACGCAAGGTTGAGTTTCGTGACTCCGAGAACTATCATAATATTCTCTTGCCATGACTTAAAATTGGTGCTATTTAGCATGAAAATGGAATTAGTATTGGCAGTGATGTTTGAAGTAGAACTAGCAGTTAAATTAGAAAACAACATGACAAAACAAATACGCTCACATAAAAAAACCAAATCAAATTTTATGATTTCAAAATTGGTACATGAATTCAAAATTGGCAATGCCGATAAGATACCCGACACAACATTAATATTCAGTTTTTGGATAGAAATATTAATTTACAAGTGGTACTTTTGATGTAGTGATCAAATATTGACAATAAGACATGCCAAAAAAAATAAACCTTTCTTGGACTGATTTATTATTCACATGTAAAACTGAATAATTATCACATGTTTATCACCACAGCTATGCATATGATTCATTCAAATATTAACATTCCTTTGGCCTGATTAATATCTGCATGAACCATATACACACAACCATTTTGATGTTTAAAATAAATTGATTTACACAATAAAGGTTACTTTGGATGCATGTTATTTCAATCAATTCCTTTCAATACATTATATATCTTTAATAAAATTTAATGCCAAAATTTAAGTCCAACAAAAATCTAAATTCCAAACCAAAAAAATGTAAAATAATTTTTTAATTAACCTGACCGACGCTGTAGCGTCGGGAATTTATACGCTTATAGCACTAAGGCTACTTCATTTCCCCATTTTTTGAGATTTCTAACCTGAAAATTTTCCTTTGATATGATGAATGCATAACCAAAACTGAATCAAATCATCTAGATTTCTCAAAATTTCATGCATACACATGACATGATGATCAAACCCTAGTTTTTAATCAAACATGAATTCTTCTAATCCAAAGCGCCATAGATCAATTCTAATGAATGTATAAACTGAAATTCACGTCTCAATGAAAATCTAACAAATATACTAAATCAGATTCATAAAATTCAAAACATAATGCCCTTTTGAATCTGGAATCATGAAGTATATACATAAGGAAGAACAAGCAAATTTTATTCTCAAATTACACAATTCAAAAGGATGGATTGTTAGATTTGAGAACATACAAGAGAATGACATCACAAATTGAAACTGATTCTCCTATTCTGATACCAACTATTAAAATTATAAAAAAAAACTTTTGCTTTAAGAGATGAAAATCATCATCAAATCATAGACCGTTCATGTCAAACTACCGAGAGAATTAAGGAGATGCGGAACCCTAACCTGAATCCATGGAGTAGGGCGTGATTTTTGAGTATAGAGAATGTAGATCTTCCAAAATTAGTACATATGTCCTCCTTATAGAAGTCCTTTTGTTTTTGTAATTTTCTGAAGATGGGATATCAGAAAGAAACTGTACATACAGATTTGCAGACCACAACTCTTTTGACAACCGACTCCTTTCAGTTAATCATAATTATTAATTCAGCCCATCATAAAATTAATGATTATATTTTGGTCTCTATACACAGGAGGCCTATACTTTAATGATGCATTAAAAAACCCAAAGCCTAAATTAGATCACTTTAATGGGATAATTTTAAGAAAAATGACTTAAGGACCCAAAATATGGGACCAAGGGAGGGGACAGGTGAGGTGTCCCCTCCTTATTGCATAATGAGTTGGCCATGCCAACTCATTATGCAATAGGGAGGGAACATCTCACATGTCCCCTCCATTGGTCCCATATTTTGGGTCCCTGTATGGTGTAAATTTGATTTCCCGAAAACAGGGAGTGTTCGTTTGTATTAATAAGAAAGCTTATTACAAACTAATAATCAAATGGTTACAACAGAAGCAGAGGGAATGCCCTCTTTGTTTTGTGTGGGGACTTTAGGTGGCTATAGGACGCTTCGCTCGATGCTCGTGTCGAGTCTGCTTCCCTTGGACCGTTCGATCGGGGTTGCTGGAGAGCTTCAGTTCGCAGTAGAAGCTCGAATCGATGGAGTTTGGGTCTGCTTAGTTCGCCGGCGATCAGAGCTTAGAACTAGGCAGTGGTGCTGTAATGCAAGGATCTGCTAACAGCTTGGTCTCAATTACTTTTCTCCAAGTTTTGCGACCTCTCCTCCAGTGTGCTGGAAGGGGCTTTTAAATGGAAGAAGGACAACTTGACTACTCCTTGAATTATGGGATATGACCACACATTGTCCAGAGATGTCTTGCTGTTCATTCGTACCGTCAGTGGTCATTCGAAGAACTACGTTCTGCATCATGCTACGTAGGAGTAGGAAAGCCCCTCCTCGTATGCGTGACAACGGCTGTCAGATGCTTGCGTGGCTCTGACCAACCACCGAGTGCCGGCGGCTTTCGTCACCTCTCTTGGACAACTGAGGTGAGCCGCATTTATGAGGGTGCAGGCTGACGTGGATAACTGCCAAAATAACGGAGTTTGAAACGTGAGAGAACAGTTACAGCGAGAAACTACCATTTTCCGAGACAGCATTTACTGTCTCGCTGAGCGAGACAGCAAATTTACTGTCTCGCGGGTTAAGACAGCAAACGCTGTCTCGCCCAGCGAGACAGTAAACACTGTTTCGCCGTACTGACTTCTTCGATTGTTAAGTTTTTGCAGTTACTGACCCTTGAGACTATAAATACCCCCCTAGGGTCACTTCTGACGAGGATCGAGCATTTGTTAGAGCATTCCAGAGCAGAGAGAGCAGAGATTTGAGTTCTTTTCTTGCAACGCCTTGAAATTAAGCTTCGACTTGATTTTAAGAAGAACGACTATCTTACTTCGATAAGATATCGTTTCAATTTCTACTTCGATAACGAAGTTAGAATCATAAGCCCCCTCTTCACGATCTGTGAATCGGCGGTCCACGAACCAAAGCGTTCCCGGCACAGGCAAAGTCCCACGAAAACGAGAATTGATAGACGATTTTCGTGTTTGTTTCTCAAGAGTTGTAATTTTTGTTTTGTTGTGTAGAAAAAGTCTTATAAAAAGATTATTCTTTCGAATTTGTTGTAATCGAACAAAGTTATAATGAATTCCACAGCAGCGACTTTTGAACCAAACAAGCTGGCGACCACAGTGGGAGCCAGCAGCCTCGCTGCCGAGGTCGCGGTGTCGCAACCGATCAAGATCATCGTTAATGAAGAGATCGAATATGAGTTCGATCAGGCGAAGTTTGAGGAGTACTTATCGTCCTCATCCGCAAAATCTTCCTCCTCTCGCAAATATAGGAAGATTTCGTCTTCCAAGAAAACGTTCAAGTCTGCAATGCCCAAAGAGGCCGCAGGTGAAGGTTCCCGCGAAATCTTCCTCGTCTCGCAAATATAGGAAGATTTCGAAAACTTTCAAGTCTGCAATGCCCAAAGAGGCCGCAGGTGAAGGTTCCTACTCAATTGCTGCTAAGGAACCCATCTGCAACATACCTGCTCCAAACGACTCCACATCCCTTAAGGAGTCGATGATGAATAGCTCGCCGGTGCTGACGAAGAGGGCTCGTCAGAGACAGCGTCAGCGCCGTGCTCGACAACTGGCTAAGGCCATGCAACAAACCGACGGGGTCCATTACTATGCGGACCTAAAGTCGAGAAAACAGAAAATGACCCAGTTGCCTCAATGGCAAGATAATCATATTTCTGCAAAGCTTACGACGGAGGAATGGACTCTCGTCAAAAGGGCCCGTTCAACCCTTAAAGAACGGATACAAAGGCGTAAGGCGAAGGCTGCCCAAACTCGCGCTCTTCGTCAACAAGCGCAAAGAACTAAGAAAGAGACGGTGTCTGAAAAGTCACCAAAAAATCATAAAGTCTGGATGCCAAAGACGCCGCAAGCATCTGTTCCGGGCCCATCTACTGCGTCGTCGGTGAAACCCTGGGTTAGCCCAGATTTGTCTAAGTTTAAAGTGACAATGGCAGATCGCCTCGGTCCTTCGGTTGACGATCGAGGCAAAGCCCCAGTCAAGGAACAACCATGTCCGGCAAATAAACCATTAATGGTTTCATATGCAGGGGGTCGTAAACACCCACCTGTCAGAACCTCACAAGTCCAGAACGAGAGAATACCAATTCACTCTCGTTTAGGACCTCTGAAAACTCCACACCCGCAAGGGGGTGGATTTAAACATTCAACTTTGGATCGCTCAGAGGCGACGACCAGTCGTCCTGTGCATGTTAACAAAGTTCAAAAGCGAAAGATAGGTTGCTCGAATCACAATAATGATGAGCTGTACTATCAGAAAGATAACTCAAGAAAGAGAGTTGTCAGAGAAAATGAGTCTCATTGCGCTTGCGAGAGACTCATTAAAGCAGTGTTGACAGAATGCGGATGCTCTAAGAATAATTCAACAAGAGTCTCCGTATTTCAAAGATTGTCCAATGAAGCGTCAAGACCCAAAACAAGACGTTTCAACAAAACGAAATCTGTAATCCGACAAGATGAGCTTCCTGAGGTCACTATCAACATGACCAATAAAGGAAAGCAAAAGTCAGTTAACTACGACCCTGATTTCTCTCCGGGAGGGAGAGTTGAGCAGGGTCTTTCTCAAAGGATGGCGCGATTACAAAGAAGAGCCAACCTACGACGAGATTACAAGAGAATGCACGAGGGGTTATCTTCGGACGAAGAATTATCAGACACTTGTTCTGCTGTCGCTTCTGACGACACCACATCCAGTGTTGGACAAGCCAGAGAATCATTTGCAATTACGCCAGATCAATTGGCTCACATGCTGCAGGAAGCGTTGGCTAAACAACGCGAAGAAATTAGAGCTGAATTCAAAACCGAAATAGAGTTGACCATGCAGCAGATGCGGGATTTGCAGGTTCAGCAACACCAACCGGAATCAAGCCAAAGAGCAGAATCCAGTCGGCGTAATGAAGAGGATGAGACGATATTTGAAGATCCTCCTCCAGATAAAGACAACTCCGGAAGCGATCCGACCAAGTCAGCCACTCAACCTCCACAGATCTATTTGAAGAAAAGCGAGGAAGAGGACAAGAAGATGCACGATCTTGAGAGCAAAGTCAACGCTTTGATGACGGCTCAAGAAGTGAAGAAAACGGGCATCCCATACCCGTACCCGAGGGAGTGGGACCTGATTCCTTATCCCCAGAAATTTAATTTGATTAACTTTACTCCTTTTGATGGCAGGGGTTCACCAACTCAGCACTTGATCTATTTCAAGTCGCATCTCGGCGCAATATCTGGGAACGAAGCCCTGATGGTCCGGTCATTCGTAGGAACCCTTCGCGGGCCTGCCTTCGATTGGTACCGACGCCTTAAGCCTGGGAGTATCACTAGCTGGGCAGACATGGAAGAGTTATTCCTCACCAATTTCTTCGACGACGACACGGAAGTCTCGATCGGCACGTTGTTGGATGAGAAGCAGAAGGATGGGGAATCGGTTGATGTCTTTGTCAAACGATTCCGGGACAAAGCGGTGAACTGCAGAGATCCACTCACTGAGGAATTTATTCTGCAAACATGTCATAATAATCTGTCCTTGGATGTATTAGAAGTGGTGGGGGTTGTTCCCTCTAAAACTTGGAAAGAGATGAAAGTAAGAGGTGAACAAGCTGAACGCTTCCTCAAGAGAAAGAATTTGGAGCGAGGTTTGCCACCAGCTAATAATCAGAATCAAAATCAAAAGCAGAACTTTAACCCTCGAGGCAGAGGAAGAGGGTCTGTAGCCGCTGTGGACGCACATCAGACGTCACAACAGCCACCGCAACAACCGCAACAATCATCCTTCCAGTTGGCGCCAAACCAGAATCAACAGCCTTCGAAGCAGTTTAAGAATTCTGAGCCCAGATTCCCAAAGGAATACTCTTTCAAAGATGATGAAGTTCCGGTCATCTTCAAATACTTGTTAGAGAACAACAAGATCAAGCTTCCACCGGTCACAAACCAAGAAGAAGCAACGAAGATCAATGACCCAAAGTATTGTGCATATCACAGAAGGGTCCACCATCCTACTAAGACATGTTATGTTTTAAAGGATAAAATTCAAACATTGATTGATGTTGGTATTGTGACACCGAAGCCAAAGGAGAAGAAGGTAGGCGCAAACGCGGTCTCTATTAGCTTCGGATCGGTTCCTTTGTCCTGGTTTCAAGCCGAGCCAGTATCAAAGGTCAAGATGCAAACCATCAACGATGACCCTCATGGACAGCGCCAGAAGGGGCTCGTATCTCACACAGCCCCCAACGGCGAAATCCTTTGGGTTCATCCGGATTTGCTTGAAGATGAACAGTGGACGACACCCACATCAAAGAAGAAGTCAAAAGGCAAGGGAAAGGAGAAGTCCTGCTATGGAGCCTCGGCGATTCCCGAGAAGAACGATGAGGATATAGCAGCTTTATCACTTTCTGATGGAGAACAGGAAGTTTTTGCTACAAGAAGTGGAAACGAGTACCATTATAGGTATCCGGAAACCTCAGATCCAAATGCCAAAACTCTTACGGAGCTGGGGGTAGCCATAACTCCACCAGTAGCAGCTGAAAAACCTCAGAAAGTTGTTAAGCAAAAAGAAAAAGAACCTCAACACAGAGAGGTTCAAATTCCGAAGCAGTCTCGTTTTAGTCGACCGATTGGACGAGACAAACCGGAAAGCTCGAACGCACCATATCGTTTCGACGTTATGGCTCAGCTGGCTAATATCCCAGCAAGAATCACATTGTACGAGTTGCTGCGCCTCTCAAAAGAAACCAGAGAAGCTTTACAAGAAGCTTTGGCTGATTCTGAAGTATTCTTAACTCAGGTCAAGCCAGCTCCTGAAGAGCCAGAATCGTCAGTGCAGCATTGCAATCTGGCAGCCACCAAATTTCCTTGCATTGCTTTCACAAAAGAAGACATGCAAGTCAGGAATTCAAAGCATGATAGACCGTTATATTTTACTGGATATATCGGTTCGAGCATGGTTAACCGGATCCAAGTCGATCCGGGTTCCGCTGTTAGTATCATGCCACTTCGTTTGATGTACCACCTCGGAATTCCCGCCAGCAAGTTAGCCTCCACTGGAACGGTTATCTATGGTTTCAACACAAGCGGGTCACGACCGTTGGGAAAAATCCGGGTGAAGTGTCAACTCGGAGATCTGAAGTCTGAAGTCACCTGCTATGTGATCGATGCGGAGACTTCCTATAACTTACTGTTGGGTCGCCCATGGATCCACGGTAATCTTATAGTTCCCTCCACCCTCCATCAGTGTTTGAAATATGTCGACACTAATGAGGAGGTCAAGACGGTGGTCGCGGATAAGCAACCATTCAAGGGGTTAGAAAATTACTTTACTGACTCCCTTCTTTATGGTGCTGAGTCCGAAACTGAACCATCGGCCCATGGCACGGACAGCGGAGAAGAAGCTGATACCGAAGCCGGGCTCGATTATAGTGAAGGTCTTGTACTAAATGACATTGAACCTCTTGTAATCGATCTTGACGGTGATGAATCGTCGGACGAAAGTTGTAACTGGCAGCTTGCCGATGAAATAATAAATCATGATTTAGAGTACTCGCATTGTCTTGATGATGTAATGCAGAAATTGTACGACGACTCTAGTCTACATATGCCACTTCGTTCGTCTTGTACGGCGACGAAACACCTCCAAAGCTCATCTGGAACAGGAAAAGCGCTTGTCAAGGAAAGCTGGAGATCGCTGAAGGAGCTTCAAGCCAACATCCAGACTGGGGGTCGTACACGATCTCCTAACAAATCGATCTCTGCAACGACCAGCTCGGCGGTGCGTGCAAAGGACCAAGAGCCCGTTAAAGTTTCACCCTCACAAAAGAGTGATTCCAAACGTGCGACTCTTGCAGAAGTCAACAAGGTAATGTTTACTCAGAAGAAGACGCGTCGGACAGACGAACGCGTTATACCTGAGAACCCATGTGAGCAGCCGATAGGTTACTCCGACGGCAACGTCGATGAGTTGTACTATCAGGCTGGGGGTGCGGATGAATCTCGAAAGAGAAACACCCGGGAAGCGGATTCTCACTGTCCGTGTACCAAATTCATCAGGGCAGTATTATCAGCCTGTAGCTGCCCCAAGACCGCTCCACAGAGGGTCTCGATATTCGAGGGAATCTCCGATGGACCGACAAAGCCCAAATCAAGGCGTTCCCACCAAAGAGGATCGATTGCTCGAGATGATGAACCCCTAGAAGTGACTATCAACATGGTCAACAAGGGAAAATCCCCAATCATTTCAGGTGATTCCGACTCTAATTTCTCTTTAGAAAGCAGGGTCAATTCGGGAACAGCTCAGCTTCAGCTAGAAGCCGACGGATATGACGATTATTGTGGGATCCATAGGGGAGTACATTCCGATGATGAACCCTCGGATTCCTATTCCGCTCTCGCTTCCGACGGTACAACGTCTAGCATAGGGCAAGCTCGAGAAGTGCTCATGGTCAATACAGATCAGATAGCCAAAATCATTGAAGAGGCCCTGACTAAGCAGAAGGAAATCTTCAAGTTTGAAATGGAAGTGGCTATGCAAGAGATGAGACAAATGCACGATCAACGAATCCGAGCTCTGTCGAACCAGCTAGTCGAGTCCAACCATCGCACCCAGAACGCTGCAGTCAACAGCGAGCCGGAGGTGGTCGAAATCGTCATGGCCAACGCACCACCCAAGAATACTGGGGGTGGCCCCACTAAAATTAACAGCGCTGGGGGTGGACCCACCAGTGATGATAGCGCTGGGGGTGGACCCACCAGTAGTGACAACACTGGGGGTGGCCGTATGATTCCTCTCGAAACTCATCCAAAACAGGACGTGGGTGAGGCCAAAAAGATAAAGGAGCTCGAAAGAAAAATCGAAGCCCTGATGTCTGTTCGGGAGGTGAAGAGGACCGGCATTCCGTGTCCTTACCCGAGAAAGTGGGATTCGATCCCGTATCCGGCGAAGTTCAACCTGATCAACTTCACGCCGTTCAACGGAAAGGGCTCCCCCACTCAGCACCTAATCTACTTCAAGTCCCACTTGGGGGTGATCTCTGGCAACGGACCTTTGATGGTTCGGTCATTCGTTGGCACCCTTCGCGGGCCCGCCTTCGATTGGTACCGCCGTCTCAAACCCGGAAGCATCAACAGCTGGGAGGACCTGGAAAGCAAGTTCCTCGCCCAATTCTTTGATGATGACACCGAGGTGTCGATCAGGACACTCTTCGACGAGAAACAAAAAGGCGGAGAGTCGGTGGATACCTTCATCAAACGCTTCCGCAATCAGGCAATGAACTGCAGGGATCCCGTCACGGAGGAATTCCTCTTGCAGACTTGTCAGAACAACTTGTCCATTGACATCTTGGACGTGATGGGAATAGAGCCGCTCAATACCTGGAAAGAGTTGAAGGCTCGAGGAGAACAAGCTGAACGCTTCATCAGAAGGCGGAAGGTCGAAAGAAACCAACCAATGGTTGACCCTCTGGATTCGGATCTCGTACCTCATGATGAAGAGGACGTACCTGCAACGGTTATTGACGATGATCAAACGTCACAACAGCAGTCCTGGGAACAACAGGAGAATTCAGACGAGGAGCTCCAAAACGAGTACTCGTTCAAAGACGAAGACGTTCCAGCTATTTTCGAGACCCTTCTCGAAAACAACAAAATCAAACTCCCGCCCATCACGCATCAAGAGGAAGATGGCGATTCTGCGGATCCAACGTACTGCGAGTACCACAGAAGGATCCTCCACCCCACCAAGGAATGCTTTGCTCTCAAGAATAGCATCCAGACCTTGGTTGAAGCCGGCGTTATAACGCTAGGGTAAGCCGATTGAAAACGGCAATACTCCAAAGAGTACAAGAGTATAAACTGTTCCTCAATACTCCAAAGAGTACAAGAGTATAAACTGTTCCTCAATACTCCAAAGAGTACAAGAGTATAAACTGTTCCTCAATACTCCAAAGAGTACAAGAGTATAAACTGTTCCTCAATACTCCAAAGAGTACAAGAGTATAAACTGTTCCTCAATACTCCAAAGAGTACAAGAGTATAAACTGTTCCTCAATACTCCAAAGAGTACAAGAGTATAAACTGTTCCTCAATACTCCAAAGAGTACAAGAGTATAAACTGTTCCTGATAGCCGATGTGAGTCGCATTTATGACTGTTCAGGTTGACTCGACACCTGTCCAGTCCTTCGCACTGCAAGTACTGTGAGCGGCCGCCTGGCAGTCTTGGAGTACTGTGCCCTCTCCCTTCGGGTCGAGAGAGGTGGGAAAGGCTATCTCCGTACGTGGGGTAGCGAATACCTAGCTGTACTGACGGCCTGGAGGTTTGCAGGCGGATTCGACTTTGGACTCGGGCAGGCGAGTCGCGTGAAAGGCGAATTTCCGCTATTCTAACTGATCTCAACTCGTGCAGGCGAGTCGATTATTCAGGCGAACCTGGAATCGAGCACGTTTGATGACTATGCGGCTTAGGCAGGCGACTTGTTGAGGGCGAATTTCCTGTAGGCTTATCAGAGGTATTTTTTTACCATCTACAAGACCCCTTCAAAGTTTTCAGACCTAAACCAGCTTGCGTGGGGTCTGGAATACTTTGAACGAAGAAATTCTCGGCGAAGCAAGCGCATTTGATTGTATTTGATTTATTTTAGGATTTTTAGCAAACCCTCAGCTATCAACGGGTTTGATGTGCCTTTACCGATTACCGTTTGAATCGGGCTAGTCATACTATTCCCCTCAGTATGATGAGTTGCTGGACAGTTTCTCTTAGGCTTAACACTAAGATTTCTGCTCTAACCCTTAGCCGTCTGAGGCGTGGGTTTAACCGTTTAAGCGAGGTCATTCTATTGGCTTTGCTTGTAATTTTACCTTTAAGGGCGAATGGATCGTCAAGGCGAAATTAGACTTTGGGGAGCCAAATTTCGTGCGACTCGTGGGGTCGGGCCAAGTATTCGCAGGCGAGACCTCCCCTTTTTGGGGCGGAACCAGATTAGATGGGAGATGGGCCATGTGTCTGCCGATAGGTCTTCGTGCTCCCCAGCCAAGGCGGCGCGGTCTCGTCGGGTCGTGGTGATCGTGACTTGACAACATGATGTCAGCTTCATGTATTTCGCTCCACGACGCATCGTGGCCGTGGTTTTCGAACCTGGCCGTTAGATCAAGTCGTGAGTTTTGGTTCGGGTTTTGGGCTTTGACCGGCCCGTTCCCTTTTTCAATGGTTCTTCCACAACTGTAGAACGAGTTGTGAAGGACGATCTGGGCCGTCGATTTCGATCGTGGCCACGTCTCTTGAACGTGAGTGTCTCGCTTTGCAAGTGCCATCAGAGCCACGCAAGCCCTTTCGCCTTTAAATAGGTTTCGTCCTTTTCCTCTTTTTGATGGCCACTGTGTGCGAAAGTCTCCCAAAAGAGAAAGAAATCCCGCTTCGTATCAATGGCGCCGAAATCCAAGAGGTGTAAAGTGAGGGGAAAGGGTCCCGGACGCTATTCCGACCGCCTGTCCGCCGGTGCGACTGCCGATGTGCCTGAGGCGCGTTCGGGTAAGTTGAGAAAGTTTGCTTTAACGTTCTCGTGTTGGTCACCGCTGTCGTGCCAGGAAGATGAGTGCTGCTCATTTTACCTGGGTGGGTTAGGCAGTCCCCGTGATTTTGGTAAAACTACCCCTTTTCAGGCGGATTTTACCTTCATCGCGTCGGGCGATTCCGATCTTTATAGGCGAGATTGGTCTTTATCAGGCGAAGGTGAACTCATTTTTGTCAGGCGAGTTCGACTTTCATCTTGTAAAGGCGAATGTGGCTTATGAAAGCGGATCTCGTCATGTCGGGTGAATTTCGCTCCTTGACAGGCGGATCTGTATCTGCCTCCTGATTTTTCTTGACCTTGTTTTGCAGCGACCTTTCCAACCAAGCCCTCCCGAAGGGCGTGGCCACCGGCCTTGCCGGGGGTGTGGGTAATCCAACGCCTCCCCGGTTTCCTTCTTTGGGTCCGGTGCCCGTGTTCTCCGCCGATAAGCCGGTCGGTTCGACAAGGAGAGTCACCGATGGATACCACTTAACGTTGCGTGAGTTGACCACCGACGCTACGTTGACAGATGAGGACAGGGCAGAGCTACCGAAGCCTCAATTTCTATTTGGCGATTCCGTCACTGATCCTTCCGCGTTGCTGCTCAAGGAGAGCAGGTGGTTGCGCATGGTAGAGGGGACTCATTATTACCTTCCTGTCATGCCGAGGGGGTTCTCCATCGTCGAGCTACGGTCTTTCGCGGTCCCTCGAGTGATGAACTGAGACTTGACCCCCACTCAGGACGGGGTCACCTGTGGCGTCTTTACAGGCTCCACGGCGGGATATGGGGTGGAGGGCTCATGTAAGCGCGTGACGGGTCTGCGTCCTGGCTTACTATCCAATGAGCCGCCTGCAGGGGAGTCGACAGCGGTAGCGGAGACCTTCCGTCATCGCTTCTTTCGAGTAGGTGGGAGTTTTCCCCCAAAGGACTTCAGAGCCCCGGGGTGGGTATATTCTGCTCCAGGCAGCGATACTTGGTGGTCCAAGATTATCGACTGCATCCTTGCCGAGAATTCTGACCTCAAGGATTCGGAGCTGTATGTGGCCATCCAAGCCACTCGACATGGTTTGAGGATTAATGCCTCTCAGTTCCACAGCATCCTGGAACTATACTGTGCGGAAAGCGGCACTTTCTTCACCCCTTCTCAGTTCCACAGCATCCTAGAACTGTATTGTGCGGAAAGCGGCACCTTCTTCACCCCCAACGGTGAGCTTGGTATTTCCCCTCACGAGATGTATAACGTGTCGGGGCTGCCTCTGGGGGATTTCCCTTACGAGGAGTACGTCCCTAACCAAGAAGAGATTGACCAGCTTTCTGACTGTTCTCCCTTGGCAGTGGAAACTCTGTGGGAGTTGCTCTGCCATTATCACATCTACCTCAGCACCTTAGGGGCTAGGGATCACAAGGGGAAGAAGAAGAGGACTCCGGGGATCAGTCATAAGAATTGGGCTGACTATCTGTTCCCGGGGAACGACGTCAAAGGGAAGCCTGCTATTCCTCTAGGCGGGTGCGACCAGGCCAAAGTGGAGAGGAGGATGGCTGAAGAGGAAGCCACTATAGCTCTCGATCATGACGAGGGCGGGTTCAAATCTGGAACAATCTTCTATTCATTTCACCATCAGGCCATGTCCCCTATCTCTGGGAAGGCTCTGTTCGCGGGGTATCTCATGTTGTGGCTGAAGAGGTGCGTGGTCCCCACTCATTCCTTCGAGGCGATCCCGGTGGAGGTGGTGTATCCCGTAGTTTGTTTAGCTCACGGGAAGTCCTATTCTTTGGTATCGGCGACGATAGCCTGTATCCATCGAGGACTCCGCACGTTGACGGCCCAGTTCTGCCGTGTGTCGACTGTTGACGAAGGGGAAGGGGGGTTGTCAGGACCCCCAATCCCAGAGTGGGACTGCCGTACACCTATTTGATGGCGTGGTTTGTTTACCACTGTGAGTGTTTGACGAGTGCTCCCGCAGCTCTTCCAGGAGACAGGTTCGTTCCGTTCCTTGAGCGTTCGGAGAGATGTTCTTGGAAGTGTAAAGACATTCCCGATGCGCGGAAGACGCTCTCCCATTTCGTCCACTATAATTTTTGTCGCTTCTTCCCTTACTTTAGTGGAGGGAGATACGGCGAGTCTCTTAGGGACGCGCCAATGGCGGAACGCAGCACAGCTCTCCCTCGTGGCGCTTTTCAATGGTTGGTGAATATTCGGTCGGGGTACCACATTCTTCGCACAGGTTCTGTGTGCTATCTCGAGCCGTATATCCCCTGTAGGTTTGCCCGTCAGTTCGGGTACGACCAATTGTACGTGGGCAACGCCAATCCCCGCCTACACTTCGAAGGAGGACTGGTGGATGGAGCTCGGGGATGGTTTTGGACCCACGCTGGTGGTACCCAGGCTCGTTTTGAGCTACCCGCGAAGGATCGCGATTTGCACTACACGCTTCTATACTGCCGGTGGTATCGGGGCGCCAGTGCTAATCCCGCTGGTTTCTGGTTCCAGAGCGCATGTCTGCTGGAACGCGATCGTCCTGCTAGAGGGTCTCTCCGTTCTTCAAGGCGAAGGGGCCACCAAACTGCTAGGGAGCTATTTTCAGAGGACCCAGTGGAGGACCCCGAGAGCTTTGACGCCGGTTTAGACGAGTCTGAGGCTCCCGTGGTTCGAGTTCCTTCTCCTGGTCCTTCGTTGGGTATCTCTGGTGGACCACAGGAGTCCGAGCGCCCAAGACAGGTCCAGAGTCCGACAATTGGACAGATGGGGGCGCCCCTTCTGTCTCCGAGTAGCTCGCTTCTTTCGAAGCGTCAGCGGGAGGCAGCGGCCGAGAGTTCTCGAGCGGAGGCGGCTAAGAAGGTCCGTCGTGATGAGACAGCGGAGACCGTCCGAGCGGCGGAAGGTCAGGATAACGTTCCCCAGGCAGGCATCCCCGGAGCGGTGACGTCTGGGTGTGGAGCTGCGCTGCCCGCCTCTTCTGCTGCATCGGGGGCGGCTCTGGCGACTTCGGAGGACGCTCCTCCGCAGTCTGGCGTGAGGCCACAGACGGGAGTCCCAGCGGCTTCTGCGTCCGCATCAGGAGGTAATCTTTGCAACAGTGTCTTTGATCGCAACGTTGATCTCATACCTTTTGACATTGGCATTGGACCTATGCAGGTGCGATTGAGAAAGTGATCTCCATTCCTTCTGACGAAGAAGAGGAGGCTGGAGATGAGGAG
>NC_033802.1:22104491-22208493 GCF_001876935.1 Asparagus officinalis | reverse complement strand
CTACTCTGCAGGTGACCACTTCTTCGTCGGCGGCGGCCGTTGATGTTGTGACCACTGCACCGAGGGCGTCATTGGTCACGCCGACTTTGGCGGCGCCAATCACTACTTCTACGGTTATGACTAAAGGTACTTCAACCGTAATTTCATCCACGGCGGAGGAGGCTGCCCTCTCTCCCTTGGAGCGCGAGCGAAAAAGGAGTGCGGCACGATCCGTGGCTGATTTCCAAGACACTCTAGCTGCCTGCATCAAACTCGCTTTGGAGGAGAATTGTCCCTTCGAGGATTTCGAAGAGGATCTCGACTACATCATGGGCTTCTTAATCAAGAGGCTTAAACACTCTGGGGCGAAGCCTTACTTCCAACGTAAGGAGGAAGTGAAAGAAGCTATTCAGCGGTTGCTTGCCCTTCGCGCGAAGAGTTCCACTCTTGTGGGTCTTGCATCCGGCAAAGCCCGAGCAGCAGTGGAAGAATGCGATCGCCGTCTGAACGAGACTATGTCACTAGAGGCGAAATTGTCAGCAGAGTTGGAGCAGGCCAAGGCTGAGGATGAACAAATGGCCTTCGAGCGACAGAAGGCCGATAACCGCGTTTCTCGCTTGTCTTCGGAGGTAGAGAATTTGAAGCAGGTTATAGCTAAGGCGCAAGCCTCATTGGCCATTCAGGAGAAGGCTCGTGAACAGGCGGTCAATGAGTTGGAAAGCATTGAATCTCGCCGGCAACTGACAGCTAATTCCATCGAGGAAAAGGATCGAGCCTATAGGGAGGTCAAAGAGACCGTCCAAGACTTAGCCTCACGCACTGAGGAAGACCTTCGCCAGGAGATTCTGAGGAGGCTAGAGCATCACCATGCTAGGGAGATTCGTGAGGCGGAACTGCGGTTGAAAGCCTTGTAATTCGCCCCTTATCGCTTTATGTGACTGCCAGTTGTACTAGGATTTCTTTCTATGAATAAAATTATCCCTTTGTTTTTAGCCTATTGTCGCTCATGTGTATGCTCTATTTTTGTGATCATGCGTTAATCAGAATTTGGGCCGTAAGAGAACCCCAACTGTAGAGGAACTCTTGCCAAGGGATCTCTACTGCAAGTTCATCTCACCTGCAGGCGAATTTTGTCTGCAGGCGGATTTGCAGGAGTCCTAATGGCGAATCTGGTTCTGACCGGGTTCCACTTTCAGTGGGCCACATATTAATCCACGTGTACGCCGGTTAAGGAGACGTGGGCTAGCCGTTTCGCATTAAATGCGAGGTAGTGGGCCTCTTCGTCCCTCGTGCCCGATTCGGGCCGTTGTTGCAGATCGTGGTCACGAACCGTCAGATCTTGTCCGTCCAGGTAAGATCCGATCTGTTTGGCCTTACCCTTCAACTGCTTTAGCCTTGAACGGTCCAATCAAGTATTGAGTAACCGTCCAGGGCTCTTAGGGTATTTAACACCCTTGCTATCTATCAAGAGGATCTATTGTCTTCCTCAGAGTAAACCCGAATTTCTTCTTCCTCATACCTTTGATGGCGCCGAAGGTGAAGAGGGTCGCTTCTAAGAAAAGGAAGGAACCGTCTTCTTTGGGCGCTGCTGAGGCCGCTGCGGCCGAAGGTATCTTTCTGCTCTGACTCACGTGTGGGTCGAACGGGTATTCTTCCCTTAAATCTTCTCCGTATTATTGTCGTGTTTTACAGATCGAGGGGAAGCGTCGGTTGCCGAGGAACATGCGGCCGAGCCTATCTTGATTTCGGATGATGAATCCGAAGGTTCTGAGAACTCCGCCGCCTTAGATTCTGCTCCCCAGCCGGGAGCTGAACCCTGCCTCGAGATCCCGCCCATCATGGCGCTCGCTCCAGGCCAAGAGCCTGCTCCCTCCGAGTCCTTGTCCTGGCAGGCTCGCATCGAAGAGTTCGAGAGCGCTATGAGACAGGTGATTTCCCTTGTCGAACTCGGCATGGGCAGTTTCGACAGCTTCAGGCAGTCCCTCTATGATCGCGTGCTACCCGTTGCGTGCGTGAACTCCGTCTCTTGGAGCCACGCATGATAGGGTTAGAGACCTTGCTACGGGGAGGTCCGGAGGCCAACATGGAGTCTTACCTGGCTCACGTCAGGCGTCAGGAAGCCCTGGAGCAGAAGACCCGTTCCAAAGAAATAGCGGATTTGGAGTCTGTCGTCAACTTTTGGGTGAGTCAACAACGTTTGCTAGAGGAGCAAATCATTGACCTCAATCACACTATGGCTCACCTGAGGGCCGAATTGGGACAGGCGGAGGCGAAGTGGAAGGGGCTCCAATCCGATGTTGTTAAGGTCAGTAAGAACGCTGAGGCGGAGACTCGACGCCTGCTGGCCTAGCGCCAGACAGATGCTGCCGCCAGGTCGAGCCGCGAAGACCGGATTCAGAAGGCTGCTGAAAACAAGGCTCGGGAAGACCACGCAAGCCAGGTTGAGGCGGCCAAAGAAGAGATCTCCACTTTTAGCGTGTTTGACTGAGACTTCTGCCTCATGATTGTGTTAAGACATTTTGTTTATGACTTGTTTGTTTATGCAGTCATAACTTTGTTCAAATGTATTGTCTTAAACACTGGGTGCATGTTTTGCTTCTTTGAACGTAATATTACGACTTTCGTAATTGTAAAAACCATAACTTTGTTCAAATGTACTGTCTTAAAGCATCAATGAGGTTTATGTCCGCTCATTGTGCTTATACTCTTGTGTGACGACGAGTCTATTTTCAAGGCTAAACTCTATTCCATTGTGCTTATACTCTTGTGTGACGACGAGTCTATTTTCAAGGCTAAACTCTATTCTGGTGAGTTTACACTGTCGGCGAAACTAGGGTGACGGCGAGTTCCCTAAGATGGTGAAGCTCGGCTCTTGTCGAGTTCACATTGCTGGCGAAGCTTGCATGCAGGCGAAACTCGATCGCGGCAAGTTTTGCTTGGAAGCTAAGCTCAACTGCTGGCGAGTTCGAGTAGACGGCTAAACTCAACTGCTGACGAACTTAGCTGCAGGCGAAACCCGTATGATTTCGAGCTGTGACAAAAACCCAACTCGATTGATGGCGACCTTGAGTTGTAGGCGAAACTCGTATGATGGTGGGTTCACACTACAGGCGAAATTTGGATGGTGGTGAGTTTGTCCAACAGTCAGAAATTCAACTGTGGGCAAAGCTTGTGCCACGCGTCCAGCTGCGAGCCTAAGTGCTCGCCAGCTAAGCCTCTGCGGGCGCATAAATGCTCATTTAATGGTGAAGCGACCGAACGCTTCGCCTCTCGTGCTCAATCCGATTGGTCGGTCTGGGGTTTCGAGAGGACTGGCCTTTATTGGCGTTGAGTTCGAAGCGTCGCAGGACATCTGGACCGTTTGGTCGCTTGGGGTGATGAATCTCAGCCGTCGGATTTTTTGAATATATATCCGTACTTGTTCCTCTTCAGCAGAGTCCTTACTGCTTCCGAGAAAGAAAAAATCCGCTAGAAGAAGATCTTCGCGAAAAACTTCCCTTCCTCATGGCCTCCTCTTCACAGCGACTC
Organism: Asparagus officinalis; assembly: GCF_001876935.1. Classification (NCBI taxonomy): domain Eukaryota; kingdom Viridiplantae; phylum Streptophyta; class Magnoliopsida; order Asparagales; family Asparagaceae; genus Asparagus; species Asparagus officinalis. The sequence goes on along the minus strand of NC_033802.1, from coordinate 22,204,986 downwards.
CGAGGGTGTCGGTTCTTCCGCCACCGTCGTCGACGTCGGCGTCCCGGCTGCTCCCCCTGCGAGCTCGGTCCAGGGGTCTTCTGTTCCGGACCCCGTGGCTCATCCCGCGTTCGTGCCCCTCCAGAGCTTGGTGGGCTTGGTGCATGGGATCGCCCTCTCGGTTAGCGTGGGCGACGGGCGATATTACGATGCGCTTCCTCTCGTGGAAGCGGGTTTAGAGGCGGTCCGCCGCGCGGGTGATGCCTCGCTCACACGGCGATGCGAGCGGGAGCTTGAACGCGTGGATGTACCGCCTCGAGGAACTGGCCCATGATGATCCCTCCGACGTGCCGCCGCCCCTTCCACTGTATCTCCTGCTCGAGCGTGAGGAGCGGGCGAAGCGGATTCAGGCAAAGGAGGCCGAACTCAGACGTCTGCGAAAGCGACACCAAGCGGTACTGGACCAGATGGATGCTTACCTAGACAGGGCTTTCTTCGAGGACGCTGGCTCTCTTCGCGGTGAGGCGAAACTGAGGGAGCGTGAGCTCGAGGTGAGGAGGCTCAGCGAGGTTGCCGCGACAGTGGACCAGGCGCTCCAACTCCTTCGCCAGGAGGAAGAGGACAGCAAGGTGGACATAGCCAGGTGGGAGCAGGAGCAAAAGGAGAAGGCGAGGATCCGTCGTGCAGCGGAGCGTGCTGCGCTCAAAGCTAAGATCGGCTCCTTTAGCTTGTTGAAATTCCTGTAATGCTCGCGCTGTCTAGGTCCTCCTCTTTTTTTTTGGTCTGATTAACTTAGTTGATGCCTCGGGCATCCCAACTTGAAAAAACCTATGCATGTAAACTCTGGCCCGTAATGGCCTCTAGCTTTTGTTCATTTTTGTTTCGTATGCTCAGTTTTCTCTTCCTTTGTCTGCGTTGTCTGATCATTTGAGTTGCACTTGGTGAGCATCTGACTATTCCGTTTTGGACTTAGTCGTTTTAGGCTCTTGTTCTGCCTTCTGTTGCTCACAGCGTGGGATTGGGTTAACTTCGTCCGATCTTCGCGTTGTAGCTCAAATGGGATCGAGAAGGCAACACTTGGCTTGCAGCAAAGAACAATCGTTCGCTTCTGCGGCCAACTGAAGAGCTCAACTTCAACTCGCCTCTCGGCGAGTTGTTGCTTGGGGAACCGACAGACAGGACATCTGCCTAACCGCCTTCGATAATTGTCGTCATTTGGGAATGTGACAATTGATTGTGGTAGGAGCCATCGCGTGGTAGACCACTACCCATCGGTTATCCTAAGGGAGTGTTAGGATATCTAGAATAGGTCAAGTAGTTCAGGGACGTAGGAGTATGACTATTGACAGAAGTAATAGCACGTCGCGTGGTAGGCCATTACTTAGGCTGTGCTATTCGTAGGAATGACGGCGCCAATCATCAGAGGTGATCATTAACTTGATGGGGTCTTGTCACGATTGGAGCAACTGTGGGTGCCTACCATTCTTCCGAAGAAGATTGGCAAGTGAATTGTGTCAGAGGTTTAATGTTAACGTGACAAGGACTGTCGCGATTGGAACGACTTTGAGGACCCACCATCCTTTGGAAGAGGATTGGTGAGTGATTTTGTCAGAGGTTTAATGTTAACGTGATAGGGACTGTCACGATTGGAATGACTTTGAGGACCCACCATCCTTTGGAAGAGGATTGGTGAGTGATTTTGGCTCTGGTCCTAACTATCTGAAGGTCTGACCAAGTGGGCGTTTGATGTCGCCTGCCAGGGATGCTAGTTTCGCCTGTCTTGAGAGGTTTGCCAAGACAAGGAGCTTAGCTCAAGGAGTAGACTTCGCCTAGACTGATAGGCTTGCCTGATATGATCGATTCGCCTGATCTGAGTGATTCGCCTGGTTTGAGCGATTCGCCTAATTTGAGCGATTCGCCTGATTTGGGCAGTTCGCCTGTACTGGCAAGCTGGCCCAAGAAATTGAAGTGTAGGAATAGTTTTACCTCTTGTACCATTAGACTCGTGCACTTATGGGAGTTGGTGAAGGAGAACTAGGGGTAGTACTTCTTCAGATACTTGCCGTTGATGGGCATCATGATCTTATCGCCATTCGGTTTGACGAGGCGATAGGCGCCGTTCGAGTAGACTGTCTCTATCACGAACGGTCCTTCCCATTTGGACTGGAATTTCCTCTTCTTCTTGGAAGTGAGGATCATTGGTCGGCGAACGGAGAGCACGAGCTCTCCCTCTTTGAAGGCTCGGCGCTTGACTTTTCTGTCGAAATTTTTGGCCATTCGAGCCTGATAAAACTCAATGTGCTGCTGAGCTTCTAGTCGCTTGTCATCTAACGCCTCGATCTCTACGAACCACAGTTGGTGATTTTCCTCGGCCGTCATCCCTGTTGCTAGGGCGACGCGGAGGGATGAAATCTGAATCTCTAATGGCAATACAGCTTCATAGCCATATACCAATGAGTAGGGTGTGGTGCTAGTCGGTGTGCGAACCGTCGTGCGATATGCCCACAGGCTCTCACCTAGCTTTTCGTTCCAGTCGCGCTTGCTAGTGGAAGTCAGCTTGGTCAAGATCTTGATGATCGTTTTGTTGAAAGCTTCGACCAAACCATTCGCTGAAGGGTTGTAGGCCGTGGAAGAGAGGTTCTGTATTCGGAATTTGTCACAGAACCTGGTGAAGGCATGACTAACGAATTGCGTGCCATTGTCATTAATGATACGCCGGGGTACGTCGTATCGGTATATGACATGGTGCTTGATGAATTTGATCACGTCGCTAGTCTTGACTTCTCTTAAGGGGATGGCCTCGGCCCATTTAGAGAAGTAATCGGTAATCGCGAGGATGAAGCGATGGCCTTTCGCCGATGGTGGAGAAATTAGCCCAACTATATCCATCCCCCATGCCTCGAAGGGCCAAGACGCCCTCGTCGGATGCAGATCCTCAGGAGGCTGGTGTATGTAGTTGGCGTGGATTTGGCATTCGTAGCAACGTTTCGCATAAGCGACTGCGTCAGTAACCATCCCAGGCCAGAAGTAGCCTATCCTCCGCAGGCGATCCCAAAGTTTGGGTCCGGGCTGATGAGCTTCGCACACACCGTCATGTGCTTCGCGTATGGCTTCTTGCGCCTCCGCCTTTGAAAGACAGCGAAGCAACAATCCGTCGTATGACCTCCGATACAACGTTTTAGTGGTTGAATCGTAGTAGAACCTCGAGGCACGTCGTCGGATAGACTCTCGTTCCTTCGAGTCCTCGGGCAATATGCCGTATAGGACATAATCGATGATCGGGAGACGCCAATCTTCCTGATCAGGCTAATCCGAGGCTTGATGAGTGGCGTTTGCCTCTGGGACGTCTTTTAGTCGAAATAGTTTTCGGCTGGCGACAGTGACTCGTTGGGTCGTTCCCAAAGGCTGGGCTAGGTTAGCCGCCAAGGATGCGAGAGCATCCGCATGCGTGTTCTTGGAACGTAGTACATGCTCAATGTGGAAATTCTCGAATGACTCCGCTAGCCTGACAGTCGCTTTGTGGAGTGGGATGAGATCGTCGTTCCTCACTTCATACTCGCCAGTCATTTGTTTGACGATGAGTTGGGAGTCGTCGTAAGACTCCAGGTGCTCGATCCCGAGCTCTTTGGCCAACTCGAGCCCTATGAGCAACGCGTTGTACTCAGCTACGTTGTTGGTGCATGGTTCCGTCAAGGAAAAGGCCCGGGATAACATGTGACCATGCGGAGAGGTGAGGACCACCCCCACTCCTGCAGAAATAGAGCCGCTCGCGCCTGCGCGGGACGCACCGTCGAAGGCAGATCTTCAAATAGATCGGTCTTCACCCCCAGTGGGTGACTAGCCATGAGATCGCAGATGGCCTGTCCCTTGACTGATTTCTGCGGCATGAAGTGGATGTCGTATTGAGAGAGCAGAAGCGCCCATCGGGCCAGGCGCCAATTTAACGCTGCAGGTTGTGTCATGAAGACCCGAATGGGGTTTATCCGGGAGATGACATGGATGGTTTGGCCAACCAAGTAGTGCCACATCTTTTGGATGGCGAACACCAAGGCTAAGCATTCCTTTTCGACCATTGGGTACCGTTGTTCGGCGCCCTGCAAGGTTCTGCTCAGGTAGTAGATGCCTTGCTCGTGGCCTGCATCGTCATTTTGAGCCAAGAGGGCGCCTAGAGAGTGTTCCATGGCCCGTATATATATGAGGAATGGCCTCCCCGAGATTGGCGTCACAAGGACAGGTGGGTTTGAGAGATAAGCTTTGATCTCCTCAAAGGCCTTTTGGCAAGGCTCGTCCCAGACGAAGGAAGTACCTTTCTTCATCAGCTTAGAGAAGGGTTGACATTTGCTCGAGAGATTCGAGATGAATCTTCGGATATAAGCCAGTCGTCCTTGAAGGCCTCTTAGCTCTTTAAGATTTCGGGGCGGTTGGAGCTCTTGATAGCTCGCACCTTGTCTGGATCAATTCGGATCCCTTTCGTCGTGACGACGAAACCGAGGAATTTACCGCTAGACATCCCCAAGAATGACTTAGTAGGATTCATTTTGAGTTGATGAGTCCTCATGAGTTCGAGCATCACCTTCAAGTCTTGGAGGTGATCCTCCTTGTGGCGACTCTTCACGACCAAGTCGTCTACATAGCATTCGACCGTCTTTCGCAGATGATCTCGAAAGATCATGCTCATGGCGTGCTGGTAGGTTGCGCCAGCGTTCTTGAGTCCGAAAGGCATGACAGTGTAACAGTACACCCCCATGGGAGTTCTGAATGCAGTGTGCTTCTCGTCCTCGGGGTGCATTTTGATTTGGTTGTACCCCGAGAAGCCGTCCATGAAGGACATCCTCTCGAATCCGCACGTGTTGTCAATGATGACATCCGTGATGGGTAGAGGGAATTCGTCTTTAGGGCACGCGGCGTTGAGGTTCCTAAAGTCGATGCAGATGCGGATCTTGCCGTTTTTCTTCAGGACTGGAACAATATTTGCCACCCAGTCAGGGTGTTGCTCCTCTCTGATGAAGCCGGATTCGATCAGCTTCTTTACTTCGGTTTCGATCGCCTCCATGATTTGGGGGCGAAACCGTCTCTGCTGTTGTTTGATCGGTTTGGTGCCAGGGCTGATGTTGAGGCGATGCGTGGCGACCCGCGGATCCAGACCAGACATGTCCTCGTAGTTCCAGGCGAAGACATCGATGTATTCCCATATGAGGGCAATGAGGTCCTCTTTTTCCTGTGGAGGCAGACTGCCGCTGATGAACATGGGTTTGGGATTCGCCTCCGTACCCATGTTCACCTGAAGGACTTCGTCTTCGGTTGGCGGTTCGCGTTGCTCGAAACGACTATTCCACTGGGCGTTAACATGGCGATCCCATGTCTCGTCATAGAGTGGGATCTGTTCGTCCTCTGCCATTTCGACGGGGTCTACTGTGGCCATGTTGACTGTAAGGCCATCGAACAAATCCCTTACGCTGACATCTGAGTCCCAAGCCGAGGTCGTCGACGATTGGTCCCCCGAACATGCATAGTCGGAGTCCTCGTTGACGTAAAAACACAGATCTGACGAGGAGGAGGAGTAGCCTAAGCCTCTCAGAATACTGTTGAAGTAATTCGAGGGCTTCCCTTTGGGTACGTAGGCGGGTCGGATGACTGTTCTATGCCCTCGGCCGTAATTTAGGCCCTCCAGACTGGTGAGGTCGTACCCCATGTCGCTCATCATGCGTTTCGCAACTCGACTGTATTGCGAAAACTGAGGCGCTGGGTCTTCGTCCTCAGATTCGTCCCATAGCGTGCGCAGGGGGTGATCGATCCGACCGAAAATAATATCTTTTCGATAATTATTTCGGGCCGGTACGACGAACACAGCTTGTGATGACCTGATCGGCTGTGTCTTGGCGGCGTATGACGAGCATACCGGCAAGTGTATGGAAGGCTCACTGTAGAGTTTCGACCATAGTTCATTTGGCGCATCATCTTCGGACGTGGAACAAGACGACAAATAAGCAAAGTCGGATTTCTCATTCACGATAAATTTTTCCGCCTGAACAGCGTTGGTTACATGGTGACTCTCGTAACCAATTACAATTGAGTCAAAGTCATTCAGAATTAAGCTGTCACCGTATTCAGGCTCGCTATCCGCCTCGTTGCCGCTCTCTGGCTCCTCCGCTGGCGGGGCGTCGGGGTCCTGGTACAGCAGAGAGTCCGTGAAGTAGTTTTCGACGCCCTTGAAGGGCTGCTTGTCGGCTACTACTGTCCTGACTCGCTCATAGTTGTCCACATACTTCAAGCACTGGTGTAACGTGGACGGGACTATTCTATTGCCATGGATCCATGGACGCCCCAGGAGTATGTTGTACGAGGGTTCGGCGTCGATGACATAGCATGTCACCTCCGTCTTCATGTCGCCTATCCGACATTTCAGGCGGATTTTGCCGAGCGGCCGAGTCCCCGTGACGTTAAAGTCGAAGATGGTAGTCGCAGTTGAGGAGAGGCTCTTTGGCGGTATCCCCAAGTGCTTGATCAACTTCAGAGGCACGATGCTCAGCGCTGACCCTGGATCGACCTGAATCCGATCTACTTTCGACGAGCCGACGTATCCTATGAAGTACAGTGGCCGGTCATGAGATGTGCTCTTGATGAGCATATCTTCAGGGGTGAAAGTGATGCACAGGACTCGTCTCTCAGAGACTTGACAGCAAGTTGCACATCCCTGTTCTGCCTCCGTTTCCTTCGAGAAATGGGTATAGAACGCCTCTGAGTCGGCCAGCGCTTCTTGGAGGGCCTCTCGGGTGGACCTAGACAACCGGAGGAGGTCGTACATGGTAATTCGCGCGGGGATGCTTTTCAGTTGCGCGAGCACGTTGAAGCGGAAAGGCTGGCGGCTTGTGCTTGGTCCGTCTGGATTGGGAGGGGTTGTTGCGACTGGCCTCACGGGAGGTCCTGCCAGGTTTTCCGCCCTCGCGGGATATTCTTTCTCAAATTCTTTCCCTGCCCTCGTGGCGAAGACGTTGGTGTCTTCTTCAGAATCGGTTAGGGCAGTCATCGCCGTGTCATCTCTACCTAGGATGGCGGAGACAACGTTTCCCAAAGCTCAAAGTGACCATGTTCGCCGTCACTTGCTTTTGGACCTTCTCTTTCTTCAAGACCCCCGCGTCGTAGAGGGCCTGGAGTTTGTCCTTGAGGACGTAGCATTTGGTTGTGTGATGGCCCAGGAATCTGTGGTATGCACAGTAACTTGGGTCACCGGTTTTGTCCGCCTCCTCAGGCTTCGCGGCTTCTGGTAACTTAATTCGCCCACTCTTGAGTAGAGTGTCGAGAGTCGCCACTACCTGGTCTTCTTTGAAATCATATTGCCGCTGGGGGCGTGGCTCAAACTGCCTGGGTTTAGGCTTTTGAGTAGCCTTTGGTGCCGGGGCGGTGTCGACTGCCATGATTTCTTTTCCCCTCGACCGAGGAGGATTCTTTGGCGCAGCTGGCTCTGCTGCTCCCTTTTTGGACTGCGGCTCTTCGGCCTCTAGCCTCTTGATCATATTTTCTACTTGCTCGCCTTGGCGAACAAGCTCCTTCCAAGTCCGGGTCTCTACTGCCCCGATCTTGGACAAGATATGGATCGACAGATTGTTGCGACACATCTCAATCAGTGTCGACTCAGAAACTTGGTCCCGACAATGGACTGATCGATTCTGAAATCTCTTCATGAAGTCGTTGACCGACTCCGACTTCCGCTGCTTCTCAGCGAGGAGAGTGGCCATAGACACTTCCGTGTCATCGTCGAAGAAGCGGGCGAGGAAAAGCTTTTCAACGTCGGTCATCGTCGAAGAAGCGGGCGAGGAAGAGCTTCTCAACGTCCGCCCATGCCTTGATAGAGCCCGGCTCCAGTTTACGGAACCATTCGAAGGCCACCCCCTTGAGGGTACCTATGAATAGGCGAGTAAGAATGGCGTCATTCCCCATAAGAAATCTGGTCTGCGCCATGAAATAGTAGATGTGCTGCGAGGGTGATCCCTTGCCATCAAACTGTACCAAGCTAATTGGTTTGAACTTCGCTGGGTATGGGACCGTGTCCCATTCGATAGAGTAGGGACGTACCACCCCCAGCTTGTTCATATTTTGCTGAAGCTTCAGCGCGTTGAGCTGGTCCTGGAATTCGTCGAATCTTTTGTCACGGGTGCTATCCCCAGTGTGCGACGTTCCTATGGACGTTTTGGAGGAGTAATCGGACTGCCGATCATCCTCCGTCTCAGCCGCTGGTCGGTGAGGAGGTACCCACTCCTTGTCCCTGGTTTGCCGGGGGAAGGGACGTTGGGTCCTCTTCTTCTTCTTCTTCTTGTTCAGCAGTTGCTCCATCATTTCTCTTAGAGAGTCGATGGTCGCCTGCTGTTCCTCCAGCTTTTGAGCCATTGTCTGCTCGGTATTAAGTTCGGTCATGTGCACTCTCGCCTGCGCGTCTTGACTTGAGCGCGAGGTCTGAGATGTGGCCACCGCTGAATGAACCTCGTCTTCACCGTAGGAGGGGGGGGTACCAGGGTAGAGTAATCAAACCCGATGCTTGCCGCCCTGCGACTACGCGTTCGCTGGAATATGCCGTCCTGCCGGCGTCGAGCGAACCGAGTGTTAGGTCTTAGGACGGAGTCCGAATCTGGCAAGTCGGAGAGTACCGCCTTCCCCTTATCCGTCATGTTGATTGTGGCGGATGCGAGCTCTAGGTCGTCGGCCGCGCGTCCCTTTTGGTGACGACGCCTTCGACGGGAGGGCCTTGGTCGAGAGGAATGTTGAGAAAGCCTCTCGAACACCGAGGGTTTCGCCGTTCCGACGCACTGGCAGTCGGCGAGGACCGTGTGGATGAGTCTCTCGTAGTGGCACTGAGGATTCGCCTCATGTATAGTGTGTTTGTGAGTTAAATATTCCCTGAGATCTTCTGTGGGCGGTTGGTGACAACCCCCAGCTTCAGAAGAGTCGCTCGGGTGAGCGCATGAGAGATTTTTGGATGCGCTCTCTAGTGCGCATTGGGTGGAATGCTTTGGTGCTGGAGTTGGGTGATCTCGCCTTGACTGGCGGGTTTTCGCGTTTGAGCGAGCTCCAGTACTCAGGCGGGTTTCAACCCTTCGTTTGGAAGGGCGGGTTCGCGAGGAGTCGCCTACCCGACGAGGCTCCAGCCTTTGAGGATTCGTCTACTTGGGTAGGCTTGCTCGCTCAAGGAGATCTATTTGCATCAGGGATGTGACCTGAGAAGCGAAGTCCTCCTGGGCGGATGGCTCTGCCGTCCTTGATTGGCGCTCCTGATTTGGAGGGCCTTTCGACGTTGGGCAGTTTGCCCTCTCGTCTAGTGTTTCTCGGGCCTGTATGATGGTTCAGGCCATCGTGAGAGACGGAGGTTGGGGCCTCTTGTCTGACGAGCGTTCGCCGCTGCTGCTGGCTAACTCTCCTAGTGAGGGGAGCGTCGCCGCGGGCTGCGGCAATGCAGTTCGTGCCGGAGTGAACCGGTGTTTCCTCCGAGGCAGGGGGCTGCGTGGACCGCTTGGCGATCCACTCTTGCGCTCGATCTCTGGCTGGGCCTTGATCGATTGCGAGGGAGTGGGCTCCTCCGACGAGACTCGGGTGGAACCTTTAGGTGCGGAAGCTTTGACCGTCTGAGGTCGGCTTCGGCGCACGACTCTGTGGCGTTTGCGGGACGCATCGCCACCAGAGGACGAGGAAGACAAATACTCTTCGTACTTGGCCTGGTCGAACTCAATCTCCAGGGACTCTACAGTCGTCCCGACAGCAACCTCATCAAATTGAGCCACCACCATTTCGTTCGATGAAACAGCTTCTCCCACTGTGGTCGCCATCTTCTGTATGGTGTAAATTTGATTTCCCGAAAACAGGGAGTGTTCATTTGTATTAATAAGAAAGCTTATTACAAACTAATAATCAAATGGTTACAACAGAAGCAGAGGGAATGCCCTCTTTGTTTTGTGTGGGGACTTTAGGTGGCTATAGGACGCTTCGCTCGATGCTTGTGTCGAGTCTGCTTCCCTTGGACCGTTCGATCGGGGTTGCTGGAGAGCTTCAGTTCGCAGTAGAAGCTCGAATCGATGGAGTTCGGGTCTGCTTAGTTCGCCAGCGATCGGAGCTCAGAACTAGGCAGTGGTGCTGTAATGCAAGGATCTGCTAACAGCTTGGTCTCAATTACTTTTCTCCAAGTTTTGCGACCTCTCCTCCAGTGTGCTGGAAGGGGCTTTTAAATGGAAGAAGGACAGCTTGACTACTCCTTGAATTATTGTCCAGAGATGTCTTGCTGTTCATTCGTACCGTCAGTGGTTATTCGAAGAACTGCGTTCTGCATCATGCTACGTAGGAGTGGGAAAGCCCCTCCTCGTATGCGTGACAACGTCTGTCAGATGCTTGCGTGGCTCTGACCAACCACCGAGTGCCGGCGGCTTTCGTCACCTCTCTTGGACAACTGAGGTGAGCCGCATTTATGAGTGTGCAGGCTGTTTTGACACCTGCCTGCTCACTCGTACTGTAGGTGGCTTGTTCGGCGGGCCTGGAGTGCCGTGCCTTCTCTCTTCAGGTCAGGAGAGGCGGGAAAGCGTGTTCCTGGTACTCGAGTGGGTTTGGACAGTTCACCGGACGCCGGCGGATTCGTCTCCCGACTTAGATAGCCGATGTGAGTCACATTTATGACTGTTCAGGTTGACTCGACACCCGTCCAGTCCTTCGCACTGCAAGTACTGTGAGCGGCCGCCTGGCAGTCTTGAAGTACTGTGCCCTCTTCCTTCGGGTCGAGAGAGGTGGGAAAGGCTATCTCCGTACGTAGGGTAGCGAATACCCAGCTGTACCGACGGCCTGGAGGTTTGCAGGCGGATTCAACTTTGGACTCGGGCAGGCGAGTCGCGTGAAAGGCGAATTTCCGCTATTCCAACTGATCTCAACTCGTGCAGGCGAGTCGATTATTCAGGCAAACCTGGAACCGAGCACGTTTGACGACTATGCGGCTTAGGCAGGCGACTTCTTGAGGGAGAATTTCCTGTAGGCTTATCAGAGGTATTTTTTTACCGTCTACAGTCCCCGTGGCAGCACTCTAATTTTAATTGACAGCACATAATACACATTTATTTAATACTAGTTAGATTACACGTGCAATGCACGTAGTCGGATATCATGGTTATTTAAATTGATAAAAATAAATTAAAAATAAAAGAGAAAATTAAGTTTTTTGCGGGATTGATTATCAACATAATAATCTCTCTTTTAAACGAAATATTATCATCGCTATATGATCTACTATTTGTAGGTTATAAACACATTGATTTAGTACAATATCTTTGTTTATTAGTATATTGAAGTCTTTAAAAGATGGATGATCATTCAATTCACAAAGAAATTTTGCATATGAATTTACTTGTAATATGTTCATTAAACTTTTAGTTGTGGTTTGACTCATATTCACATTAACTTTTAGTTGTGGTTTCACTCATATTTATATAGCCAATCGATTAAACATATTAAAATTATAATGATCATAGTTAAAATTATATGTTGGGTTTACATTAAATATAATTTATAAAAAATAGTACATTAAAATCAAAAACCTTTTAACCACTATATAGATTGTTTGAAATTGTTTGCATGTATAAACTATACTGCCTAGGAATAGTGATGTGCACACTTAACTATAGCCTAATACATCTTAAGAACGCTCAAAAGATTTACGGATTCGCAGGGGGCTATTCGCCCTACTTAGTTGACTGACAATGACAAAGCAAAGGCTTGCGAAACAAGGCGATGGAATCCCTGTAGCTATGCAGCCTAAGCCCGATTCCATCGCCTAGCCCTGCCCTGTAAGCCCACACATTACTCTTCAATATCATCATTAATTGATATATCTATGTATTACACTAAAAACACAATAAAAATTTAGAAAACTACAAAAGAAATACCCTCAAAATTTTTTAAAATTATAAAAACAAACACCCTAAAACTTTATAATTAACAAGTACATAAAACCATTAAAAATTACATTAAAATCAAGGAACTACAAAAAATTATTAAAAAAATTTAAACTTTGGAGGGTTGCAATGTACTAAACTTTAAGTTTTTTTTGTAAATTTCAAATCTAATAGATTTTTAATTAGTTATGTTCTTTTAAAAAAAGTTATGGGTAATATTAACCATGGAATTTTTTTCCTAAACTAATATTTTTAAAAGGAGTATGATATTTTTTATAAATTTTTTATTTTCTAGGGGTTGCTAGTGATTTTGTGCATTCATTTTAGTGTCTATATGTTAGAAATTCTCATGGTGTTTTTTTATAAATTATGAATATTAGGGGTTTTTTATAATTTTTAAACTTACAAGCTTTTTCTATAGATTGTAAATTATTTATATACTATTTATAATTCCTATATTTTTAATTTACTAATGAGTTTGAAATTCTCAGAGTGCTTTTTGTAAAATTTAAATTTTGAGTGTTTGTTTGTAATTTTTGAAACTTTAAGGGTGTTTTCAATATATTATAAATTAAGCAAGGGATATTTGTAACTCCTATATTTCTAATATATTGTTAGATTGGAAATATCATAATTTTTATAAATTTTATAATTTTGAGGGTTTTATCTTGTAATTTGTAACAAGTTTAGAGTTTTATTGCAAATTTCATAAATTATTAGGGGTTGTTTGTATTATTTTTAGGTTTTTATTGTATTTATATGTTTGAAATTTTCAATGTATTTTTGAGAAAATTTAAATTTTAGGAGTGTTTTTGTATTTTTTTAAATTTACAATATACTTTCTCCAATGTTAAAAACTTTTATTTTTTAGCTAGCATATATTTTTCAGATTTCTCACTGAATTGAAATAAGTAAACTTTATAATTTTTAAGATGTTTTAATAAAATTTTAAATTTGTAGGGGTGTTTTTGCAATTTAAAAACTTAGAGGGTATTTTTTATAAGGTCTAGGAATTAAAATTGTATTATCTTGTAGATAAATAAATAAATATAATTTAAAAGTAATAATTTAAATTATTAAGTGCCTAATATTTGTTCATGCGAGAAAGTAAAGTAATCTATGGTCTGTATACTTATATAGTCAATTGATTAAACATATTAAAATTATAATGATCACCGTTAAAATTATATGGTGGGTTTACATTAAATATAATTTATAAAAAATAATATATTAAAGTCAAAAACCTTTTAACCAACATATTGATTGTTTAAAAGTTTTTGCATGTATAAACTATAGTGCCTAGGAATAGTGATGTGCACACTTAACTATAGCCTAGTACATCTTAAGAATGATTTACTCTTTAATATCATCATTAATTGATGTATCTATGCATTACACTAAAAACACTATGAAAATTTAGATAACTACAAAAAAAATACCCTCAAAAGTTTTTAAAATTGTAAAAACAAACACTCTAAACTTTTATAATTAACAAATACACAAAACTATTAAAAATTACATCAAAATCCAAGAAACTATAAAAAATTATTGAAAATTTTCAAACTTTGGAGGGGTAATTTGCAATGTACTAAACTTTAATTTTTTTTGTAAATTTTAAATCTAATAGATTTTTAATTAGTTATGTTCTTTTTAAAAAAAGTTATGGATAATATTGACCATGAAATTTTTTTCCTAAATTTATACTTTTAAAGGAAGTATGATATTTTTTTGTAAATTTTTTTTATTTTCTAAGGTTGCTAGTAATTTTGTATATTCATTTTAGTGTCTATAGGTTAGAAATTCTCATGGTGTTTTTTTATAAATTATGAATATTAGGGGTTTTTTGTAATTTTTTAAACTTATAGGTCTTTTCTATATATTATAAATTGTTTATACACTATTTATAATTCCTATAGTTTCAACTTACTAATGAGTTTGAAATTCTCAGAGTGTTTTTTGTAAAAGTTAAATTTTGAGTGTTTTTTGTAATTTTGAAACTTTAAGGGTATTTTCTATAAATTATAAATTATACAGGGGATATTTGTATTTCCTATATTTTTAATGTACTGTTAGGTTAGAAATTATCAAAAATTTTATAAATTTTACAGTCTTGAGGGTTTTATCTTGCAATTTGTAAAAAGTTTAGAGTTTTATAAATTTTTAGAGTTTTATCTTGAGGGTATTTTTTATAATGTCAAAAAACTTTTAGGTGCTGGCTAGCATATATTTTTTAGATTTCTCAACAAATTGAAATACGTAGAAGATTTGAATTATATCAAATATATCATATTTATCCAATAACATGTTAAGTCTCATTATGGATAGGATAAATCATTTAATTATAAATTCAAAGAAGATAGGAAAATTAGAATAGATTAGGAATAATATTTAAAAAAATTAAGGGTAATATTGACCATGGAAAGATTTTCTTCAACTCGTACTTTTAAAGGGAGTATGATTTCACATGTGTGATACATTGAATTATGTTATAGAAAGATAAAGTGTCAATAGATTTTTCTAATTTGAAAGTCACAAAAGTCTTTGCAGACGTTACATAGCATCCTATACAGAATTTAAATATGTCTGCCTGCATTTGCATGACTGCATGTCTATAGATAGATATATATGCACTTGGTGGAATGCAGTGTTGTGCTCTCTCCTCCTCAGTTCTCACTTAGTCATATTAACAACACTGTTGTTCCTGTGTCCTACTTTTTAGAATTTTTAATATCCCCAGGGCTTCTCCAGTGGAGAAAGTGGTGCAGGGAAAACGGAAACAGCAAAAATAGCAATGCAATATTTGGCTACACTTGACGGGGGCAGCGGAATAGAGAATGAAATTCTCCAGACCAATCCGATGTTTTAGATAATTTAATTTTGGAATGCACGTGATTGTTTTTGAAAAATTAAATAATGATATGTAACCAGGTGATTGAATTTGAAAAACAATCATGAGTATGAATATATTGTAATCTACACAAAACCAGAAATTAATTAAAAGCATGCAAAGCAAAAAAAACAAAAAAAACAGAGGAAATGTATCTGTTTTCTATTACCTCGATAGATGGGAGAACATGCAACAATCAAATCTTGAATCCTCTAAGTTCTGCATGAAAATTAAAGAAATTTCACCATTAAATCAAATACACAATATTTGTAAAGAATAATCATGAAATCTTGAAAATAAAAAATAAACATACATGTTGAAGGAGATGAAGTTATTATGCAAATTATGTAATTTTTTGGTTTATATATAGGCGGTATTGCATGTGATAGGATAATAACTAATATCCAACTATATCCTAATATCCAACTATATCCCTATGTGAATTTGTAGAAATTATGGATATTAACTTTAGTATTCAAACAAAATATCTTATGGATATTAACTTTAGTATTCAAACAAAATTTCTATCTTCATTTGTATATGCTAAAGAAATTTTGGAACTATTACTCGCTGTTCTCTTAGTCATCCGTAATAACTTTCTTCACAGCAGAGTTTGAATAACATCATCATTACAACTAATCGTGTTATCTAAATATATAACGTGTTAGTTCTCTTAGTTAATATCTAGATGGGCATCATTACAACTAATCGTGTTATCTAAATATATAACGTGTTAGTTCTCTTAGTTAATATCTAGATGGGGTGTTACATAATCGTGATTGTTTTCTAATTCAAACAACTTTCTTCATTTGCACACGAATATTTCTATTTCCGTGTAGTGTATATAGTTATTAAAGTTAGTTCCAAAATAACAACATCATTTCTCATCATTAAATTAAATTTAAAAATTAGAACTTAATTATAGATAGGGTAGTTCAAACTTTATAGGGGTATATTTGTCTAAAAAATATTTTTCCTAACTTGTGCTTTTAAAGGGAGTATGATATTGGCCCATATATTGGATTTAAATCCAAGATGATCCACTATTTAAAACTATGTTCGAATATAACTATTCTTGAGCCCTAGAACCCTCAAATAAGTCTAACTAAACCAATAATTCACTAACGAGGAAGAAATAAAACATATTCAGCAACTAAAAAGTCAATTATTTCAGAACTTCTTTATGAAGCTAGCTATTGTTCAAATTGTGCAACAAGGCTATATGAATACACAATGTGCAATGAAGATGAAGGAGCCTTCTCTTGGTATTTTAATTTTGGTGCTTTTTGATCTTGCATTATAAATATTATTAGAAAGTTAGTAGAAAATAAACAACGCTAAGCCACATTTGTTGGGTTGTAAATATTTTGCAAATTAACGCCGGTAGAGCTAAGCCACATTTGTTGGTAACATGTTGCATATTATGAGACAAAGGGAGAAAATAGCACAATCAAAGAAACATGAGTTTCTCTTCTCTATACATAATTCTAGGTTTCATCCTCTTTATTTTTTATTTTTTTTAACCCTATCCTCCACTCATCTTTTCATCTCTTTTCTTTAGCCTAGCTTCTTCTCTAGCTACAAAGAACTTTTCTTTAAACCTTAATATTCATCATATGATTTATATAACCTTTTTGTTTTCCCCCGTTTCCTTCGCTTGTTCTTCAGTTTATCATTCTTTTCAAATAAAAATGATAGAAGTTTCTTGGTTTGCTAAGAAAATGAACTGCCTTTTCCGCAAGAAAACTTGCATCCGCTGACTTCATAATTGAGATTTGACCAAATTAACTTACCTCCTAACAATATTCAACTTTTCCAAGCTAGCTAAATTGGTGTTGATGACATGATAGATAGAACATTTTTATTTGTCCTTCCATTTGAGAAGTTTGATAGGCTAAAGGATATAGTACTCCTTGAAATTAGAATATCCTTGATTGCAAAATTAAGGGAGAAGAAGCCACTATTTTTCAATAATGTCAAGATAGAAAATTGAAGGAAAAATATTTTTTCTTATTAAATTATGATAGTAAATTTATTAATATTCAAGATTTCAAGCAAAAAGACTAAAAGGGTGAGAAAATATTTCTTGTGGAATAATAATTATAAGCGAATATGCGATATTATGTAGCGCTCAAAACGTTCAATAACAGAAAGGATCTTGTTAATTCATTAAAGTCATGCGTATTGGCAAAACTAACCCCTAAATCTCAATTTTAATACCTAAAAATCAACAGACCATCACCTTTGATGGATTTGATGATTAAAATTTTTGCTAAAATATTATATTTTTAATTGCAGTTGCGAAGTAGCCTATCAAAATTGATGATTTTTTAATCTTTGAGTGTTTTATTGAAAGTTGATGATTTGGAAGTTGTTTCTCAAATACTGAGACCATGTGATAGTTTTGCAAATACTAAAATTTGAGTAGTAGTCTACAAAGATTTATTAGTAACTACAAGGAATAAAATTGTGTGCTAACTTATATCTATTTGAACGATAACTCTGTGAAGTGTTTATTTGCAGACTTGCCTCCTAAATTGATGTACTTAGCAAATATGCAAATTTTGGTGGTAAATATGCAAATAAGATAGATCTGAAGGTATATAGACAAAAGACTCGTTTTTTAGTGAGAGAAGAGTCATTTTATCACTTCTCAATTTGAAATTTAATGATAGTAAATGTTAGGGGTATTTTAACTCAAGACAAAAGAACATAAGGGTAAATGAGCAAAAAAGTTTATATCAGTCTCTTACACCTTTCATGTTTTAAAATTAATCCCTCAAGTTATTGAAATAGCTAGTAGGTTACCCAATTCTTAAGTTATTTTGAATTTAGTCCATCAAATCATTGACATTTATATTCGATCCCTAATTCTTATTAGGTTGTCTGAAATTGCTCTCTTCTACTCTTCATTAGGGGACAAATTTTAAAATAATTTAAGATTTGGGGGACCTAATGGCAATCTCAATGGTTTTACTGACTAATTTGAGCATTACTTAAGAATTGGTCCTAATATCATTATTAGTGATTTCAAGGACTAATTTCAAAATAATATCAGAAATTGGGGACCTAATAGTAATTTCAATGATTTGATGAGCTAATTTCAAAATAACTACCAACTTCAATGAGTAATAGCTTTGGAACTCCAAAAATGCATTTCAAGTACTGATGGCAAAAAAACTAAGGGTTTGTTTGGCTACTAAGGTGTTTTTGTTGTGTTTTTAAAGCAAAACATATTGTTGTTTTGTTTTTCCTTCCAAAGTGTTTTGAAAACACCGTTGTGGTTTTGAAATACTAGTTGCAATGCTTATCAACACCGATATCTTTCCCGCCACCGCCATCATCACCATCACCACCATAACCCAGCAAAACCACCCAATACCGGTGACCGGTGCTTAGCCGATGCACCACCGGTGTCGCCATCACAAGCGTGATTGTTTTCCTTTCATTATTGATCCAAAATAGGGGAGAAAGACAGTTTAACTTAGTTTAATGATATTAATGATGCATATATCAATTTCAAAGCATATTAATAATACAACATGTATTAAGTGTTGGAGTTGTAACTTAAAACTTAGGTTTGTAGAGGAAAAGAGGAAAACTTTAGTCCCACATTGGAAAAGAGATAGGAAGATAGGCTCTTTATAAGCCTTCCCTTTCTCTCCTATGCCTAGAAGAAAACAAAGGTTATGCTCCACACCACACACGCGCGCGCCGGCCGGGCTCGGGCTCGGGCTCGGGTCGGGTGGCGCGCGCACACGACCTGTGGACACGAATGCAGCTCCGGATTGAGGGGCTCTTAACTTGCTATATTTTGTTTTTTGTAACGTTAATACATTAATGGGTGAGTAATTAAAACGTGTTAATTACGAGATTATGAGTAACGACTGTTTTTCCCTATAAAAGGATCTAAAATCCGAAGAGTTTTACACAGCGAAATACAACAAGCTCTTCTTCTCCTTCTCTGTTCTTTCTCTTGAATTTATTTACTGTTACGATTTGCTGGTTCCCTGAAAGTCAACGTATTCTCTCTTCTTCTCTGTTCTTCCTCTTCATTTTACTGTTGTTACATTTTTGTTGGTTCCCTGAAAGTCACGAAGAATTCACAAAGCCTTCTTGAAGCTCGTGACGACGAGAAGGAGGTCCCCTGACCGAGGGTCGTTGTATCTCCGGGAACTTTTGCCGCGTAGCCCTGTACGAGAGGGGGCAATTAGTTTCTTGGGACAATGCTTGCACGCCTCGACCACCAGGCTATATTCTAAACTCAGTTTAATTTTATATCTATTTTGAATCATTATCTAATTCTGTTAAAACTGCATTTTGTGCTAATTACACTCTAAACAGCTTATATTCCCAACAAATTCTCCATGATATAGGTGTTACTAAAAAGATTCTTGTTCTCTTCTTGTTATATAATCTTTGTTTTGCTAACAAGCTTAAATTAAGTTGTTAGGATATCTTGCTACTGTCCAACTTTGGGACTCAATTCAATATGTCAAAAGAATGAGCTTCATGTAAAACAACACATTTTACAGCCATGGATTTCTTCTGATGCTTCCATCATATATATCTACTACTCTTCAATACAAGGAACTCAATCCCCTAATAGATGCCAGCTTTTTCTTTGTAAGTTGAAAAGTTTCGGATTCTCTAAAATCATGGATTATAATATAATTGTCTAAATCGTAATCGAAGCTAAACAGGAGAATATCAGCTCTCTTTCTCTTTTGTGGGGACTGAGGAGTTGCCCCTGTCTTGTTTCACTTCTTGTCGTAGTAAAATGATCGATATTTATCATTGATGAGAGACTTTAAGATCTGTAAAACATGACATTTTTGCAAAATATGATCGATGGGAGTTAATATGTATGATTTCAAAAGAGTGCTCATCCAACGAGCAAAAACCTCAGAGAATACATGTTTGTAACTAGTGGCTGAAACAAAGAAAGAAGAGCTAATGCCTTGATGCAGAAGAAACATCCAACATTTATTTATTCCTACCAAGCCCTAAGTAATCTTTGATGAATCAAAAAATTATCTAATGGTACCTTTTGACTCAAACCAAATTGATGCGTCACCATGTTAGGAAAATATTTCTCAATGATAAGTTTCTCCTCTGATTTTTATGGTGACCATTATTGACGAATGCTTATTAGAAACTCTATACCAGTCGGGCCTCGCAAAAGTAACGTTGCGGATTTGTCAGTCCTATTGGTGAAGCTGCAACTTTTATCACTAGAAATGCCAATAATAGGTCTAGCGAGCCTGTCGTATAGACCTTTTGTGGTCGATAAACAAAGTACAAGAATCATAAGAATTCGATCTAGATACCTGAGACTTGCTATCTTGACTAAAATAAGTACTAATTTTCTTTTTCAAGGGCAATACATGGTTGGTCGTTCAAAAATGTAGTGGAAAGGGATATCATCTTTGTACTAGCCCAAATTAGGAGAGGTAGTTAACTCTAGGGGTGAGCATGGTTCGGTCCAAACCTAAAAAACCGATCGAACCGAACCGAAATTAACAGTTCGGTTCGGTTTTATGAGTAGGACGGTTCGGATTGGTTTGAAAACTTTTCAACCCGAACCGAACGAATACCCCATAGTCCAAAATATACCTGTTCTGAATCTCACTCAAACCCGACCCGTCCCCAAAGACTCAAAGTCTCAAACCCTAAAATAAACTCTAATTCCCACTTTCTTAGCCATCGCTCCTCAATTCCTGTCACGCCCCGGTTCCAAAACGTGATAGTGCGGGATGTGATTCGGCCGGCAATGTAACCATACGGTCACATTCACGCCTCTGGATCATCCTGTATACATATATTTTGCTAAAAAAACTACTACATAGAGCATGTAACTAAGATAACAAGGACAATAGACAGATAAAGACATCTCTGAAAAGACAAGTTCTCTTACATGTCCACATTTATTCAAAGTAGGAAAAAGGAAAGTACATCTTAGTCTGAAGTATCACGAGTGATTACAAGAAGGCCCAAATAACTGAATCTGAGAGAGTGAAGGGAGAGAAGGGGTTTACTGTCGCTGGCCTTAATCCTTAAAGTACTCTTGGTCCTGCGAAGAAAGAACAATTCCTTAGTCTGGGGCACGCAAACCCCAGGGGAGTCAGAAAACTGCCAGCAAGCATGTAAAATGAGGAAATTGTGCGTGTGTAAGTGTATGTGGCAGATATAAAGAAAAGATGGAAACTCAATTAAAGATGATAAAGGAAATTTCTAAACATGGATATCAAACAAGGTCTACCACAAAAGCACAATTCTTATACCCTATACTAAAAAGAGTTAAGATTTTAGAAACCCACAACACGAGATGAGTACGTCGGGGAATAATCCAAACAAGGAAACCCTCGTATATACTATATATCTCAAATTGTAAATCTCTAAATATTAACTCCTAAAATTCTATACACAAATAATATAAATATACATCACCCATACTTTATCCAGGTCATACCGTGCATGCCAAATCTATCACAAAGCATATAGACACATTATTCTTATTTTACATGTTATTTGAATTAGAGAAGAATATTTTCATGTATATAAATCGGTTCCCCGTAAACCGTCCCGGGAACACGGCTTCAAGTCAGGAATTGGCTCTTTGGCCCATGTATATATAACTCAGGATATCAGGTATGCGCATATGCCCGTTTATATACATGTTATATTCTTCGGATATACCCAAAAGTCTGGTATTGATTATTTTGATGTCTATTCTCCAGTAGCTAGGATTACTACCATTAGAGTCCTCATAGCTCTAGCATCCATTCACAAATTAATAATACATCAAATGGATGTTAAAACTGCATTTTTAAATGGAGACTTAGATGAAGAAATTTATATGGATCAACCTGAGGGATTTATAGCTTCTGGACAAGAAAAGAAAGTATGCAAGCTTATTAGATCACTATATGGTCTCAAACAAGCCCCAAAACAATGGCATATGAAATTTGATGAAATTATACTATCTTATGGATTTGTAATTAATCAAACAGATGAGTGTGTATATCATAAAATAGATAAAAACAACAAAATTGTGATATTATGCCTATATGTTGATGACATTCTTATTTTTGGTTCTGACATACAAATCATAAATGATATCAAACACTTTTTATCACAAAATTTTGACATGAAAGATTTAGGTCAAGCTGACCTAATTCTTAATACTAAAATCATGAAAAATGAGAATGGATATGTGCTATCACAATCACACTATATAGAGAAAATCCTTAAGAATTTTTATGATCCAAACTGTCAACCTGTTTCCACTCCATATGATCCTAATGTACATCTAAAGAAAAATACAGGTCATCCTCAATTACAAAGAGAATATGCACAAATAATTGGATCACTAGGATTCCTAACAAACTATACCAGACCTGACATTGCTTATGCAGTAAATAGACTTAGTAGATATACATCAAATCCTGATAAGAGTCATTGGGATGCTCTAGAAAGAGTTTTGAGATACCTAAAAGGAACTATGAATTATGGTTTACACTATAAAGGTTATCCATCTGTACTAGAAGGTTATTCAGATGCAAATTGGATTAGTGACTCAGTAGATGTAAAATCTACCACTGGATTTGTGTTCCTTTTAGGAGGAGGGGCTGTGTCCTAGAAATCTACTAAACAAACTGTAATGGCTAGAAGTACAATGGAATCAGAAATGATAGCTCTTGATACTACTAGTATAAAAGCTGAATGGTTAAAATATTTATTAACTAAAATTCCATTAATACAAAAATTATTATTAGCTATTTCTATTCATTGTGATTGCAGGTCAGCGATTGACAAATGCCATCAAGAGAATGCAAATGTGAAGATGAATCGACACTTGAAAGTGCGACATAAATCCTTGAGATATAAGATGAAAAACCATATAATAGCCTTAGATTTTGTAAGATCAGAGAAAAATCTTGCAGATCACTTAACTAAAGGTTTATCTAGGGCAGTGGTCCTAGAATCATCGAGGGGGATGGGGTTAAGCCCATACGAAAAATCACTGCAGTGGCACCCCAACCTCGCAGAGGTTCAATGGGTAGAAACAAACTGAATGAGTGATTAATTGTGAGGAGCACTGAATTTATTTGCTCCCATCCCTAGGGTGATCAGTGCTCATAAAAAGCAAGTGAAAGGTTGAGTCTAACTCTTAATGAATCCAAGACCCATGAGGCAGGATGCTTACTCGCTCGCATCCTTATTAGGATTCACCTATATGTGTGTAGTTGTGAGGCCGCGACTATGGGATCAGGGCTGCTCCCTAGAAACACACATGAAAGATACCTGCGCAAGGCCAATAATAGCGCAACCCGCTTAGAATTATTCAAAACTATACTATGTGTGCTTTCTGTAGAAATCCGATAAATGGGACTGGTTCAAGGCGAAGTCCACCAAGCTCTCACGGATCTATACAATTGTCACTAAGTGAATGTTCAAACCGAAAGGTACCTCCACCTATTACATAGTATAAGGGAACCAGCAATCTTATTTATTTGTTTTTATTTTACTTTTAATTCTTTCTGAGCTATTTCAAGTTTTAAGTTATGTGGGGGATTGTTGGAGTTATAACTTAAAAACTTGGGTTTGTAGAGGAAAAGAGGAAAAGTTTAGTCCCACATAGGAAATGGAATAGGAAGGAAGAGTCTTTATAAGCCTTCCCTTTCTCTCCTATGCCTAGAAGAAAACAAAGGTTATGCTCCACACCACACACGCGCGCGCCGGCCGGGCCGGGCTCGGGCTCGGGTTCGGGTCGGGTCGGGTGGCGCGCGCACACGACCTGCGGACACGAATGCAGCTCCGGATTGAGGGGCTCTTAACTTGCTATATTTTGTTTTTTGCTAATTAGAATAATTAAAACAAAATTAATATGATACATATTAAAAACGTAATTAATGTTTTATAACGTTTAGCATTAAACTGTGGATTAATATTTTATAACGGCTAACATTAAACTGCGGATTAATATTTTGAAACGGCTATCATTAACATGATTAATATTTTGAAACGGCTAGCGGGATTTATAGGCTAATGGTCGCAGTTTACAACCTATATAAAGCCATGTATCTGTGAGGGTTAACACAGTGTGAAAAACACAACGTATTCTCTCTTCTTCTCTGTTCTTCCTCTTCATTTTACTGTTGTTATATTTTTGTTGGTTCCCTGAAAGTCACGAAGAATTCACAAAGCCTTCTTGAAGCTCGTGCCGACGAGAAGGAGGTCGCCTGACCGAGGGTTGTTGTATCTCCAGGAATTTTTGCCGCGTAGCCCTGTACGAGAGGGGGCAATTAGTTTCTTGGGACAGTGCTTGCACGCCTCGTTTCTAACTTTTCTTTATTTTCATTTGAATTTCATTTCTGAGCTACTACAGTTATCTGTTTTTCAATCAACTATTTAAAACTTAATTCGTGTTAAGTATTATCTAAACAGCTCATATTCCTAATATTCCAAGAATCTAATTGGTGCTGTTTAGAATAGTATCATGATTAGCATTCTGGTTTTCATGTTAATGATGTCTGCAATACTTAAAAACAAAATGTTACACTGCATTATAATTCTGTTGAATGAATGCTTCATATATTTCTGTTGCATTATAATAACAAAACTATTCATTCATCATCAGATTATGGCTACAAGTGAAATTATGTCTGCTAAACCAGAGAAGTTTGATGGGAACAATTTCCGTCGTTGGCAAAACCAAATGAGATTTAAAGCTTCTGATTTTAACAAATTTAAAATGGTAGATTCTAAACTAATGAATGAGCAAATTCATGAATTTGAACATATAGTTCACCAATTAAAAGTGAATGGATCTATCTTAGATGAAACGTTTCAGATAGCCTGTCTTATAGACAAACTTCCCGAGTCCTGATCAGATTTTGCCAAAAACCTTAATCATACCCAAGGAGATCTTACACTAGAGCAAGTGTTAAATTCCATTAGAATTGAAGAGCAACATAGACTCAGGGAGAAAAATGTGACAAAATCTGAACCCAAAGAACCCAAAGTAAACAATGTTGAATCCAAACCCTTTCCCCAACACAAGAAACGTCCCTTCCACCAAAATTAAAATAAAACATTTAAGAAGAAATCATTTCATCAAAATAAGAACTTTGTCCACTTTCAAAAGAAGGAAGGAGCTGAACAACCAACCATCTTGCTAAGGACTGCTTTTTCAAGAAAACTGAACCACCCAAGCCTAGGTTATTTATTTTTAAGTTCTTCTTTTACTTTTAATTCTGAATTATTTTAAGTTTTAAGTTATGTGGGGGATTGTTGGAGTTGTAACTTAAAACTTGGGTTAGTAGAGGAAAAGAGGAAAACTTTAGTCCCATATTGGAAAAGATATGGGAAGATAAGCTCTTTATAAGCCTTCTCTTTCTCTCCTATGCCTAGAAGAAAACAAAGGTTATGCTCCACACCACACACGCGCGCGCTGGCCGGGCCGGGCTCGGGCTCGGGTTCGGGTCGGGTCGGGTGGCGCGCGCACACGACCTGCGGACACGAATGCAGCTCCGGATTGAGGGGCTCTTAACTTGCTATATTTTGTTTTTTGCTAATTAGAATAATTAAAACAAAATTAATATGATACATATTAAAAACGTAATTAATGTTTTATAACGTTTAGCATTAAACTGTGGATTAATATTTTATAACGGCTAACATTAAACTGCGGATTAATATTTTGAAACGGCTATCATTAACATGATTAATATTTTGAAACGGCTAGCGGGATTTATGGGCTAATGGTCGCAGTTTACAACCTATATAAAGCCGTGTATCTGCGAGGGTTAACACAGTGTGAAAAACACAACGTATTCTCTCTTCTTCTCTGTTCTTCCTCTTCATTTTACTGTTGTTATATTTTTGTTGGTTCCCTGAAAGTCACGAAGAATTCACAAAGCCTTCTTGAAGCTCGTGCCGACGAGAAGGAGGTCGCCTGACCGAGGGTCGTTGTATCTCTAAGAATTTTTGCCGCGTAGCCCTATACGAGAGGGGACAATTAGATTCTTGGGACAGTGCTTGCACGCCTCGACCATCAGGCAGTATTTCTAACTTTTCTTTATTTTCATTTGAATTTCATTTCTGAGCTACTACAGTTATCTGTTTTTCAATCAACTATTTAAAACTTAATTCGTGTTAATTATTATCTAAACAGCTCATATTCCTAACATTAAGTTCTGAATATATGGTATACAATTTTGTCATCAATTATGATTAGTCCATATCCTTTGATATTGGATGTTTAGGAACTTAAAATACATAGAAAATGGGACTGCATGAAAATTGATAATAGCAAGATATATACATGTAAACAAGTAAAAGCAGAGAAATTTTTTAACTAATTCCTTTCAACAAATACCCTGCCAATCTATGCACCTCATCCTGTTTCTTTACATGAACTCTACCTTCATCCTAGCTAACTTTCAACGAAGAGTTTGTGAAGCACGGGGGCGACACCACGAGTTCGGCTAAGAACCAACGGGTTTTTGAGTGAAGAGCTGAGGAGATGAAAACACGTGAAGATGAGGACGTGAAGTGAAAGGCTTCATGTGGGGGCCACAAAAACGTGTGAAGAGCTAGGGAAACCGCGTGGGAGGGTGTCGAATCCAGCAGACAAAAGAAGAGACCCGGGTTTCACATTGCTTTAACCTCTATGCTATAAATAGGAACCCTATTTTTAGCCTAGGGTTTTTGTGTGCAGGAGTAGAGGGAGAAAAACAGAGGTGGCATTGCAAAACAGAGGGGAGAAAAGTGCGGCTGGTGCGGAAAGCAGGCGGCTGTGCAAGTCTCGGGCTGTGTGTGTAGGCGTCTAAAATGCCTATAGGTGTACGTACACAGCTCGAGACGGAGAGAAGACAACGAACGTCGTTATCCGAGTCTAAGAGGATTATCTGCCGTCGACAAGCGCATGAAGCAAAACGGCGAACCGAGTGGCCTACGCACTTAACAATCAGCTCACGCCCTCGACAATTAGTCCGCGTGCGTTGGTCAGCTCACGTGCGTCAAGTCAATCCACTCACACGCGTCAATCAGCTCGCGTGCATCAATCAAACGCGCGCCCAACAATCAACTCGTGCGCGTTGGTCAAATCGCGTGCGTCGGTCAACTCGCGCCCGTCGGTCAACTCACGCGGAGCGTACAAGTCAACAAGACGATCAAATACAAAAAAACGGTGGAAAATACAAGTCCCGGAAGAGCCGGAAAACACAAGAAATCAGCGAAGCCAAAAATCCCAGCACGCCGCGCAGGACGGACCAAACCGACCCGCGCCCACGCGGGTCGGACACAACCGACCCGCGCCGACGTGGGTCGGATTTGCCCCCGCGTGCTGTTTCAACCCCTGTTCGGTTTTTGACGGTTTTTCTCAAGATTTGTTCGTTTCTGAGCATCCAAACTGATCTGATATCATCCCCAAATGTTATTAATCAGTTATTAACTGAAGATAAGGACGAATCATTCATTCTTATCCAAACCCCCCCAACCGAAGCCTATAAATACGAGCTCGGGGGCTCATTTCAAGGGACGGATTAATTATCAAGACGAGGAGGTACTGCCGAGTGGGAGAGCAAGGGAGCACGAATTTCAGCAAGGGCTAGTGAGATCCCGGCGAATCCCAGCATAAAGAAGGAACAATTCGAAGGATCTGAAGCCCGTTCCCGTCCGTTCCTCGAGATTAGGCTTGGTCTTAATCTCGAGAAGAGCTACTGATTTTGCTTGGTCGATTTCAGCGCTTTAAGAAAATATCTCCTTGGTGAGGTAGGAGCTCTGCCAAATTTTTAGCAATCGGATCTGATCAAAGGTGGTTCACGGATAAACCCCGGCACAAGCGAAGACACCCACGCAAGCAGGAGACGATAAACGGATCTTGCATTTATTTTCAAGAGAATTGCATCTTTTATTTTCATTGTGTAAAGGTCTTATAAAAAGATCGATCTTTTTGAACGTATTATAACGATCAAAGTTATAATGAGTTATACAATAAAGAAAACAATTTTCGACGAAAACAAACTAGCGACCACAGTGGGAGCCAACGCTCTCGCTGCCGAGGCCATCGTGTCGCAACCGATGATTAAGATCCCGGTTGAAGAGGTGGTCGAATACTAGTTCGACCAACAGAAGTATGAAGAATACCTCTCGTCCTCCTCCTACTGATCCTCCGCTTCTCGCAAGCGTAGGAAGATCAACGCCCCCATTGCTGTGGTAGCTGAACCTTGCAACGCCCTTCCGGCCTCCAACGAGTCCGGATCTGCAGATCTGAACTCCTCCTCAATAAAGGAGTTGAGTACAGAAGGCGTGCCCACTTTATCGAAGAGAACTCGCCAAATGAAGCGCTAACGCCTTACGCGCCAACTCGTTAGGTTTTTGGAGTCAATTGACGGGATCCGTTACGAAGAGGATCTGAAAATTAGGCAATGCCAAGCGCCCCAACAGCGGACAAATGCCCTCTCCTCTAAATCACCAACAAGTGAATAGGTACAAGTCAAAAGGACCCGTTCAACTCTTGAAGAGTGGATCAAAAAGAGCCGCGCACTGCTTGCGCACGCGCAAATTCTTGCGCAAGAGGCCAAAGGTTACAGAGGGAAGAAGTGGAAAAAAAGCCACAAAAACTACACAAAGTTTGGAGGCTAAAGTTCAAGACGACGACCGAAAAGATCAAAAAATGTGGGTCACTCAAATCCGACCCGCCAAAACACGGGTCACTTAAATCCGACCCGCCGAAACGCGGGTTACTCAAATCTGACCCGCCAATTCATAGGTCACTCGAATCCGACCCGCCAATTCGCAGGTCACCCAGATCCGACCCTCCAAGCTACGAGTCACCCAAATCTGACCCTCCAAGCTACGAGTCACCCAAATCTGACCCTCCAAGCCACGAGTCACCCAAATCCGACCCTCCGACCCACGGGTCATCCAAATCAAATTCTTGCGCAAGAGGCCAAAGGTTACAGAGGGAAGAAGTGGAAAAAAAGCCACAAAAACTACACAAAGTTTGGAGGCTAAAGTTCAAGACGACGACCGAAAAGATCAAAAAATGTGGGTCACTCAAATCCGACCCGCCAAAACACGGGTCACTCAAATCCGACCCGCCGAAACGCGGGTCACTCGAATCTGAGATCCGACCCTCCAAGCTACGAGTCACCCAAATTTGACCCTCCAAGCCGCGAGTCACCCAAATCCGACCCTCCGACCCACGGGTCATCCAAATCTGACCTGCGCCAGAGTCAAGGCAGAAGATGTTCTGTATCTGTTTCGTCGATCCCTTTGAGTTCCGCATCTCCGGTGGAGCCCCATGACAGTGTAGACTTGTCTTTTTTCAAGATGAGGATGGTGGATCACCTGGGTCCTTTACGCAAAGATCGAGGCAAATTTCCGATCGAAGAACGCTTAAGTCCGGTGACTGCACCCCAAGCGACTCATCGAGCTGGGGGTCGCGCACGCCCTCATAATAATTTCAAGCCTTCTCATAAAGGGAAAACTCCGGTTTTCACCCGGCTGGGGGTGTGTATCCAAAACCAGGAGCCTGTTAAGATCCTGCGCTCCCAAAAGCGTAGTTCTAAACACATGACTCTTGAGAATGCTAATAAAGCGGTAAATCCCCTGAAAGAAATGTATTCATCTGACGATGACAACGTTATACCAGGGGAGTCTGTCAACACACAATAGGTTGCTCCGGTCATCTGACCGATGAGTTGTACTATCGGGCTGGGGGTTTGAACAAGTCTCGGAAGAGATATACCCGAGAAACAAAATCTTACTACCCGTGTACCAAACTTATCAGGGAAGTATTATCAGCGTGTAGCTACCCCAAGACCACTCCGTAGAGGGTCTCGGTATTCGAGAGGATCTCCAACGGAATGGAAAAGTCGAAGCTAAGGCGTTTCCGCAAGAAACAATTGGCCGTTCAAGGTGACGAACTTCCAGAAGTCACAATAAATATGGTTAATAAGGGAAAATCGATTCGACCTTCTACTTCTGACCCCCTCGTATCACATCGTCTGACTCGGCTACGCGCAGGGACTATTAGACGTAGGGACTATCAGAGAATGCAGAGAGGATTATCTTCAGATGACGAAGCATCAGATGCAACCCTCTGCAGTCGTTTCTGACAATACGGTATCCAGCCCTGGTCAATCTTGCGAAGCATTCATGATCAATACTGAGCAAATAGCCAAAATCATTGAGGATGCTCTAGCCAAGCAGAAGCAAGCATTCAAAACCGAAATGGAAATGGCTATGCAGGAGATGAGACAAGAGCATGACCAACAGATCCGAGCCTTATCGAATCAGATAGGTGAATCCAGTCATCTTAATAATGTTAACCAAGTAGCTAGCGATTCAGATGAGGATGAACACCTTAATGCTGATAACCCTCCCGTTGACCAGAACGCTAGGGGTGGTCTTACTGAAAATGACAACACTAGGGGTGGCCCCATTATTCCTCTTAAGAATCATCCTAGGCCCGATACGAGTGTGTAGGCATCCAAAAATGCTAATAGATATCCAAACATAGGGAAAACCACTTAAAACTGACAGATATGAACTGTCTCGCCAGCGAGACAGACTTTGTTGTCTCGCCAGCGAGACAGTCTTTGCTATCTCGCAGCGAGACAGTATTTGCTATCTCGCAGCGAGACAATATTTGTTGCCTCGCAAACGGGGAAACGTCGTGGGCGAGAATCACGGAGATAACTGCCAAAATAACGGAGTTTGAAACGTGGGAAGGCAGTTAAAACGAAAACTGCCTGCGGTTACTATTTCCTAGATAGTATTTACTATCTCGCGGGTCGAGACAGCAAACACTGTCTCGCCCAGCGAGACAGCAAACACTGTCTCTACTATCTCGCGGGTCGAGACAGCAAACACTGTCTCGCCCAGCGAGACAGCAAACACTGTCTCGCCCAGTGAGACAGCAAACACCGTCTCGCGAACCTGTTTTCTACCAACTGTTCTTGGAGGTTATAAATACCCTCCTAAGGCCATTTTTTAAATACCCCCCTAGGGTCATTTCTGACGAGGATCGAGCATATTTTCGAGCAATCCAGAGCAGAGAGAGCAGATTTGAGTTTTCGTGCAACTCCTTGAAATTAAGCTTTGACTTGATTTTAAGAAGAACGACTATCTTACTTTGATAAGATATCGTTTCAAATTCTCACTTCGATAAACGAAGTCAGAATCAGTAAACCCCCTTCACGATCTGTGATTCGGCGGTCCACGAACCAAAGCATTCCCGGTACAGGCAAAGTCCCACAAAAATAAGAATCGAAATACGATTTTTTGTGTTATTTTCTCAAGAGTTGTAATTTTTTGCTTTGTTGTGTAGAAAAGATCTTATAAAAAGACTATTTCTTTGAATTTGTTGTAATCAAACGAAGATATAATGAATTCCTCGACAGAAACAACTTTTGCTGAAAACAAACTGGCGACCACAGTGGGAGCCAGCGGCCTCGCTGCCGAGGCCGCGGTGTCGCAACCGATCAAGATCGTTGTCAATGAAGAGATCGAATATGAATTCGATCAAGCAAAGTTTGAGGAATATTTATCATCCTCATCTGTGAAATCTTCCTCGTCTCGCAAATATAGGAAGATTCCACCTTTCAAGAAAACTTTCAAGTCTGTAATTCCAACGGAGATCGCAGGCGAAGATTTTTGCCCGACTGCTGCTAAGGAATCTCCTTGCAACATCCCTGCTCAAAACAACTCTACACCCGCTACGGAGTCGTTGATCAATAGCTCACCGGTGCTGACGAAGAGAGCTCATCAGAGACAGCACCAGCACCGTGCTCGTCCATTGGCTAAGGCCATGCAACAAACCGACGGGGTCCATTACTATGCGGACCTAGAGTCGAGGAAACAGAAAATGACTCAGTTGCCTCAACGACAAGATAATCATATTTCTGCACAACTTACGACAGAGGAGTGGACTCTCGTCAAAAGGGCCCGTTCAACCCTTAAGGAACGGATACAAAGGCGTAAGGCGAAAGCCACCCGTGCTCGCGTTCTTCGTCAACAAACACAAGAAACCAAGAAGGAGACGGTGTCTGAAAAGCCACCGAAGAACCGTAGAGTTTGGATGCCGAAGACGCCGCAAGCATCTGTTCCGGACCCGTCTACTGCATCATCAGTAAAACCCTGGGTTAGCCCAGATTTGTCTAAGTTTAAGATCATCATGGCAGATCGCCTCGGTCCTTCGGCTGACGATCGAGGCAAAGCCCTAGTTAAAGAACCGTCAGAACCTGTAAATAAACTAGTAGTGGTTTCATATACAGGGGGTCGTAAACACCCTCCTGTCAGAACTGCACAAATCCGGAACGAGAGAATATCAGTCCACTCTCATTTAGGAGCTATGAAAACCCCACTCCCGCAAAGGGGTGGATTTAAAAATTCAACTTTGGATCGCCCAGAGGCGACGACCAGTCATCCTGTGCATGTTAACAAAGTTCAAAGGCAAAAGATAGGTTGCTCGAATCACAATAATGATGAGCTGTACTATCAGAAAAATAACTCAAGAAAGAGGATTCTGTATTATCAGAAAGATAACTCAAGAAAGAGGGTTGTCAGAGAAAACGAGTCTCATTGCGCTTGCGAGAGACTCATTAAAGCAGTGTTGATAGAATGCGGATGCTCTAAGAATAATTCAACAAGAGTCTCCGTATTTCAAAGATTGTCCAATAAAGCATCAAGACCCAAAACAAGACGTTTCAACAAAAAGAAACCTGTAATCCGACAAGATGAGTTCCCTGAGGTCACTATCAACATGACCAATAAAGGAAAGCAAAAGCCAGTTAACTACGACCCTGATTTCTCTCCGAGAGGGAGAGTTGAGCGGGGTCTTTCTCAAAGAATGTCGCGGTTACAAAGAAGAGCCAACCTACGTCGAGATTACAAGAGAATGCATGAGGGGCTCTCTTCAGATGAAGAAATGTCTGATACTTGTTCCGCCATTGAATCGGACGATACCACATCCAGTGTTGTGCAAGTCAGAGAATCATTTGCAATCACGCCGGATCAACTGGCTCATATCCTGCAGGAGGCATTGGCTAAACAACGCGAAGAAATTAGAGCTGAGTTCAAAACCGAAATGGAGTTGACTATGCAACAGATGCGAGACTTGCAGGTTCAGCAACACCAACCGGAATCGAGCCAGAAGGCGGAATCCAGTCATGAGACGATATTTGAAGATCATCCTCTAGATAAAGACAACTCCGGAAGCGATCCGACCAAGTCAGCCACTCAACCTCCACAGATCTACTTGAAGAAAAGCGAGGAAGAGGACAAGAAGATGCATGATCTCGAGAGCAAAGTCAACGCTCTGATGACGGCTCAAGAAGTGAAGAAAACGGGCATTCCATACCCGTACCCGAGAGAATGGGACCTGATTCCTTATCCCCAGAAATTTAATTTGATTAACTTTACTTCTTTTGATGGCAGGGGTTCACCAACTCAGCACTTGATCTATTTCAAGTCGTATCTCGGCGCAATATCCGGGAATGAAGCCCTGATGGTCCGGTCATTCGTAGGAACCCTTCGTGGGCCTGCCTTCGAATGGTACCGACGTCTTAAGCCCGGGAGTATCACTAGCTGGGAGGATATGGAAGAATTATTCCTCACCAATTTCTTTGACGATGACACATAGGTCTCAATTGGCACGTTGTTGGATGAGAAGCAGAAAGATGGGGAATCGGTCGATGTCTTTGTCAAACGATTCCGAGACAAAGCAGTGAACTGCAGAGATCCACTCACAGAGGAATTTATCCTGCAAACATGTCATAATAACCTATCCTTGGATGTATTAGAGGCCATGGGGGTTGTGCCCTTTAAAACTTGGAAGGAGTTGAAAGTGAGAGGTGAACAGGCTGAACGCTTTCTCAAGAGAAAGAACTTGGAGAGAGGTTTGCCACCAGCTAATAATCAAAAGCATAACTTTAATCCTCGAGGCAGAGGAAGAGGGTCCACGGTAGCTGTGGATGCACATCAAACGTCGCAACAGCCGCCGCAACAACAACCCCAGCAGTCATCTTTCCAACTGGCACCAAATCAGAATCAGCAACCTCCCAGGCAACCCAA
This sequence comes from Asparagus officinalis, assembly GCF_001876935.1. Taxonomy (NCBI): domain Eukaryota; kingdom Viridiplantae; phylum Streptophyta; class Magnoliopsida; order Asparagales; family Asparagaceae; genus Asparagus; species Asparagus officinalis. The sequence goes on along the minus strand of NC_033802.1, from coordinate 22,171,113 downwards.
GACTTCGGAACCCAGATTCCCGAAGGAATACTCTTTCAAAGATGATGAAGTTCCGGTCATCTTCAAATACTTGTTAGAGAATAACAAGATCAAGCTTCCACCGGTCACAAACCAAGAAGAAGCAACGAAGATTAATGACCCAAAATACTGTGCATATCACAGAAGGGTCCACCATCCAACTAAGACGTGTTATGTCTTAAAAGACAAAATACAAACCTTAATTGATGTTGGTATTGTGATGCCGAAGCCAAAGGAGAAGAAAGTAGGTGCAAACGCAGTCTCAATTAGCTTCGGATCAGTTCCTTTGTCCTGGTTTCAAGCCGAGCTAATATCAAAGGTAAAAATGCAAATCATCAACGATGACCCTCATGGACAGCGCCAGAAGGGGCTTGTATCTCACACAACCCCCAACGGCGAAATCCTTTGGGTTCATCCAGATTTGCTTGAAGATGAACAGTGGACAACATCCACGTCGAAAAAGAAGTCAAAAAGCAAAGGAAAAGGGAAATCCTGCTATGGAGCCTCGGCGATTCCCGAGAAGAACGATGAGGAGATAGCAGCTTTATCACTTTCTGATGGAGAACAGGAAGTTTTCGCTACAAGAAGTGGGAATGAGTACCATTATAAATATCCTGAGACTTCTAACCTAAATGCTACAACTCTGAAGGAGCTGGGGATCGTTACAACTCCTCCAGTAGCTGCTGAAAAGCCGCAACAACCGGCTAAGCAAAAAGAGAAAGAACCCCAACATAAAGAGGTTCAAATTCCGAAGCAGTCTCGTTTCAGCCAACCGATTGGACGAGATAAACCGGAAAGTTCGAACGCACCATATCGTTTCGACGTTATGGCTCAGCTGGCCTATATCCCAGCAAGGATTACGCTATACGAGTTGTTGCGTCTCTCAAAAGAAACCAGAGAAGCTTTACAAGAAGCTTTGGCTGATTCTGAGGTATTCCTCACTCAGGTCAAACCAACTCCTGAAGAGCCAGAGTCATTAGTGCAGCATTGCAATCTGGCAGCCACGAAATTTCCTTGCATCGCTTTCACAAAAGAAGATATGCAAGTCAGGAATTCAAAACATGATAGACCGTTATATTTTACTGGATATATCGGTTCGAGCATTGTCAATCGGATCCAAGTCGATCCGGGTTCCGCTGTTAGCATCATGCCACTTCGGTTGATGTACCACCTCGGAATCCCCACCAGCAAATTAGCCTCCACAGGAACGGTGATCTATGGGTTCAATACCAGCGGGTCAAGACCGTTGGGAAAAATCCGGGTGAAGTGTCAACTCGGAGATCTGAAGTCTGAAGTCACTTGCTATGTGATCGATGCGGAGACTTCCTATAACTTACTGTTGGGTCGCCCATGGATCCACGGTAATCTTATAGTTCCCTCCACCCTCCATCAGTGTTTGAAGTATGTCGACACTAATGAGGAGGTCAAGACGGTGGTCGCGGATAAGCAACCATTCAAGGGGTTAGAAAATTACTTTACTGACTCCCTTCTTTATGGTGCTGAGTCCGATACTGAACCATCGGCCCATGGTACGGACAGCGGAGAAGAAGCTGATACCGAAGCCGGGCTCGATTATAGTGAAGGTCTTGTACTAAATGACATTGAACCTCTTGTAATCGATCTTGACGGTGATGAATCGTCGGACGAAAGTTGTAACTGGCAACTTGCCGATGAAATAATAAAGAATGATTTAGAGTATTCGCCTTGTCTTGATAATGTAATGCAGGAATTGTATGACGATCCTAGTCTACACATGCCGCTTCGCTCGTCTTGCACGACGATAAAATATCTTCAAAATCCAGTCGGAACAACTGTGATTCTGCCCGCAAAGACAGGGGGTGAAAAAGAAATAATCTTTGGAAAGGGGAATCCATCCCCAACTCCTGATCTTTTCTTGGACATCAATTCGGATGAAGAAAAGCCTGGGCGACATTTCTCTTGGTATAGTTCACAAGCGAATGGTTATATGACAAAACAAGGTTATGACCTCTCGCTCGGTGAAGGTCTTTATTTTGGTCAAGGTGTTAGGGTTCCACCCCGTCCTGCCTATGTACCAAAAGGAAAACCAGATAATTATTACAGTCGCAATAGGGGTCTGGGTTATGCTTCATCATCCGATGACGATTATGGCCAACAGATCATTAACCAATTAATAGACAGGAGTGGGCATTCATCCGACACTTCAAATTGGGATTCGGACGTGAGCATTGGTGAAAGATTCAAAGCCCTAAGGTCGAACATGGCGACAGTTGATCCTTCCACAACCGAAGAGGACGATCAATTGCCTATTTGGGAAGATCCATGGATGCATTACATGAATATCCAATATGGCGATAGATTTGAGCAAAGAGAACCTCCTACTGAGGATAAAGTAGTTCATATTAATATGGGTGACGAAACTAATCCGAAACCTATATTTATTAGCGGTGATCTTCCACCGGATGAAAAAGAGGAATTAATAGCCCTCGTTAAAGAGTATATCGACGTTTTCGCTTGGAACTACGAAGATATGCCGGGACTCGACCCAGATGTAGCAATGCATAGCCTTAACATTAAACCGGATGCCAAACCTATCAAACAACAACAAAGACGGTTTCGTCCGCATATTATGGAGGCAATAGAAGCTGAAGTCAAGAAGTTGATTGATTCGGGTTTTGTTAGAGAAGAACAACATCCTGAATGGTTGGCTAATATCGTTCCAGTCCTCAAAAAGAATGGAAAAAGCAGAATCTGCATTGACTTCAGAGATCTGAATACGGCCTGTCCCAAAGACGACTTTCCTCTACCGATTACGGACGTCATTATTGACAACACATGCGGGTTTGAAAGAATGTCATTCATGGACGAATTTTCTGGGTATAATCAAATCAAGATGCACCCGGATGATGAAAAGCATACAGCATTCAGAACACCCCTGGGTGTCTTTTGTTATACTGTTATGCCATTCGGATTGAAGAATGCCGGCGCTACATACCAACGAGCGATGACGAAGATCTTTCAAGAGCACCTTCGAAAGACCGTCGAATGCTATGTTGATGACCTGGTCGTTAAGAGTTGTGATAAAAACGACCACATTAACGATCTGAAAACGATGTTCGAACTTATGAGGACTCATCAGTTAAAGATGAACCCAACTAAGTCTTTCCTTGGAATGCCGAGCGGTAAATTTCTTGGATTCGTCGTCACCACAAAAGGTATTCATATTGATCCTGATAAGGTGAAGGCAATACACGAGCTACAACCCCCGAGAAATCTTAAAGAACTCAGAGGGTTGCAAGGTCGATTGGCATACATCCGTCGGTTTATATCAAATCTGTCTGGAAAATGTCAACCGTTCTCTAAACTCGCGAAGAAAGGTGTGTAGTTCGTTTGGGATGAAGCATGCCAAAAGGCATTCGAAGATATTAAGAAATATCTGGCGAATCCTCCTATTCTCGTTGCACCGAAGTCGGGCAGACCGTTTTTGATTTATGTCAAAGCGACAAGCCATTCGTTAAGTGCCTTACTTGCACAAGACGACGATAACGGTCATGAGCAAGCTGTGTATTATCTGAGTCGTACATTGGTAGGAGCTGAGTCTCGTTATCCGATGATTGAGAAGGAATGCCTCGCCTTGGTATTCGCGATTCAGAAAATGCGACACTATTTAGTTGGACAGACAATCTATGTCATTTTCAACATAAATCACGTCCGAGTATTCATGACCCAACCGGCTTCCATGAATTGGCGTTTAGCCAGGTGGGCTTTACTCTTATCGGAGAAAGAACCCCAACATAAAGAGGTTCAAATTCCGAAGCAGTCTCGTTTCAGCCGACCGATTGGACGAAATAAACCGGAAAGTTCAAACGCACCATATCGTTTCGGCGTTATGGCTCAGCTAGCCAATATCCCAGCAAGGATTACGCTATACGAGTTGTTGCGTCTCTCAAAAGAGTCTAGCCAGGTGGGCGCTACTCTTATCGCAATATGACCTGTACTTCAAGCAACAAAAATCAGTTAAAGGACGAGCTATTTGCGATCTTTTGGCAGAAAACCCTACGAAAGACGTAGTCGAATTGTACGACGATCTGCCAGATGAAACTCACGAAGTAAATGTCACCTCACATCAACAAGTGTGGCAATTGTACTTCGATGGGGCTTCCCGATCAACCAACGTAGCAAGTGCACCCGGATGTTCTAAAATCTCCTCAGGAGTGGGGGTCGTTTTAGTTTCCCCGGAAAAGCATGTCTTGCCTAGAGTATACTCGTTAACCGAACCATGTTCTAATAACGTAGCTGAGTACAATGCATTGATAATTGGACTCAACTTTGCCAAAGAGCTGGGGGTCGAATACCTTGAAGCTTTTGGAGATTCTCAACTGGTAGTTAATCAGATTCGAGGAGAGTATGAAGTTAGAAATCAAGACCTGATTCCATACCACCAGGTGGCCATCGAGATAGCAAGCTCGTTTGAAGAATTTTTATCGAATACGTTCCGCGTCTCAAAAATGCATACGCAGACGCACTGGCAGCATTGTCGGTATCCTTGGCTCAACCTCCCAAAACAGAGCAATTGATTACAGTGAGGACTCACCAGCTTATTGTTCCAATCTATGATTCGAATGCTAAAGAGGCATACTCAACAGGAGTTGAACCCGAAGTTCGAGATTGGCGTTTTCCCATTATCGACTACGTCTTACATGGTATATTACCTGAAGATGTAAGAGAAAGGGAATCGATTCGGCGAAGAGCGCTGAGATTTTACTACAATGCCACAACGCAAACGTTGTATCGACGATCTTATGATGGTCTTTTACTCCTTTGTCTATCCGGCAAAGAAGCGGAACAAGCACTCAAAGAGGCGCATGATGGGATATGTGGTGCACATCAGCCCGGTCCTAAACTCTATAATCGACTTAGGAGAATCGGGTATTACTGGCCAACTATGGTAAAAGACGCAGTCGAATACGCCCGACGATGTGAGGTATGTCAATTACATGCAAATTATATGCACATACCCCCTGAATATCTGCATCCTTCGGCGACATCGTGGCCGTTCGAGACATGGAGAATGGACATTGTAGGTCCTATTTTTCCGCCTTCAGTTAAAGGAGACCGTTTTATTCTAGCAATCACCGATTACTTCTCGAAATGGGCAGAAGCAGTTCCACTCCGAGAGGTGAAGACGAGTGATGTGATCAAATTTATCAAACACTATATCATATATCGATACGGTGTTCCGAGGCGAATAGTGCACGATAATGGACCTCAATTCGTCAGCAACGCATTTATCAAGTTCTGCAGTAAATTCGGGATTAAAGACGTTTCGTCGACTGCTTATAATCCTACAGCTAACGGATTGGCCGAAGCTTTTAACAAGACTATCATCAAAATTCTGGCAAAATTGGTGAAAACCAATAAACGAGATTGGGATGACAAACTCGGCGAAGCTCTCTGGGCTTATCATACCACCGTCCGTACGCCAACCGGAACCACCCCGTATGCCTTAACATATGGGTGTGAAGCCGTCCTTTCATTGGAAATACAGATTCCTTCTCTCCGTATTGCTCTCGTAACGGGAATGACGACGGAAGAACATCATCAGAAACGTCTCGAGGAATTAGAGATGTTAGATGAGAAGCGGTTGGAAGCTCAACAACAGATCGAGTTTTATTAAGCTAGAATCTCTCGGGCTTTTGATAAAAAGCTCCGACGACGGAGCTTTAAAGAAGGAGATCTGGTTCTTACCGTCCGAAGACCTATGATTCTCACTTCAAAAAAGAAAGGAAAATTTGAACCAAAATGGGAAGGACTATTTGTAATAGAAACAGTCTATTCAAATGGTGCTTATCGCCTAATTACCCAAGATGGCAACAAATTGATGATGCCAATAAATGGGAAGTTCCTGAAAAAATATTATCCGTAATATATTCAGGATAACCTATGTAAAGCGGGAAGTTCCTAGAGAATCCTATATAGGATATTTCAGGATAACCCGAGATCAGTTCACTGTTTTAAATGAGAAACTGATCATATGAATAATCTATTCTTAATTATGATAAAAATAATTAAGATCCTCTTACTACTTTTGTTGAGATGAGATTTAATGACAGTTAATCTTTCCTCACAAAACCCTGTAACGTGATCATGGAAGAGGAGATTCGATAATTTGTAACCTCACACCATGAAACCTTCACCGATCGGATCGACCAATAGTCATCAATCCGTATCAGTCAACAAATTATTATGTCAAATTCTTATGTTTGAAATCAAAACTTCCCACCGAGTAGTTTGTGCAAATCAACGAACTCATTGTTATTTGCACCCTACTCCAATTCCTCACCTGGTCAAACCTTTAAATAGTTAGGACCAAAGCCAAAATCCCCTCTCGATTCCTTCAATGAACGAGAGGTCCACAAATCAAACGATCAAACCTTCTTATAGTTAGGATCGTCTTAAAACTCCCACTTGGTCAAACCTTACTACAGTTAGGACCACAACCAAAATCTCCTTTCGATTCATTTTGCGAACGAAAGGTCAACTTTTGAATTGAGTAATCAAATCTTATGACAGTTAGGGTTATTCAAACCAACCCAGATTCTCTAAGTAGAGATTCCACTTTGAGTTTCCTTTTCTCTAGGAGATAGAATATAAAATTCTCCCTCTCCAATTCCGGGTTTATCTCTACTAACAAACAAGAGACCAGGAGATAGAATATAAAATTCTTCCTCTCCGATTCCGGGTTTATCTCTACCAACAAACAAGAGACCAGGAGATAGAATATAAAATTCTTCCTCTCCGATTCCGGGTTTATCTCTACCAACAAACAAGAGACCAGGAGATAGAATATAAAATTCTTCCTCTCCGATTCCGGGTTCATCTCTACCAACAAACAAGAGACCAGGAGATAGAATATAAAATTCTTCCTCTCCAATTCTGGGTTTATCTCTACCAACAAACAAGAGACCAGGAGATAGAATATAAAATTCTTCCTCTCCGATTCCGGGTTCATCTCTACCAACAAACAAGAGACCAGGAGACAGAATATAAAATTCTTCCTCTCCATCATCGGGTTCATCTCTACCAACAAACAAGAGACCAGAATACTCCAATAGGTATACGAGTCTAAACTATTTCCCTAATCTCAACAGGAAGTTTCTGGAGAATATCACTCAGAATATTCTTAAGAATAACCTGAATACTCCAATAGGTACACGAGTCTAAACTGTTCCCCTACCCTCAACAGGAAGTTTCTGGAGAATATCACTTAAAATATTCTTAAGAATAACCTGGCTACCCCAAATGGGTATACGAGGTTAAGCTATTGTGTTCTTATGGAGACTGATTTCACAAACACAAATTCCAGCTTCAATTCAAGATCTCGACAACAGTTAAGCGATAAACGCGATGCTGAATAAATCTTAGCTATTCTACAAAGCACTGAATAGATTGAGGCTTGTGTTTTTCTGCCAACACTCACCCTAAGTTGATTACACTGGGCTCTTAGATTTTGGAGGTCGGAGTTAGCAGACGTTTGAGAATCGCGCCACACTTGCAACCTGGAGTCCATGTGAGAAGCGATATAGGAGGGTACGCCTTTGGTGCGGAAATCCTTCAGAAGTTCAACATGTCGCCTCAAGTCGACTAAATAAGCACTGAGCGAATCGGCTAACTCACCATATCCTTCTTCTTTAATTTCCGATATGTAGTGGTCGAGAGGCCTTTTAAAATTCTCAAAAGGTGACCCTATGAAGAGAATGTGATCGATCATGGTATTCAAAAAATGGACAAAGCCTTGGAGATCAGAACAAATAACAGCTTTATAGGGGTCTTCGTCCGCCAATAAAGCCTGAATTTGACTTAATAATGTTGAGGAAGGAGCTGCGATGAAGACAAATATGTTAGTACAAAATATATATGTGCATGTATAACGGCAAATTGAAGCATACCAAGTTGAACAGAAGAGCCTTCAGCACGATCTTGTTCACCCAATGGGAGTAGTTCGGCCTCCTGAGCAGCCAAAGTCGGTTCAGGAATGACAGCTTTTGACGCACCGGCTACGTCAGAAGATTTTTTAATCTCAACCTCAGAAAACTTTGGATCTAGGTTGAGAGGCTCCTTAGGAGAGGATTCTATAAACAAAAGAATTACAATGAGCATAACAGAATCTTGATCCGAAATTTGAAACAAGTTATGGGTAAACTTACCAGCTCTGGACACCACATCGGTTGATGTACCAACTTCTTCAGTTGGTCTCGCTTTTGTTGTAACTGGACTAATTTGAGGAGTGACGGTGACTTCTATCATCATGGGGTCTATAGGAGTAGAAGGTTGAGGTTCAAGAACTGATGATTGCAAATCAACCTCAGTTCCTACCCATGGCACGAGCTCACTACTCTCCGGTCGATCAGACGTTCCAGTGATTATGGTAGTATCAGTTCCAGCAGCTGGTCCTATAATTCAAACACTTATATGATTAATCAAGTTTAAACATATATGTGTGTATGTGTGGAGTTCACAGAACCAAAGTCTTACTCTCAGAAGGACCTGCTTCTGTTGAACCGACCCCAACGTTGGATTCTGTGGCCGTACCAGGAGTTTTCCCCGATAATAAATCGGAGATATACTGATGGTCGCCTTCAGAGAGATCGAAATCGAGGTGATGCTCATTGAATTCCTCGACCTCTGTTGCATGCGTGGCCTCTCCTCCAACAGATTCGTGCATCGTGGCATCTACAAAACGTGTTGAATCGTAAATGACACGTAAATTCAAACGAATTTGCTCAAGACAAAGATTAATTACCTTCGTTGGTCGGGACGGATTCGAGAGCTTCACCACTTGTACCTGCTTCTTTTAGTTTAACTAAAAGGAGACCAAGCGCACAAGTCATTAAAGGAGGCACACGGTCTGACTCATTCATTTCTCGGATTTCTCTTCCAAGGGGAGAAAGATCAGTACCTGTATCCGCAGCCGATGGATCGATGTCAGGAGTTGGTGGAACATCAGCTGGTCCTTCTTTCAGAGCATCTTGCATTTGCTGGACGAAGCTGGTCTCCTCAGTCTCCATACCTCCGGGAGAAACAGCATCAGCTGGCAACTCTCCTTCTTCTCGACCCCCTACAGAAGTTGAGCATGAAATAAGTTTGAGCGTTAAGAAATGTAAAAACGATAAAAAACAAATAGTTACCTTGTTCATCAGAAGAAACACTATGACCAGACGTCTCTTCTAGAGCAGGAAGATGAACGTGTGGTTTGGAGACAGTTTTCTTTTGTCTCTTCGGTGGATGTGCTTCAGAACCTTCGTGACGACGTTTGGTGCGTAATTCAGTGCTGGGAGGGACTTGAGTTTGAGCTTGAGTGGAAGATTGAGATCTTTGCCTACGAACAAGAGGCATTGTATCCTCTTCATCCTCTTCGTCTCCACTGAGAACGTCTACCGTCATCCGATTAGGATAGGTCATGACGACTCTCTCTCTCTGTTTTCTCAGAGCAGCTTGTGGTTGGGCCGGAGCGACGGAAGGTCTTACAAGTCCCCTTTCAAAGAAAGAATCAGGGAGACCAGCTCTTTCATCAGAACTCGAGCCAGTCTCACCCGCCTCTTCAGAAGTCTCCGTTTCCTCACTATCAATACCAGCTGGAAGAACCGGTTCCTTTCCTTTTCTCGAGGATTCAGCTGCCTCTTTTCCTCGAGTTGACATCATAGCCTCATGAGTCGCCTCTGTCGCTTTCTGCGGAGCTGCCTCTTCCTCTGAGTCCGATACTCTCCCATGTCGAGTGATGATATTAGCAGCAATCAACCACTTACAAAAGAGGAAGGTCATCCGTAGAGGCGGCGCTTCTAAAGGGAGATCGAATTCAACATTTGTGCAACCAGCGATGCTCCAGAACCAAGCCCTCGCACCGTCGATAAGTCCACCTCGAAAGCTAAGGTGACGATTCGGGTTGCCGGCGTACATTTGATCATAGCCGAACTGACGGGCGAATCGACATGGAAAATAGGGTTCAATGTGACAAACATCTCTTACCCTGAACAATATATATCCAGGTCGAATGTTCATCAACCATCTGAAGCACCCGACATCCAAGATGGTGCGATTCCGCCTTGGGTCTTCAGCATCCACTAAGGTAGTATTGTAGGTACCAGAAAACTGAGGGAAGCAGGGGAAGAATTCCCAACACTTGTGAATTTTAAACTGCCTCGTTATGTCTGGCCCTCGATGCTTGATCCATTTGCAATTCTCGAGATTTTGCAACAGAGGGAGGCTGGGATTTACCATCTCAGGAGCTTCCATTAAATCTGGTCTATGAAGTACTAACCAGATCATCAGATAGGTGTAGGGTAGCTCCAACTTCGGAACGGACAGACTGGCGGAGGGTTTCTTTTTCTCCTGAGTAAACACGGAGATTAATTGCCGTAATCCACTGTGAATAGCGGCCACCATAGCGGGAAGCAAAGATAATTTGCGACCTGTAGCTAGCTGGACGGCCGGATACAACACTTCCATTGGCATCGCATCTGAAGACTGGTGGGGAACTACACATTTCTTTAGCCATAAAGCTAGAAAACCCGCCAGCAGAGCAGTAGAGCTAATCGGAACACCAGCTTGCCACAGATAAGAGCGGAACTTAGTGCCATGCGAAAATCCGTCTTCTGAGCGCGAGGTATAAGATTGCGCGTGGGTTTTCTCTAACAGACGATTGATTTCACCCGTACTCAAGGGAGACAATCCGCACACATCTGCCGAACGGACATCCAGGTTCTTGAAGAGATAATCAGCGAATTGTTTTAAACTGACTTGAGGAGACTTCTTTCTGGCTTTGGGCTCCATCTCGGCCATGGCTATATGATAATGGCAGGTCAATTCCCATAAGGTGTCATGGGTTACAGTTGAGCTATCTTTCATCTTGTTCAGCTGATTGGTGGTCGGAAAGAACTCTTGATATGGAACATCGCCCATAGGCAAACCAGACACCTGCATCATTTCATGCAGTGGTAGTCTGAGCTCCCCATTTTTGGTAAATAATGTATTAGTGTCCGGGTTGTAGATCTCGAACAAACAGAGGAAATGACCTACACTAATCTGCAGGCCATGCATGCTGGCACGGATCGGGACATCCAACCCTAATTCTACTAACTCTCGCCCCCAACGGTTCAACACATATCGGGTCATCCTGCTCCACCACCATTTGTCCCCAGAATAATGGACCCATCCATAACATCTAAAATTCTCTCTGGGTAATCTTCGTCCCGCTGCCGCTAACCGGTTCTTCACGGTGTTGGCTTGTGCTATCTTCTCATTCTGAGGTATATTGTCTTGTCCTAAGACACTCGGATGAAGTCCCCGCACATGAGCTCTTTCACTGGAACCTGGGGTGGCTTCCTTCCCAACGAAACCACAATGAATACGCTCGTGGTTTTCGGTTAACCTCTAGAACATCTCACGTCCAATCGATAGGTTCCTAAACTTTAACAGTGAGTGATCTCGAGGGATAAAAGGCAGATATAAGAATGATGACCCACTCTGGTGCAACCATTGCGCAGGCTGGCAGAAAGCAATCTTCGGATCTTTCACCGAATCACCAAACAAGAAATCCGGCTTCCTTATACATTGATTCGAGTCTTGCTCCGAAATCAGGGTCGCATCCATGATTAATCATCGTAGAACACGACAACTACCTCGCTGGATTAATTCTCTAGCACTTTCGCTATAGCCAGATTTGAACTGGGGAGATGATTCAATTAACGGGATCCCCTCATAATAAGAGTGGGTCACGCTACTCCGACCCGTAACCGCATCAGCAGTAAAGATGGAAGAAGGAAATCGGACTGATAAAAGAAACATACACATAAATCGTGTAAGTATAGCCCTAAAATTTTAGAGAAAAGCGGTATATCTTATTCCATAAGATATAGTCGCTATCTCCATAGCAGGTGTGACGATTTTCCATCTACCACATGTATAAAGGAGATACGCGTTACTATGCACGGGCATTATAACGGCATACCAAAACCTTTCAATACACGTGGGATGATATGAAATCGCCCCTGTGTATTCTGAAGTGTGTTTTGTCAAAGCAAAACAAACACTTTTAAGCGTCGATCCCCTTAAAGGAGGATACCGTCTCTTCTCGAGGGTATCTCAAAGGATACAGACGAGGATCTGCATGCAAACACAAATATTGATGCATGAAATTGAAGAAATACAGTGTTTAAAATCGCGAAAGGGTGAGAGAAATATACCCCCATGCGAAGCGGCAACAGGGGCAGCCTCCTCAGGGCTCTGAACAGTCGGACGGCCTCGAGTCCCTCGAGCTCTACGCGGCGACATGACGAAAATACGATCTACATTGGAACCCAAGAGGAAAGTCAGGATTTTAAGCATGAAATCGACCAAAATATCACGAAGTACGGCCGAAACAATGCATGCACAGTCACAGTTGAAGAAAATCAAGATTTGAAAGAAAAGAGGGAAATCAAACCTATCAAATCCGAGTGGAATCACCACCAAACAACAACTCCCCACGAATCAGAAATGAGGAGAAGGAGAAAAGACAAAGAACTGCAGAAAATCGCCCAAGAAATCGCCTGAAAATCGCCCAGAAATCGACGTGAAAAAGCCCTAAAAAACCCTAAGTTCGAGTTTTATACTCGCTGGCTCGCATCGCGAGACAGAAAACTCTGTCTCGCTAAGCGAGACAGAAAACACTGTCTCGCTAAGCGAGACAGCATAATCTGTCTCGCTGAGCAATTCAGTAATAAAAGCTGAACCCACAAGAACATGTACCAACTTCAATTCAAGATCTCGACAACGGTCAAGCGATAAACGCGACGCCGGGAAAACATTAGCTATTCTACGAAGAACTGAATAGACTAAAAGCAGAAGAGATCAAACATTGAAGCCATTTACAAGTCCTCCCACACGATCTACTCAGCCAAGCATTGAAGGGATCGTAAGTAAAATCTATCTTATTCAAAGTATCCCGGACGCTTCTATAAAAGAATGCGTCTGGAATACTTTGGAGGGGGTATCTGTAGGCATCAAAAAATGCTAATAGATCAAACATAGGGAAAACCACTTAAAACTGACAGATATGAACTGTCTCGCCAGCGAGACAGACTTTGCTGTCTCGCCAGCGAGACAGTGTTTGCTGTCTCGCTAGCGAGACAGACTTTACTGTATCGCCAGCGAAACAGCTTTGAAATGGTCAAAAAACTACCTTTGTAACTGCCCTACACGTGTCCATTAACTGCCAAGGGACGTGGGAAACATCGTAGGCGAAAATCACGTGAATAACTACCAAAATAACGGAGTTTGAAACGTGGGAAGGCAGTTAAAACGAAAACTACATGCGGTTACTGTTTCCGAGATAGTATTTACTGTCTCGTGAGCCGAGACAGCAAACACTGTCTCGCCCAGCGAGACAGTAAACACTGCCTCGCTAGTCTAATTTCGTCGTTTGTTGAATTTTTTCAGTTATGAACTCCAGAGGCTATAAATACCCCCCTAGGGTCATTTCTGATGAGGATCGAGCATATTTTCGAGCAATCCAGAGCAGAGAGAGTAGATTTGAGTTTTCGTGCAACTCCTTAAAATTAAGCGTTGACTTGATTTTAAGAAGAACGACTATCTTACTTTGATAAGATATCGTTTCAAATTCTCACTTCGATAAACGAAGTCAGAATCAGTACACCCCCTTCACGATCTGTGATTCGGCGGTCCACGAACCAAAGCGTTCCCGACACAGGCAAAGTCCCACAAAAACAAGAATCGATAGACGATTTTTTGTGTTATTTTCTCAAGAGTTGTAATTTTTTGCTTTGTTGTGTAGAAAAGGTCTTATAAAAAGACTATTTCTTTGAATTTGTTGTAATCAAACGAAGATATAATGAATTCCTCAACAGAAACAACTTTTGCTGAAAACAGAGTGAGGATGAGAAAATAAAAGATCTCGAAAGCAAAATCAACGCTCTAATGTCTGCTCGAGAGGTGAAAAGGACCGACATTGCATGTCCCTATCCAAGAGAGTGGGATTCAATAACATACCCGGTGAAGTTCAACCTGATTAACTTCACGCCTTTTGACGGGAAGGGTTCGCCCATACAATATCTGATCTACTTCAAGTCCCACTTGGGTATGATCTTTGGCAATGAAGCCTTGATGGTTCGGTCATTCGTTAGCACCCTTCGTGGGCCCGCCTTCGATTGGTACCGTCGTCTTAAGTCTGAAAGTATTAATAACTGGGAAGACCTAGAGAGCCTATTCCTTGCTCATTTCTTTGATGATGACACTAAGGTATCAATCAGGACACTCTTTGATGAGAAGCAAGAAGACAACGAGACGGTCGACGACTTCGTCAAACGCTTCCGAAATAAGGTAATGAACTGTCGAGATCCGATCACAGAGGACTTCTTCCTTCAACCCTGTCACAACCACCTCTCCTCGGACGTGTTGGAAGTTATAGGAGTAGCATCGTCTAATAACTGGAAAGAGTTGAAGGTGCGCAGAGAGCAGGCCGAACGCTTCCTCAGAAGGAAAAAAACCGAAAGAAGCCAACTGACGGCTAACTCTCTGAAATCAAATTTTGCATCTTGTGGTAAAGGGAAAGCATCTGCAGCAGCTGTTAACACTAATCAGACGTTGCAATAGCAACCATGAAGATAGCAGAAGACTTTGAATCTGAGACTCCAAAAAGAAAACTCATTCAAGGACGAAGACGTTTCAGCCATCTTCGAATCCCTCCTTGAAAACAACAAGATCAAGCTATCACCTATCACAAATCCGGAGGAAGCTGACAACACTGCGGATCCAAAGTACTGTATGTATCACAGGAGGGTCCTTCATCCCACCAAGGATTGATTTGCTCTCAAGAATAGCATCCAAACTTTGATTGAAGCCGGCGTCATAACGCTGGGATAAGCTAGATGAGAACAGTAACACTCCGACAAGTATAAGAGTATAAACTGCTCCTTCCAAGACTCCGAATAGTATACGAGTATAAACTGCTTCTCAATACTCCAACATGTATATGAGTCTAAATTGTTCTCTTTCTTTCATGGGAAGTTCCTAGAGAATCTTATATTCTTAAGGATAACCCGAACATGCGACTAAGGACAACGTACTCCTCATTGCACCCAGATTTGTAATGAAAGCTGGGGGTGGATAATTCATGTAACGGGAAGTTCCCGGAAGAATGTTAAATATAATATTCTTAGGGATGACCTGATCATTACGAACAAAGTGATAAATACTAAACTCCTATTATGATTTTTGAACACTCTTCTGTGGACAACTCACAGTCTTCCACCATAAAATTCCCCACCGATCAGACTAATTGACGGTGGGACCACCAAAATTCCTTTCGGTTAAATTTACTCAAACTTTCGATGTATCTGTGAACTCAACATCCTCATTGTTAGAGTCCGGACATGGTACTCGGAATTTTAATGTCCTAATCTTTAACAATTATCAAACCTCTCCGTGTTAAGTATTTGTCACTTAACACCAAGAACCCCCTCTGAGTGATTTGTACAAGTCAACACTCCCACTATGATTGGTACTCCCACTCCCACTGTCTACCTGGTCAAACCTTCCTACAGTTAGGACCACAACCAAAATCCCCTCTCGATTCCTCCAATGAATGAGAGGCCCACAAATCGAGTGATCAAACCTTCCTACAGTTAGGATCGTCTCAAACTTCCCACTTGGTCAAACCTTCCTAGAGTTAGGGCCAAAACCAAAATCCCCTCTCGATTCCTCTAATGAACGAGAGGTTCACTTTCAAATCGAGTGATCAAACCTTCCTACAGTTAGGATCACCTCAAACTCTCGCTTGGTCAAACCTTCCTACAGTTAAGGCCAAAACCACAATTCACTCTCGATAAACAAGAAAGCCACATTTAGTTCGGTAATCAAACCTTCCAACAGTTAGGATTATCCAAATCTTTTGGATTCTCGGAGTGGAGATCCCCCTAGTTTCACCTTCCCGGATTCTAAAAGTGGAGATCCCACTTTGAATTTCCTTTGGCAACTAGAGATAGAATATAAAATTTTTCCTCTTCAGCTCTGGGAGATAAAATATAAAATTCTTCCTCTCCCGTATCGGGTTCGTCTTTGCCCCAAGAGAAGACACCATCCATCAACTCTAAAATCCATGCTTCACACGCACGGGGAATTGTATCCCGGATTCTAAGTAGGGATAAATCAACATCTAACACGCGTTGTCGGTTTAGTCTTTCACCGATTAAAGAAGACATCAGAATTCCAGTCTGGGGAATTTGATCCTGAAGCCTAAGTAGGGATAAGTTAGCGCCTAACACACGTTGCCGGTTAGTCTTTTACCGTAAAAATAACAAAAGCCCACATATTCGATATTGTGACAGGTTGTTATTAATAACACCATAATCCATGCCTTACACGTGCGGGGAATTTTATACTGAATCCTAAGTAGGGATAAGTCAACGCCTAATACGCATTGCTGGTTTAGTCTTTCACTGATTAAAGAAGACACCAGATTTCCAGTCTGGGGAATTTGATCCCAAAGCCTAAGTAGGGATAAGTCAGTATCTAACACGCGTTGCCGGTTAGTCTTTTGTCGTGAAAAGGATAAAATCTCACATATTCGATTTTATGGCAGGTTATTATTAATAACACCATAATTTGTGTCTTACACGCATAGGGAATTTTATCCTGAATCCTAAATAGGGATAAGTCAACGCCTAACATGCGTTGTCGATTTAGTCTTTCACCGATTGAAGAAGACACAAGAATTCTAATCTGGAGAATTTGATCACAAAGCCTAAGTAGGGATAAGTCAGCACCTAACACGCATTGCCGGTTAGTCTTTTGTCGTGAAAAGGATAAAAGCCCACATATTCGATATTGTGGCAGGTTGTTATTAATAACACCATAATTCGTGCCTTACACGCTCGGGGAATTTTATCCTGAATCCTAAGCAGGGATAAGTCAACACCTAACACGCGTTGCCAGTTTAGTCTTTCACCGATTGAAAAAGACACCAGAATCCCAGTCTGGGGATCTTTATCCCGAATCCTAAGTAGGGATGAGTCAGCGCCTAATACGCGTTGTCGGGTGCCATATTCCCGTAAAAATAACGAAGTCTATGTATTCAAAGTCATAGTAGCAAGTATAAGTGAGTTAATTCTCTTAGCACAACGTCACATGCGGAACAGACTTAAACAATCTGCATGCTAGCCCGACTCAAACGGTAGTCGGTAAAGGCTCATCAAACCCGTTGATGGCTGAGAATTTGCCAAAAATTCTATAAATACGAGTCATTAACGCACCAGCTTTATTAGTTGGTCTCATGACTTGAGCATCCAACGACTTTGGGATAAGATCCATGTCTGCAGACGAAACAACTTTAATAGTTAGTCCTGCAGCCCAGAATTTGGGACCGCCATGCTCCAATGCCTTAAGAGCTTAAACTATGTAGACTCTAGCAAACGTACGAGTATAAACTATGTTAACACCGATCAACGCGTTACAGTAAAGATTGATGCCGATCAACGCATCAGCAATCTCACCAAAATAAGGTAAACGATGATTTCAGGGAGTTCAATCGGATTCAGATATGAATTTCTGACGAAGATGATCAGTTTAAAGTCAACTCAATGGCATGAGCTAAGTTTAGAAACTTACACACAAATTTCAATTTAAGATTTTGACAATGGTCAGATGATAAACGCAGCACCAGAAGTACTTCATCTATTCGACAAAACACTGAATAGATTGAAGGCTGAAGAAGTTAAGAATTGAAGCAGTTCACAGGTCCCTCTACGAAATTAAGGAAAATGCCTATCTTATCCAAAGCCTCCAGACTCTTCTATAAAAGAAATGAGTTTCATATGCTTTGGAGGGGGTATCTGTAGGCGTCTAAAATGCCTATAGGTATCCGTATACAGCTCGAGACGGAGAGAAGACAATGAACATCGTTATCCGAGTCTAAGAGGATTATCTGCGGTCGACAAGCACATGAAGCGAAACGGCGAACCGAGTGACCTGCGTGCTTAACAATCAGCTTACGCCCTCGACAATCAGTCTGTGTGCATTGGTCAGCTCACGTACGTCAAGTCAATCCGCTTGCACGCGTCAATCAGCTCGTGCGAATCAATCAAACACACACCCAACAATTAACTCGTGCGCGTCAGTCAACTCGCACGCGTTTGTCAACTCGCGCGCGTCGGTCAAATCGCGTGGAGCGTACAAGTCAACAAGACGATCAAATACGTAAAACGTTGGAAAATACAAGTCCCAGAATAGCTGAAAAACACAAGAAATCAGCGAAGCCAAAAATTCCAGCACGTCACGTAGGACGGACTAAACCGACCCGCGCTCGCGCGGGACGGAATGATCCGACCCGCACCGGCGTAGGTCGGACTCAACCGACCCATGCCGACGCGAGTCGGATCCATTCCACCCATACCAACGCGGGTCGGATTCATCCGACCCGCGCAAGCACGATGTCAGATTTTCCCCTGCGCGCTGTTTCGACCCATGTTCAATTTTTGACGGTTTTTCTTGGGATTTGTTCGTTCCTGAGCATCCAAACTGATCTGATATCATTCCAAAATATTGTTAATAAATTATTAACTAAAGATAAGGACGAATCATTCATTCTTATTCAAAAACCCCCAACCAAAGCCTATAAATACGAGCTCGGGGGCTCATTTCAAGGAGCGGATTAATTATCAAGACGAGGAGGTGCTGCTGAGTTGGAGAGCAAGGGAGCACGAATTTCAGCAAGGGCAAGCGAGATCCCGACGAATCCCGACATAAAGAAGAAGCAATTCGAAGGATCTGAAGCCCGTTCCCGTCCGTTCCTCGAGATTAGGCTTGGTCTTAATCTCGAGAAGAGCTACTAATTTTGCTTGGTCGATTTCAGCGCTTTAAGAAAATACCTCCTTGGTGAGGTAGGAGCTCTGATAAATTTTCAGCAACCAGATTTGATCAAAGGTGGTCCACGGATAAACCCCGGTACAGGCGAAGACACTCACGCAAGTAGGAGATGATAAACAGATCTTGCGTTTATTTTCAAGAGAAATGTATCTTTTATTTTTATTATGTAAAGGTCTTATAAAAAGACCGATCTTTTTGAACTTATTGTAACGATCAAAGTTGTAATGAGTTATATAATGAAGAAAACAATTTTCGACGAAAACAGTGTGCAGGTGTACTGCAGAGAGAGAAAGTTTTTTTGAGGCTGACCTTTTTTGAGAAGAAAAGCAAGGAGCTTATTTGAGGGTTTAATTTGTGAGAGTTGTGTGATTGTAAACCCATTTGTATTCTTTTTCTCTCTAATAGTAGATCCTCCCCTCCTTGCCCCATGAACGTAGACAATTTGCCGAACCATGTTAAAATTGATTGTTCGTACTGTGATATTATAATAGTTTATTAGGTTCCCTCGACAGGTCAGTCCTAGAACTGATAAGAGGAAGAGCTGATATATCACTTTGTTAAGATATTCACTTCAGATTCTTGTTTCCTTAGTGAGACGATAATTCTTATTATAATCTTTCTCTCTTATTGTGCACCAGAAACTCTGCCGAGACTTCCACTGTACACAACAAGTGGTATCACAGCCCAGATTCAGATCTAGGGTTTTCTATTTTGGTTAGAGGAGTAGATCGATTTAAAAGCTCATCTAGGACTTTGTTTGGTGATAAAGGTGGAATCTTTTGGTAAAGACTCTATCTTTTTAGTTTTAGATCTATTCTTCGTTCGTTGGTGCATTGAGTAAGATGTCGGGGAAAGAAGGTGATTCGGGTGTCGAGGGTGGTGCTTCTAGCGTGAAGACCATTCAGAGTTGAATATCCACTCTATGAAGATAGATGTGGAGAAGTTTAATATCACAAACAACTTTGGATTATGGAGATGAGAGTTTTTGGATGCGCTGAACGCGCAGAATTTGGAGGATACCTTGGAGTTAGATGGCAAGCCAGATGATATTGAGGATGCGCTGAACGCGCAGAATTTGGAGGATACCTTGGAGTTAGATGGCAAGCCAGATGATATTGAAGAGAATGTTTGGAAGAAGATGAATCGAATACCTTGGAGTTAGATGGCAAGCCAGATGATATTGAAGAGAATGTTTGGAAGAAGATGAATCGAACGACTGTGGTGTGATTAGGTCTTATTTGACTCAAGATCTAAAATATAATGTGATGAATGAGACTTCTACGAAGAAGATTTAGGAGATTCTCAAAAGCAAGTATCTGACAATGAGTGTTGAGAAATGCTTGTATTTGAAGAGGAGACTTTATCCTTTCCAGTTGAAGAAGGAAACCTCAATTAGTGATCACATAAATACCTACACAAAGCTTCTTGTGAATTTGGCGAATGTGGATGTCATGATTGAAGATGAGGACAAGACGTTGCTATTATTGAGTTCCTTACCTGACGAGAAATATGATACCTTCGTTCTTACTCAGATTAATAGGAAGGCATCTCTTTCGTATAGTGAGGTGACTGATGCACTTGTGAATTATCAACTTCGAAAGAAGGATAAGGAGGCTTCAGTTGAGCCGGTAGCAAAGGTGTTGGCCGCAAGAGGGAAGGGTCCAAACCGAAAAAATTGGAAGTCACAATCTAGAGTAGGACATCCTATATTTTGAAAAAAATCAGTGTGCTTGGTGCAAGGAGACTGGTCATTGGAAGAAAGACTACCCAAAGCTCGATGAATGGATGAAGAATAAGCATAAGAGAAAAGGGAAGCAATCATTATCAGAAGCAAACATCGTTATTTCGGATGATAATATTTCCGACTCTTCTATTTATTCACTTTCTATCAGTCCTACAGATAGCTATTCGGAGGAATCTGAATGGATATTGGATAGTGGTGTGACCTATCATGTGTTCCCTAGAAGGGAATAGTTCTCCAGTTTTGAGATGCTGGATAGTGATGTTATGTACGTGGCTGATAACCGTACATGTCAGATCCTTAGGATAGGAAGAATTTACATCAAGATGTTTGACGGGATTGTTAGGGAGTTATATGATGTGAGATATGTTCCTTCCTTGAGGAAGAACTTGATCTTGATTGGAGCTTTGGTTAGAGAGGGTATGTGTTCAAATTGAGGACATGGTTCTTAATATTGTGGAAGACTCTCAGATTACGATGAAGGGCGTCAGGAGGAATAACTTGTATTACTTGACTGGAGGTATAGTGGCAGGTGGAGAAGTGACGACTTCTATTGATTCGACTAGATTGCGGCATTTGAGGCTTGGCCATTCCAGTATTGATTCCTAGTATAGATTGAAAGAGGGTGTGAAGACCTGGAGTTTGAAGTCCAGTGAATATGTTGATGTGAGCAAGAATACCGAGGTGAAGTTTAGCACCTCTATTCATCGTGCTAAGGGTCGTTCTGAAGATGTTCATGTGGATGTTTGGGGGCCTTCCAATGGGGCATCATTGGGAGGTAATATATGTTTGGTTTCCTTTGTTAGTGGTTGTTCTAGACGTGTTTTGGTTGTAACTAAATCCCCATTGGAGAAAGTCCTAGTAGTCTCTAACAGATTAAAGAAGTGTAAGATGGACAGAAAGGTGAAGGTAGTTTATTCTGATTTTGTTAGGAGGTACAAGAGGGACCTGTTTCTGTATTAGAACCGAGCTCACGGCATGTCGAGATACTTTGTTGGAAAGAAAATCTTGGGGCAACTAGATAGGATGGCAAATTTGGAGAACAATCCTTGCTGGAGGAGGATCGGTGTTTGTTGTCAAGCAATGATCTGCAGAAGAGTTTTTGGATCGAGGCTTCAACATATTTGGGTCATCCTATTAAAGAGTTGTCAACTGCTGTGATAAGAGGTAAAACTCAATTGGGTGTTTAGTCTGGTAGTGTCACTTCGGTTGAGGCTTCGATGAGGGAGCTAATTAACTCTCAGTAGGTGGAGAGTTTTAGACAGACCTTAAATGTATCGCAGCGGATAGAGAGTGATGCTACTCCATATTGGGTAGAGATTACTCTACATACTCCAGATCATACTGTATCGTTTAGGATTCCAGCTGAGGTGACACGATTTAGGGATTAATTGGTTTTGGATAAGATTATGAGTTAGGTTTTGATTTGAGTGTAGCTAATAGATATAGTTTGGATATAGTCATTGGTTCACCTCGGGTGGAGGTGTTTAATTTGTTAAACTTTGAGGCCATTGGAGGTGCTATCAGCCGTAGAGTTGATGATATTAGAGAAAGGTTGCAAACTCTTCTATTGGAATGAGGTCGTTCGTGGCTATTTAGGTGAACTACGTGAAGGCTTGATTCCTTGGGCAAGAGGATACGTAGGTAGTCTTTATGATGCAACCAATTTGGTGAGTCGATACCGACATTTAGAGAGTGTTCGCATTCTTATTTGGGTTCTCGACTTGTTGTGGATTGAGTCTGTTATCATGAATTATTTCACTTCGTACTAGACGCAACAAGTGAGATATTTGGTTTGGTTTGTGTCGGCTCAGTTTTGGGAAACTTCGCCGAGGTGGAGAAGTGTGAAGCACCACGAGTTCGGCTAAGAACCAGCGGGTTTTTGAGTGAAGAGCTGATGAGATGAAAACGTGTGAAGATGGGGACGTGAAGTGAAAGGCTTCATGTGGGGGCCACAAAACGTGTGAAGATCTAGGGAAACCGCGTGGGAGAGTGTCGAATCCAGCGAACAAAAGAAGAGACCCGAGTTTCGCATTGCTTTAACCTCTAGGCTACAAATAGGAACCCTATTTTTAGCCTAGGGTTTTTGTGTGCAGGAGTAGAGGGAGAAAAACAGAGGCGGCAGTGCAAAACAGAGGGGAGAAAAGTGCGACTGGTACGGAAAGCAGGCGGCTGTGCAAGTCTTGGGCTGTGTGCAGGTGTACTGCAGAGAGAAAGTTTTTTGGAGAGGCTGACCTTTTTTGAGAAGAAAAGCAAGGAGCCTATTTGAGGGTTTAATTTGTGAGAGTTGCGTGATTATAAACCTATTTGTATTTTTTTTTCTCTCTAATAGTAGATCCCCCCCCCCCCCCCTGCCCCGTGGACGTAGGCAATTTGCCAAACTACGTTAAAATTGATTGTTTGTGCCGTGACATTGAAATAGTTTATTAGGTTCCCTCTATTGGCCTCTTTATTTTGATGATGTTTAAAAAACAATTTACCACTAATGTTGTTTTTCTAGTATTTGTATTTCCTTACTTATTGTAGACAAACAACGTGTCGGAGGATGGATGGAATCAAGCATCAACGATCGTATGCAATGGAGGTTGGCAGTATATCGGTATGAAGTCAAGGCAATTAAAGTTAAAGATCCAAGTTTAAACTTCATCCACAAGTTTACTAAGACAAGCTTAATTGAAGATCAAGATATCTTGGGTAAATTAGTTTAGAGTTTATACTTGTGTGTTAATACTTTGAGCTCTATATCACACATACACACAATTCTTGATTTTGAGTAATTTTGATAAAATATTGAGTTATTGGTTTTGGACTTAATAACCATTATATACATATTTTATTAAGTCTATAAAATCATTTTATAAGGTATCAAAATATTGTTTAACTCAATAGTCAAAAATCAAGAAGTTTATGTGCACATGTATTTACAAGTTTTGTAAAATACATAAGTTTTCACAAATGGAAAATTCAATTTGAGAAATTATTTTTTTAAATGTTTAATTTCATGTTTATAAATGTTTTCCAAATTTTTATTAATTTTTGAATTAATTTGTCATGTTTAATTGAATTTACAAAATCAAGTTTTAAATAAGTTTATGTTCGTGCACATGTTCGTGCATGTTTTTGCAAAACAGATGAGTTGTCACAATTGGGAAATGTAATTTGAAAATTTTCTTTATTTTCATGTTTATCTTCATATATAAAAACATTTTCCTAAGTTTTACTAATTTTGGAGTTGTTTTGTTATTTTCAATTGAATTTACAAAAATGAGTTTTTAGCAGTTTTTAGGAACTGTATATATCTATGTTCAAATAATTATTTATCATAAATGGAAAGTTATATTTTATAAATTCTTTCTCTAACATGTTCATATATATGTTTATAAACCTTTCTCAAATTTTTATGATTTTTGGAGTTGATTTACTATTTTAATTGATTTTACAAAGTCAGATATGCAGATTTCCAGATTTCAGAAACTGACAGTTTTCACGGTCGACCGATACAGTCAACCGTGCTACAGTACGGACTACCACGGTCGACCGTCTGCAGTCCAGAAAGTAGTTTTGTAGTTTTGCTTCTCACGATCGACCACCAATGTTACTGTTGCACAGTAACGGTAACTTGCTAAATTTTATCTTTTAGTGGTTTTTTAGGGTTTTTGGGGTTGTTTTCTTCTACCCTATATATACCTTATTGTATTTATCATTTTATACACCATGAGAGTATTTTAAATAAGTTTAAGAAAGTTTTAACAAGAGCTTAAGTTTTGGTTTAAGTTTGTTTAAGAAGCTTTTAAGCAATTAAGAGTTTGATTTTATGAAATCAATTTCACAAGAGCTTGAGGAGATCATCTATTGGTGTTTGAGCATCCAACTATTCTCCCTCTATCTCTTGATCTATTGAGAAGTTTTCTAAACTCTATTTCTAGCTTTTTTTTATATATTTGTTTATCATTGTTATTAAGCTAGAATTATATTAAGTTTAGTTTTGATTTATATCTCTTTGTTCACACACAACCCTTGAGCTTATTGTATTTACATTCATAGTATATTTGGGTTGTGGGTTTGTGACATAGAGTGTGAGCTTAATTGAGTTCTCGTTTATTGTAGAGAACAAATTATTTGTTGCATTGTGAGCTTATTTGTGAAGATCACTTTGTAATACATTTGTACACCGAGAGGAGTGTGTGGTGAGAGACGGGGTCGTCCCAAGAGGAGTGAGGTAGATGGTAATACCTAGATATAGGTTGTAATTCCTAACACTTGAGGGAGACACGAGCTAGAGACCAACACTTGAGATGGCGTAAAGTGTGATTGCAAGAGTGTGTTATTATGAGGTGTAAACGTTATTCGGGTTAGCGTAGAAAACCCGATTGTGATAGTGGAGATCTCCTCGAGGTGAGGAGCGGAGACGTAGGTCAAGTGGTTGACCGAACTCCATGAACTTATCATGTGTTTGAGTTTGTATTGGCGCACTTACTCTTGTGTTTATATTTCTTATCGCCATTATCCATTGCTCATTATTTATATCATCCACTATCTTGTTTATTTTGTTTACCCTTATATATCACTTATCCTAGCTTAAATATCTTGTTGTATTTCATACTTACTAGGATAACTTGTTAATTAGTTTTAATTGGCATAAAATAGGATTAGATTAGCATAAAACCCTAATCACCCTCGCCCCTCTAGGGTCTAACAATTGGTATCAGAGCTTGGTGCTCTTTGATTTAATGTCTAATCACCTTGAGTTAAAGATCCAAGTTATTTTTTTGTGCTAATCTTGTTTAGATTTTATTTGTTATCTTGCTTGCACATATATACATATATTATGGATATGCACGGTACACCTAGTTTAGGTTATGCCATCAATATTACTCCTAGATTAGATAATTTCTCCTATGTCCAATGGTGTGTTAGATTTAATCTATTTGTTAGATCTAAACATTTTAATTTATGGGAAATTATAAATGATGCTTATATTGTGCCCATTTCACAGAAATCCAAGTGGAATAAAAAAGAACAAAGAATGTTTATAATGAATAAGATTTTGTTAGAATATTTGCTAAATGCTTTTGATTCATCTATGTCTAATAAGTTTGTTCATTTTGATAGTGCTTACACCTTATGGAAACTTATAGAAGCACATCAAGGGAATTTAGAGGTGATCCAATAAGCTTTAGAGGATTCCGCTTCTAGTTCATGTGGAGCTTCATTTTCATACACACGGTCACTAGGCGATAGCCCTAGTGAGGTTTGCGAGTTCGAATCCATTTATAATGTATCTAGTGATGAACTTGCTTATGCTTCCGAAAAATTATTGCATACCTATAACAAATTGCATAAAAATTTTATTGAATTGAAAAGCAAGCATGTTAATTTAGAATCTGATCATGAGTTGCTATATTCCAAATTTAATATCATTGCAAAAGAAAATACTATGCTTAAAGAAAACAATAATTTATTAAATTTGGAAAATAAAAAATTGACCTCATCCATTTTTAGCTTAACTCATGAAAGAGATAATGCCATATTAGAAGTAGAGAATATAAAAATTAATACTGCTTCCTTTATGAATGACTATATATGTTCTATTTCTAATAAAATACATATGTGCCTAATAATGAAGATTTGAATCTTGTGAATAAATGAATTTCATCTTTAGATTCAACTTTAAAAATATGCATTAATAATCATAAGAAGTTTATGGATATGTGTATCAAGACTAAGTCAAAATCATCCACTCATTATGCACACATGTATAGCAAAACTTATAAATATTCTATTTGCGGCCGTCAAAGTCATTTAGCTAAGTTTTGCTATGATGCACACAAACATAAGAATTCTAATGCTCCTTGTGCATCTCATGTCATTTAGCTAAGTTTTGCTATGATGCA
The DNA here is from genome assembly GCF_001876935.1 of Asparagus officinalis. Lineage (NCBI taxonomy): Eukaryota > Viridiplantae > Streptophyta > Magnoliopsida > Asparagales > Asparagaceae > Asparagus > Asparagus officinalis. The sequence continues at coordinate 22,144,563 of NC_033802.1, read as the reverse complement.
CACAAACATAAGAATTCTAATGCTCCTTGTGCATCTCATGTAGCTTCTTCATCTTGTACACTTACACATTCACATGCTCATTCTCACAAAGTTCATCATAAGCATGCTAGTGTGTTCAAGTGTGATCATTGTGATCGTTTTGGTCATTTGGTTGAATATTGTTTTGATTTGAAAGGGAAATCACGTTTGCCAAATGTTTCTAGTAGATCACATGTGTTTGAATATGATATTTATGGTAGATTTGGCCATTTAGCGAAGTTTTTGTTATGATTTGAAAAAATGTTCAAACTTGCCAAATTTCTCAAGTAGACCCCCTTTGTTTAATAATGTTTCTCATTTGCAAAATAATTTTAAAGAATAATCATTGTTTGCAAATGGTTCCCGTTTACGAGCTAATGGTCTATAAAAACAAATAGATCTCTTTCATTGCACATATTGTAATCGGAATGGTCATTTAAATGAATATTGTTTTGACCGTGTTAGTACACCATATGTGCCCAAAAGGGTTCATAATCCTAGGACTTTGAGTTTTATTGATAGGGGTCATCTCCCTAAACAATCCGACACCAAGAATGCTTGGGTGCCAAAATGATTTTTAAACCAAGAATATTAGTGTTTCTATTTTTTTTCTTAGTTTTGAAAAATGCTTTCTAAATTTTTTTATGAAAATAATTTTTAATTGATCAAATCTTTTGCTTTCATGATTATTAGTTTCGATTTTGATGAGAGATTTATGTTTATATAACCCTCCGGATTTATTGGGTGTTTATTTCTAAATCTTGTTTATCGGGTACTAAAAGTCCTTATATGGGTTGGAACAAGCTTAAGAGTTTGATATATTGTTGCCTCTCTTGCATTTTGTCAATGTTTTTTTGATTTGTTGCTTTGAATTCATTATATTTCACTTATATGATCATATTTATGTGTTTGTGCTTATGGATCATCTATTTGTGCCTTATAATGCATTCTATATGTGGTTTGATCAAGTTCTACAAAGAAAGTTTTCTTTATTGATGAAACATTATTCTTGGACTTAAATCTTGATTTATGATTTCATTTGGTTGATTTATTTTTATTTAAAAACTGTTTGCATGATTCTCATGTTCCTCTTTTGATTTCATAAATCTATTTTTATACACTATATTTTTATAATTATATAATGAGATACTTCTTTCATAAATGATATATCTATATGTGTTCTTATTGTCCTCTTGTATGTGAGTAATATTTAGCATATTTTTCATCTATGCTTGCTCACATGTTTTGTCTTGGTCTTTATTTCATATACTCCATATGACATTTTGATAGGGGGAGCAATCTCTATACTTGTTTTATACTCACCCATATTTATTTGTAGGGGGAGCTTTTGCTCTCTTCATTCTTTTATTTTCTCCTTTTTGATGTTGTTAAAGGGGAAGAAATATTATGAGTATATTCTTTTTATTTATATGCATGATAATTATAATATTGTATATTCATTTCCTTTCATGCATATATCCTTTTTGTAAATTATTTATCATCATCAAAAAGGAGAAGATTGTTGGCCTCTTTGTTTTGATGATGTTTAAAAAACAATTTACCACTAATGTTATTTGTCTACTATTTATGTTTTCTTATTTATTATGGACAAACAATGTGTCGGATGATGGATGGAATCGAGCATCAACGATAGTATCCAATGGAGATTGGCGGTATATTGATATGAAGCCAATGCAATTAAAGTTAAAGATCCAAGTTTAAGCTTCATCCTTAAGTTTACCAAGATGAGCTTAATTGAAGATCAATATAGCTTGGGTAAATTAGTTTAGGGTTTATACTTGTGTGTTAATACTTTGAGCTCTATATCACACATACACACAATTCTTGATTTTGAGTAATTTTGATAAAATATTGAGTTATTGGTTTTTGGACTCAACAATTATTATATATATATTTTATTAAGTCTATAAAATTATTTTATAAGGTTTCAAAACATTGTTTAACTCAATAGTCAAAAATCAACAAGTTTATGTACACATGTATTTACAAGTTTTGCAAAATACATGAGTTTTCACAAATGGGAAATTCAATTTGAGAAATTATTTTTCTAAAATGTTTAATTTAATTTTTATAAATGTTTCCTAAAGTTTTATCAATTTTGGAACTAATTTGTCATGTTTAATTAAATTTACAAAATCAAGTTTTAAATAAGTTCATGTTCGTGCACATGTTCGTGCATGTTTTTGCAAAACAGATGAGTTTTTACAATTGGGAAATGCAATTTGAAAATTTTCTTTATTTATATGTTTATCTTTATATATACAAACATTTTCCTAAGTTTTACTAATTTTGGAGTTGTTTTGTTATTTTCAATTTAAATTTACAAAAACGAGTTTTTAGCAGTTTTTTAGAAACTATATATCTATGTTCAAACAATTTTTTATCACAAATGAGAAGTTATATTTAAGAAACTCTTTCTCTACCATGTTCATATATATGTTTATAAACCTCCCTCAAAATTTCATAATTTTTGGAGTTGATTTACTATTTTTAATTGATTTTACAAAGCCAGATACACAGATTTCTAGATTTCAGAAACTGTCAGTTTTCATGGTCGACCGCTACAGTAAACCATGCTACAGTGTGGTCAACTACCACGGTCGATCGTCTGCAGTCCATAGAGAAGTTTTATAATTTTGCTTCTCGCGGTCGACCACCACGGTCGACTGCCAATGTTACCATTGCACAGTAACGGTAACTTGCTGAATTTTATCTTTTAGTGGTTTTTTTAGTGTTTTTGGTGTTGTTTTCTTCTACCCTATATATACCCCATTTCATTTATCATTTCATACACCATGAGAGTGTTTTAAACAAGTTTAAGAAAGTTTTAACAAGGATTTAAGTTTTAGTTTAAGTTTATTTAAGAAGCTTTTAAGCAATTAAGAGTTTGATTTTGTGAAATCAATTTCACAAGAGCTTGAGAAGATCCTCTATTGGTGTTTGAGCATCCAACTATTCTACCTCTATCTCTTGATCAATTAAGAAGTTTTCTAAACTATATTTCTAGATTTTTTTTATATATTTGTTTATCATTGTTATTAAGCTAGAATTATATTAAGTTTAGTTTTGATTTATATCTCTTTGTTCACACATAACCCTTGAGCTTATTGTATTTACATTCATAGTATATTTGAGTTGTGGTTTGTGACATAGAGTGTAAGCTTAATTGAGTTCTCGTTTATTATAGAGAACAAATCATTTGTTGTATTGTGAGCCTATTTGTGAAGATCACTTTATAATATACTTGTACACCGAAAGGAGTGTGTGGTGAGAGACGGGGTCGTCCCAAGAGGAGTGAGGTAGGTGGTAATGCCTAGAGATAGGTTGTAATTCCTAACACTTGAGGGAGACATGAGCTAGAGACCAACACTTGAGAGGGTCTAAAGTATGATTGTAAGACTGTGTTATTATAAGGTGTAAACGTTATTCAGGTTAGCGTAGAAAACCCGGTTGTGATATTGGAGATCTCCTCGAGGTGAGGAGCGGAGACGTAGGTCAAGTGGTTGACCGAACTCCGTGAACATATCGTGTGTTTGAGTTTGCATTGGCGCACTTACTCTTGTGTTTATATTTCTTATCCCTATTGTACATTTCTCATTATTTATATCATCCACTATCTTGTTTATTTTGTTTACCCTTGTGTATATCACTTATCCTAGCTCATATATCTTGTTGTATTTAATACTTGCTAGGATAACTTGTTAATTAGTTTTAATTAGCATAAAATCAGATTACATTAGCATAAGACCCTAATCACCCCCTCACCCTCTCTAGGGTCTAACACCCTCGATAGTTCAGTCCTAGAACTGATGAGAGGAAGAGCTGATATCTCACTTTGTTGAGATATTCGCTTTAGATTCTTATTTCCTGGGTGAGGCGAGAATTCTTATTTCGATATTTCACTCTTATTGTGCACCAGAAACTCTACCGAGATTTCCATTGTGCACAACACAATTTGTGCATAAATTGGGTTTTCTATCTAACTTTTAACGAATAGTTTGGACGTAAATTAGGTTTTCTAGAATTTGCCGATCCACATGACAACATGTAAAAGAAAAACTTGAACTAACTCTCAACCATTTATGCAAGTTCCAAATTCTGGAACCTACATAAATGGTTGAGAGTTAGTTTGTAATTACAGATAATACAAGAACAACGAATTGAGAGAGCTCGCCATGATATGTTGATTCAAATTCAGTAGGAATAATTTCCATTGTGAGCTCACTCAATTCGTTGTTCCTGAATATTTCAGGGGCATTGAGAAACGCCCCCATGAACCGGACCAGAATGAAGCTGTTGGATTTGGAGTCACGCCCACCGTCGCGAAAGCGATATCACCTGAGAGAGAGCCCTGGCTTTCGTTATCACAAAAGCACAAGTCAACCTCTAAATTCTTGTTTCTCAAAGGAAACGAGAATAGATAGTGCAATTCTTATTTCTCAAAGGAAACAAGAATCGAAAGTGATATATTTCATCAAAGTGAAATATACACTCTTCCTCTCATCAGTTCAAGGACTGAAATCTCGAGGGAACCTACAAGCTATGGCAACTCACAGATAAGACAAATACAAACACTAGATTTTTACGTGGTTCGGCAAACTAGCCTATGTCCACGGGAGGGGGTTTCACTATAGAGAAAAAATACCAAACTTATACAAATTCTCTCTTCCTCTCTTTCTTTTCTCTCAAAATTACTCCACTTGAGATTTTTCCCACACATTTCCTCTACACCCCACCTCTCTATTTATAGGCAAGGAAAGGGGGGCTGAACCGAAAAATAAGCGGGCACAGTCGCGCGGGAAAGAAAAGCGCACGCGCGGGAAGCTGGACATGAGCACGCGGGCGTTGGGCTCGAAACGGGAGCTGCAGGCGCTGGCTTGATCTCGCGTGCGCGCGCACGGAAGAGAAGAGTGGCTGCTCTTTCTCGTGGGTGTGGGCAGACAAAACCCACGTGGGTGGGCCCCCACACTCCATCACAATTCTCCACCTCGTTCATCATTTGATAAACCTCAAATTTTGAACGACAACACCAGAAGAGCCCCCTACGAACTCCACCAGAGAGATATAGGCCAAACTGTTAGCCCTTATGTTTTGATGATGTTCTTACAACCACCATTATTGGTACTAATGGCTTATTGAGTGAAATTGTAGTAAATCTATTTATCAAGCTCGTTAGTGCCATCAATGGTGGATGGATGGAATATATGCTACAAAGATAATATCCAAAGGAGGAGGAGGCCAAGAGATGAAGCAACGTTAATTCAAGAACGAAAAACTCGAATAAAAGCTTCATCCGATTCAAGCTAATCAAAGCTCAAGTATTGCTTTAAATATGAGGATATTAGCTTTCTTTTATGTTTCTCTCTAGTGCTAGAATGTAGGCAAAGAGTCACTATGTTCACATGAAGCTATTGGGACTTACACACATGTTTTCTTTCTTAAACTTTTAAGCCGTTTTCACAAAACCTTATTTTTCACAAATACGAGAACCTATCTGCAAAATTCTTTCTTCAAACAGTTTATTTTTAGTATCAAAAACATTTTACAAAGTTTCAGATTTTTCAGAGGTCAAATAAATATTCTACAAATATTTTAACTTGGTCAAAAACTGGTTTCCAGCATATGTCAGAAAGCGGTCGACCGGATCGGTCGACCGCACATATCATCTTTTCTTACTGGTTTCCAGAGAGGTCGTCGGTCGACCGGGCCGGTCGACCGAATTCTCGATTTTTTATCGGTCGACCGATCCGGTCGACCGACAGTGTTTCTGCTGGTTTTCTTATTTTTCTGAAGCAGCTCACGGTCGACCGAAATTTTCGGTCGGTCGACCGACGTGATTTTCGGTCGATCGAACGATATTTCGGCCGACCGCTTTTTTCCCTTCAGTCAACACGAGATTTCTTTTTAAACGGTCTTTTATTTTCGATTGTTGTGCTTTCACTCTTTTGTGCTTGGCTCAGTCTGAGCTAAGACTCTGTAAAGGGGATTATCTTCCTAAACAGGAAGATTGGGTTTGGTTTTTAAAATTGTTTTAATCTATTCTATAAAAACCCTACAGCTGCTTCTTCTTCTTCTTCTTCTTCCTTGAGCCAAACGTTTGAAAAACCAGAGAGAGTATTTTCTGTTTCTGCTGAGAAAATTTTCAAATCAGTCCTGCTTTCTTCTCTGTGGTTTTGTGTGAGCTCACCTCCCAGCTTCAGAAATTTGTTCTCTTTGCCATAGGAGCTTTGTAAGAGAGAGTTCTACATCTGTTATCTTGTGCTGTGTAGTTGAGATCTTGAGTAAGATCTACTGTGAGGGAGTGATCTGTTGAGATCAAACTGTGTAGTGAGAGAGATCGTGTGGGATCGCTGTGTAGACGAAGTTCCGGCTTCCAAACCGGCTGTGTAGTGGATTTCTCCTCGAGAGTGGGGAGCGGGGACGTAGGCCAGAGGGCCGAACCTCGTTAACACATCGCGCGTCAAGGATAACGATTCCTAACCCTCTCTTATTTACCTTGTTTGCATCTATTTACCGTGAATTGCTTGTTGTGTGTTTTAAACTGCATATTAGAGCCTTTTGACCCTAATCACCCCCCCTCTAGGGTCCAACAATTGGTATCAGAGCTTGGTCTCTATATTAATTTTTGGTTTAATCACCTTAGAGTAAAGATCTTATGGAGGCTTCTTTGAATATGCATATGTTAGAAGGACAATCCACAACTAGGCCACCTCTCTTCACCGGGAGCAATTTTGCTTATTGGAAGGCTAGGATGAGAATTTATCTTCGTTGTATTGACCTTGACATCCTAGGGCTTATTGAAAAGAAATATGTAGAGAAATCCAAAGTTGAGAACATGTCCGATGGTGAAAGGCACCTTGCCAATCTCAATGCTAAGGCTATGAACGCCTTAATTTGTGGTCTTTCCCCTAATGAATACAATAGAGTCTCCACGTGTGCAACCGCATACGAAATTTGGGAAAAATTATGTGTCACACATGAGGGAACACCCCAAGTTAAGGAGTCTAAGATTAGTGGACTTATGCATGATTATGAGCTATTCAAAATGCTTCCAAATGAATCCATTGATGCTATGTTTTCCCGTTTTACTAATATCATCAATGAATTACATGGTTTAGATAAGCAACTATCTATTCAAGAGATGAACTACAAGATACTTCGTTCCTTAACTCCGGCATGGGAGCCCAAGGCTACGGCCATCGAGGAGGCTCATGACCTCACTACATTAGCTCTTGATAGTCTTATCGGAAAGCTCAAAGTGCATGAAAAGAAGCTCAAAGGGAAGGAGAAGGAGGAAGTACCATCACGTGAAGTTGAGGAACCATCACCAAAGTTGAAGACTATAGCTCTCAAAGGAGCTAGTGACAACTCATCTTCGTCATCGGAGAGTGAAGTAGATTTTTCTAGAGAAGTGGCTCATCTCTCTAGAAGAATCTCTAGACTTATAAAAATGAACAAAAAATTCAATCCCCGATCTAATAACAAGTTTTCATCTCGTGTAGGAAAATGTTTTGAGTGCAATGAACCGGGTCACATCGCTAAGGATTGCCCCAAGCTCAAGGAGAAGTACATGAAGTACAAGAAGAAGAAGGCTATGTATGCCGGATGGGAAGAATCCGAACCAAGTGATTCGGATAGCGATGAGGAGGGAGCCAAACTTGCCCTTCATGACCCAAATGTTTGTTTCATGGCAAATGAACATGAGGTAATATCCGAGGCCGAAAGTGAATCTTTCTATATGCAATGTGATATAGCTATGGCATTAGAGGAGTTGAACTTTGAATTTAAACGAATGTCTAAAGAATACTCCTCTTTCAAAAAGTTGCATGTCTCTTGTGATATTAAGCTTGAACAACTAACAACCTCTCTTGCTCTAAAAGATGAATTGCTAGGAGATCTCGATTTCGAAAATAAACAATTAAGATCAAAAATTGAAAGATTAGAAATTGAAGGTTGTAGGACTAGACCCACTCATGTCTATGCCAATCACCATGGTAGAAATAGGTCTTATGGCTCTCACACTCGTGCATACAAAAGAAACTTTGTATGTACTTATTGCATGAGACATGGACACATTTCTACTCATTGTAGAGTTAAAGACAATGAAGATTTTTATGGTTTAATATGGGTACCCAAAGGCACCAAAACTACTAACCACCAAGGACCCAAGACATGGGTACCTAAAGCTACAACACCTTCGTCTTCTTCTTTTGTAGGGGACGTCACGGCAACGACGTAAGGAAATGTGGTACCTTGATAGTGGTTGCTCACATCATATGACGGGCAACAAAGAGTTATTTGCAACCCTATCAAGGATTGAAGGAGGCAACGTCTCCTTCGGTGGTGGTGAGAAAGGTAAAATCATTGGTATAGGTTCTATTGGTAAGAAACCCTCACCCATTATTGAAGATGTCTATTTAGTAAGTGGTTTGAATCATAATCTTCTTAGTATTAGTCAACTAAGTGACAAAGGTTTCGATATTTCTTTTAAACCGGATAAATGCATCATTAGTATGAATGGAGAAATTGTTTTTGTTGCATATCGCAAGTCTAATGTTTATATCTTTGAGATGAATGAGTTATTGAATCAAGATGTGAAGTGTCTTGCGGCCATTGATGAAAACCCTTGGATTTGGCACAAGAGACTTGGACATGCAAATATGGAGTTGATATCAAAATTGTCTAAGAAGAATCTTGTGAAAGGGCTACCTAACTTGCACTTCATAAAAGATACAATTTGTGAGGATTGTGCCAAAGGTAAACAAACAAAATCCTCTTTCAAATCCATCCATGAGGTATCAACTTCTAAACCTTTGCAACTATTACATCTTGATTTATTTGGTCCTATGCGTGTCACTTCTCTTGGAGGAAAACACTATGTTTTTGTGATTATTGATGATTTTTCTCGTTTTACATGGACAATTTTTCTTGCAAAGAAAAATGATTGTTTTGAAGAATTTGCTAATCATATTAAGAGAATTGAAAATGAAAAAGAGTTGAAAGTTGTTAAAATTAGAAGTGATCATGGTGGTGAATTTCAAAATGAATTCTTCTATGATTTTTGTGCTCATCATGGTATAACTCATATGTTTTCCGCTCCGAGAACACCACAACAAAATGGTGTTGTTGAAAGGAAAAATCGCACCATACAAGAGATGGCACGCACTATGTTAAACTCTTTTGATTTACCAAAATATTTTTGGGCGGAAGCCGTTAATACGGCATGCCATGTTTTGAATCGAGTTTTGATTAGACCAAAGCTTAAGAAAACTCCTTATGAACTTTATTATGGGAAAACTCCTTTCATTGGCTATTTTCGTGTTTTTGGTTGCAAATGTTTCATTTTAAATACGAAAGACCACCATGATAAATTTGATTCCAAAATTGATGTTGGTATTTTCTTGGGATATGCACCTCGAAGTAAGGCTTATAGGGTCTTCAATAAACGAAGCCTCGTTGTTGAAGAATCTATAAACGTTACTTTTGATGAGACTAATGTTTGCTCTCGAGTTATTTTGCCTAGAAAAGATGATGATGAGGATATTGAGGGAGGATTGGACTTCTTGCAAATAAATGACACTCCCTCCATAGAAGCTCATAAAGATATAGATAGCTCTCAAGATCAAGTTGAACCTCGAAAAGCTTGGAAATTCACATCAAATCATCCAAAGGAGCAAATCATTGGGAGTCCTTCAAAAGGAGTTATTACTCGCTCAAAAGCCTTGAGTGAGTGTGGTAACATTGCATTCTTATCTCACATAGAACCTAAAAGAATTAATGATGCTTTAAATGATGAATTTTGGGTTTTAGCTATGCATGAAGAATTAAACAATTTTCAAAGAAATGAAGTTTGGAAGTTAGTTCCTAGACCAAATAATGCTAGTGTTATTGGTACAAAATGGGTTTTTAGAAACAAACTTGATGAACATGGCATTGTTACTAGGAATAAAGCTCGTTTGGTTGCCCAAGGATACAATCAAGAGGAGGGCATAGACTATGATGAAACCTTTGCACCGGTTGCAAGGTTGGAATCTATTAGGATGTTTTTGGCATTTGCTAGTTTCAAAAATTTTAAACTCTTTCAAATGGATGTTAAAAGTGCCTTCTTAAATGGTTTTATAGAAGAGGAAGTGTATGTTGAGCAACCCCCCGGTTTTATTGATCATGATTTTCCAAACCATGTTTACCGGGTACACAAAGCTTTATATGGGTTGAAACAAGCTCCTAGAGCTTGGTATGCTCGCCTCTCTAGTTTTCTTGTTGAAAATGGTTTTTCAAAAGGAACAATTGATAACACTCTTTTTGTAAGAAAAAGGAAAAATGATTTCATTTTAGTTCAAATATATGTGGATGACATTATTTTCGGTGCTACTAATGAATCCTTGTGCAAGGAATTTTCTAAAGTTATGCAGGATCACTTTGAGATGAGTATGATGGGAGAGCTTACATTCTTTCTCGGGCTCCAAGTCAAGCAAACTAAGGATGGGATCTTCATTTCACAAAGCAAGTATGCAAAGGAATTGGTGAAGAAATTCAAGTTGGAGAATTCCAAGCATGCGCCTACTCCCATGAGTACTAGTGTTAAGCTTGATGCGGATGAGAGTGGTGAAGATGTGGACCAAAAACTATACCGAGGTATGATAGGTAGTCTTCTTTATCTCACCGCTAGTAGACCCGATATCATGTTTAGTGTGTGTGCATGTGCACGTTTTCAAGCATCTCCTAAAGCATCTCATTTAATTGCCGTTAAAAGAATCATTAAATATGTTAATGGTACTTTTAATCTTGGCTTGTTTTATCCCAGAAGCACTTCTTTTGATTTATATGGTTTTTGTGATGCCGACTTTGCCGGATGTAAGGTAGATCGCAAGAGTACTAGTGGAACATGCCAATTCTTAGGAAATTCCCTTGTTTCTTGGGCTTCCAAGAAACAAAATTGTGTTGCATTGTCCACTACGGAAGCGGAATACATTGCCGCCGGCTTATGTTGTGCTCAAGTTTTATGGATGAAACAAAGTCTAGTTGACTATGATTTGCATTTCCAAAATATTAAAATCTTTTGTGATAACACAAGTGCTATAAATATTTCCAAAAATTCGGTTTTGCATTCTAGAACTAAGCATATTGACGTGCGCCATCATTTCTTACGCGATCATGTAGAGAGACAAGATGTATCCCTAGTATTTGTTGACACAAAATCTCAACTAGCGGATATATTTACTAAGCCTCTTGGAGAGGATGATTTTTGTCGCATAAGAAATGGTTTGGGCTTATGCACTATGTGAAAGTTCTACATTGCTTGCTTGACTAGTTGTATTTTGCATTTAGTATTTCTCTTTACCCCATTTTTTGTTTACATGAAGCTATTGGGACTTACACACATGTTTTCTTTCTTAAACTTTTAAGCCGTTTTCACAAAACCTTATTTTTCACAAATACGAGAACCTATCTGCAAAATTCTTTCTTCAAACAGTTTGTTTTTAGTATCAAAAACATTTTACAAAGTTTCAGATTTTTCAGAGGTCAAATAAATATTCTACAAATATTTTAACTTGGTCAAAAACATGTTTTCCAGCATATGTCAGAAAGCGGTCGACCGGATCGGTCGACCGCACATATCATCTTTTCTTACTGGTTTCCAGAGAGGTCGTCGGTCGACCGGGCCGGTCGACCGAATTCTCGATTTTTATATCGGTCGACCGATCCGGTCGACCGACAGTGTTTCTGCTGGTTTTCTTATTTTTCTGAAGCAGCTCACGGTCGACCGAAATTTTCGGTCGGTCGACCGACGTGATTTTCGGTCGACCGAACGATATTTCGGCCGACCGCTTTTTTCCCTTCAGTCAACACGAGATTTCTTTTTAAACGGTCTTTTATTTTCGATTGTTGTGCTTTCACTCTTTCGTGCTTGGCTCAGTCTGAGCTAAGACTCTGTAAAGGGGATTATCTTCCTAAATAGGAAGATTGGGTTTGGTTTTTAAAATTGTTTTAATCTATTCTATAAAAACCCTACAGCTGCTTCTTCTTCTTCTTCTTCCTTGAGCCAAACGTTTGAAAACCAGAGAGAGTATTTTCTGTTTCTGCTGAGAAAATTTTCAAATCAGTCTTGCTTTCTTCTCTGTGGTTTTGTGTGAGCTCACCTCCCAGCTTCAGAAATTTGTTCTCTTTGCCATAGGAGCTTTGTAAGAGAGAGTTCTACATCTGTTATCTTGTGCTGTGTAGTTGAGATCTTGAGTAAGATCTACTGTGAGGGAGTGATCTGTTGAGATCAAACTGTGTAGTGAGAGAGATCGTGTGGGATCGCTGTGTAGACGAAGTTCCGGCTTCCAAACCGGCTGTGTAGTGGATTTCTCCTCGAGAGTGGGGAGCGGGGACGTAGGCCAGAGGGCCGAACCTCGTTAACACATCGCGCGTCAAGGATAACGATTCCTAACCCTCTCTTATTTACCTTGTTTGCATCTATTTACTGTGAATTGATTGTTGTGTGTTTTTTTAATCTGCATATTAGAGCCTTTTGACCCTAATCACCCCCCCTCTAGGGTCCAACACAAACCAGGCCAAACCAGCTGCGTCACTATACCACGACTTCCTACGTACCCTCCACCGGGATCAAGCTAACCGTAGTTCTGCAATTATTCTCCAACATAGTCTCCACCTCACCTCCATCACCGCCCCGCAGGGCCATGCCCTCTTGGGCAAATCAACACGGGCTGATATGGAGCAAGTCCAAGCAGTGCTGGAACTTGCTGCCTGTGACCACCTTGGTTAACATGTCCGCGGGATTTTCATTCGTATGCACCTTCATGAGAGAAATATCACCATCCTCTATGACATCCCGCACAAAATGATATCTGACGTCGATATACTTGGTATGAGCATGGTGAACTTGATTTTTCGCCAAGTGAATCGCACTCTGACTGTCGCACCACAAGTTCATGCTCTCCTGCTCAACCCCCAAATCGTCTAGAAGACCCCACAGCCACAATGCTTCCTTCACTCCCTCCGCCATAGCCATGTACTCGGTCTCTGTTGTAGAAAGTGCCACTGTAGCCTGCAACATCGATCGCCAACTAACTGGAGCTCCATGTATTCTGAATACATAACCAGTAGTAGATCACCGTCTATCTAGATCGCTCGCATAATCTGAGTCCACATACCCGTCGACCTGACATGTATCTCTACCAAAACATAGACTCGTATCCGCGGTACCTTTCAAGTACCTCAGGACCCATTTCACCGCTTCCCAGTGCGTCTTTCCCGGATTCGCCATGAATCTGCTGACCACACTAACCGCCTGTGAAATATCAGGGCGTGTACACACCATTGCGTACAATAAGCTGCCAACTGTACTAGCATAAGGGACACGCTCCATGTGTGCCTTATTGTTTGCTTCAAAAGTTGGTCATGTTGAGGAATTCATTATATCTTCGGTCGATTACAACAAATTCAAAAGAGATAGCCTTTTTATAAGACCTCTTTTACACAACAAAAAAAAAGTTACAACTCTTAGGAAACAAACGCAGGATCGTTGTTTGGATCGCTGCTTGCATGGGATCTTTGCCTGTGCCGGGAGCGCTTTGACTCGTGGACCACCAAATCACAGATTCTGATTGAACCGTGAGGGGTTTAATGATTCTTCCTTCGTTTATCGAAGTAAGAATTTGAAGCGAATATCTTATCGATGTAAGATGTTCACTCTTCCAAAGATCAAGTCTGAGCTTAGATCTCTAGGACTCGCTAGAAGCTTCTTGAGGATGTTTGTGAAGAAGGAAGACTCTCTCTCTTGCTCTAATTCACCAAAACTCAAGGCTCTCTGCTCTAATCTCTCTGGAAAATGCTCAGCCCCTGTCAATGATGGCTATAGGGGGGTATTTATAGCCTCCTTAGACGATAACTGAAGAAATAGCTGTATCTTTTGCAATTATTAAAACTATAGATTAATTTTGAAAAATATTAAATTTTAGCGGTCTACCAATCGGCAAATTTGATGTGTGCTAGTTAAAAATTTTGAAAATTTAGAGTTTTTTTTTATTTTTAAATTTTGAAGGAGTTTTTTAAAAATTTTAAGGTTAATTTTGGCAAATTTTAATTTTTTAGGTGTCCAAGGGTAATATCTTGAATTTATCTTATTTTATTTATAAATTTTAGAATTTTAGGGTGGCTTTTTATAATTTGAACTTTTGAAGGTGTTTCTATAATTTTTGAGATATTGAGGGTGTTAATTAAAAAATTTAAATTTAAATGATAGAGGAGTTCTGGGATGCTTTGGATAAGATAGGTCTTACTTATGATCCTTTCAATGCTTGGTTGAGTAGATCGTGTAGAAGAACTTGTAGATGGCTTCAACACTTGATCTCTTTGTCTCTCAGTCTATTCAGTGCTTTGTAGAATAGCTAAGGTCCTTTCGGCATGGCGTTCATCGCTTGACCGTCATCGAGATCTTGAATTGAAGCTGGAATTTGTACTTGTGAATTCAGCTTTTGTCATCAAATTGATACCGCATTGTTAATCACTGTATCAGTCTTCATAGGAACACAGTTTATATTTTTTTTTTTTGAGTTCTCGGGAAATAGTTTAACCTCGTATACCCGTTGAGAGGTAGCCAGGTTATTCTTAAGAATATTTTGAGTGATATTCTCCAGAAACTTCCTGTTGATGGTAGGGAAACAGTTTAGACTCGTGTACCTATTGGAGTATCGAGGAACAGTTTATACTTGTATACTCTTTGGAGTAATATGATCTCTTTTTTGTTGGTAGAGATGAACCCAGTGATGGAGAGGAAGAATTTTATATTCTATCTCCTGGTCTCTTGTTTATTGGTAGAGATAAACCCAGAATTGGAGAGGAAGAATTTTATATTCTATCTCCTGGTCTCTTGTTTGTTAGTAGAGATAAACCCGGAATTAGAGAGGAAGAATTTTATATTCTATCTCCTGGTCTCTTGTTTGTTGGTAGAGATAAACCCAAAATCGGAGAGGAAGAATTTTATATTCTATCTCCTGGTCTCTTGTTTGTTGGTAGAGATAAACCCAAAATCGGAGAAAAAGAATTCTATCTCCTGGTCTCTTGTTTGTTGGTAGAGATAAACCCAAAATCGGAGAGGAAGAATTTTATATTCTATCTCCTGGTACAAAGGAAATTTAAATTGGGATTTCTATTCAGAGAGTTCGTGGAATGAATCGAGAAGGGATTTTGGTTGTGGTCTTAACTGTAGTAAGGTTTTGACCAAGTGGGAGTTTTGAGACGATCCTAACTGTTTAAAGGTTTGATCGTTCAATTTGTGGACCCCTCGTTCATTGAAGGAATCGAGAGGGGATTTTGTCTTTGGACCTAACCGTTTAAAGGTTTGACCAAATGAGAATTCGAGACGATCATAACTGTTTAAAGGTTTGACCGTTCAATTTGTGGACCTCTCGTTCATGGAA
Source organism: Asparagus officinalis (assembly GCF_001876935.1). Taxonomy (NCBI): domain Eukaryota; kingdom Viridiplantae; phylum Streptophyta; class Magnoliopsida; order Asparagales; family Asparagaceae; genus Asparagus; species Asparagus officinalis. The sequence continues at coordinate 22,129,099 of NC_033802.1, read as the reverse complement.
GGAATCGAGAGGGGATTTTGGTTTTGGTCCTAACTGTTTAAAGGTTTGACCAAATGGGAATTTGAGACGATCATAACTGTTTAAAGGTTTGACCGTTCAATTTGTGAACCTCTCGTTCATGGAAGGAATCAAGAGGGGATTTTGGTTCAATTTGAGTGGACCTCTCGTTCATGGAAGGAATCGAGAGGGGATTTTGTCTTTGGTCCTAACTGTTTAAAGGTTTGACCAAATAGGGGTTTGAGACGATCATAACTGTTTAAAGGTTTGATCGTTCAATTTGTGAGGGAAGATTGATCCAACGAAGTGATCGAACCTCATCTCAGCAAAAGAGTATTCGAAAATCACCGTAGGGATGTAGTGTTTATCACTTTGTTCATAATGATCGGGTTATCCCTAAGAATATTACATTTAACATTCTTCCGGGAACTTCCCGTTACGTGAATTATCCACCCCCAGCCTTCTTTGCAAAACTGGGTGTAACGAGGAGTACGTTATCCTCAGTCGCATGTTCGGGTTATCCTTAAGAATATAAGATTCTCCAGGAACTCCCCGTTACATAAATCATCCATCCCCAGCTTCCTTTGCGAAACCGGGTTTAACATTGTACTTAGTTGGATAATCGAGAAGCAGTTTATACTCATATACTCTTTGGAGTGTGGGGAAACAGTTTATACTCATGCACCCACTGGAGTTGTATGGTCGTCTTTACATCTTTAATCGGCTTGTTTCGCCATTATGACGCCGGTGTCAATTAGGGCTTGGATTTTGTTTTTGAGTCCAAAGCAAATATTGGTGGGATGAAGAACCCTTCTGTGGTATGCACAGTAGTTTGGATCTGTGATCATCTTAGCACCCTCCTAATCTTTAATAGGCGGTAGCTCGATTTCGTCATTGGTGAGGAGGTATTCCAATATGGCTGGAGCTTCATCATCTTGGAAAGAATACTCCTTTTGGAACCTCGGATCGAGAGTTGCGTTCACAGGAATTGTGGATGTCGTTGATTGACCTCTCTCAACTTTCTTTCTTTTAAGAAAGTGTTCAGTTTGTTCACCACGTAGTTTTAACTCTTTCCAAGTGGTGGATGGTACGACCCCCAGAGTTTCCAAGACATCAATGGAGAGGTTATTGTGTCATGTTTGCAGGATGAACTCCTCTGTAATAGGATCTCTGCAATTCATTGCTCTGCCACGGAAGCGCTTGACAAAATCGTCGACTGACTCTCCGTCTTTTTGCTTTTCATCTAAAAGGGTTCCGACTGACACATCGGTATCATCATCGAAGAAGTTGTTGAGGAATAAACTTTCCATGTCATCTCAGCAATTGATGTTCCCTGGCTTGAGCCGTCGGTACCAATCGAAGGTGGGCCCACGAAGGGTGCCAACGAATGACCGGACCATTAAAGCCTTATTTCCAGAGATCATGCCCAAATGAGACTTGAAATAAATCAAGTGCTGAATCGGCGAACTCTTCCCCTCAAACGGTGTGAAGTTAATCAGATTGAACTTCGCCGGGTACGGTATTGAATCCCATTCCCTTGGATAGGGACATGGAATACCCGTCTTCTTAACTTCTTGAGCCGTCATCAAAGTGTTGATTTTGTTTTCAAGCTCTTTCATTTTCCCTTTATCGTCTATGTCTTCGTTCGAAGGACATTGAGGAGAATGAGTTAGACCACCCCCTGTGAGAGGTGCTATTAAACCACCCCCAATATCGTTATTGGGAGGATGTGTTAATCCACCCCCAGCGTTATTGCTATTGGGAGGTGTATTAGCCATAATGACTTCATCCACTTCTGGATCACTGTCATCTATAACATTCTGAGTGTGGCGGCTGGATTCAGCTCGCTGACTGGACTTAGGAGGTTGAGGCCGTTGAGTTAGCGATTCTCTCATTTGTTGGATAGCTAACTCCATCTCTGTCTTCATTTCAGCTCTAATTTCTTCACGTTGCTTCGATAGAGCTTCTTGAAGCATTTGAGCAAACTGATCAGAAGTGATTGTGAACACTTCTTTGGTTTGTCCCGTGCTAGACATTGTATCATCAGAAGCAATGGCTGAAAAAGTGTCTGAGAATTCATCTTCCGAGGACATTCCTTCTTGCGTTCTTTTGTAATCTCTGCGTCTGATGGCTCCTAATTGGAGTCGAGACATCCTTTGAGCAATTCTTGGATTGACTTTTCCTCTCGGAGAAAAGTCGGGATTTGAGTCACTTGAATGCCGCTTAGACTTTCTTTTATCAGCCACGTTGATGGTGACTTCAGGGAATTCATCATCTTGGGCAGCTAATTTTCTCTTGCGGAAATGTCTTGGCTTAGGCTTCGACAATACAGAGACTCTTCGTGGGATGGCCTCTCGTTTGAAACAGTCACATTCTGATAATGCTGCTTTAACGAGTCGCGCACAGGAACAACGAGAGTTTATTTCTCGAATAACTCTCTTTCGAAAATTATTCACAACCCCAATTTGATAATACGATTCATCGGTATGATTGCCAAAAAATCGTATCGTCTGTTGGCATGACCTCCCAGGTATGACGATATCATTTGGTGAATGCGTCTTCTTCTGGGGGTGTAAAACCTTGTTGGCATTCTCAGGACAATTTATTTTTGTCTTTGAGCGATCCAAGGTTATGTCGGGAGTCGCACGTCTAAAACCACCCCCTTGCGGGTATGGAGTCTTAACGGGCTCCGAATGCTGATTTTGCATAAGTCCAGACTTTGAAATCCAAACTTGGCGTTGATTCGATGACTCTTTAACTAGATAAGAGCCATTGTGAGCAGAGATGTTGCGAGTAAAATCCTCAGCAATAATCAAGCGAGAGTCTTCATTTTGTGCCTTTTTGGCATGTAAGTCTTCCTCAATTGTGAGATCCTTTTGTACTTGCGAGACAATGAAGATCTTAAAGAGGATGATGAGAGATATTCCTCGAACTTGGTTTGGTCGAATTCATACTCGACCATGGATTCAACCGGTACTTTGATTGGCTGCGACACGACGGTCTCGGCAGCGAGACCGTTGGCTCCCACTGTGGTCGCCAGCTTGTTTACGTCAAAAGTTGGTCTTGTTGAGGAATTCATTATATCTTCGGTCGATTACAACAAATTCAAAAGAGATAGCCTTTTTATAAGACCTCTTTTACACAACAAAAAGAAAGTTACAACTCTTGGGAAACAAACGCAGGATCGTTGTTTGGATCGCTGCTTGCGTAGGATCTTTACCTGTGCCGGGAGCGCTTTGACTCGTGGACCACCAAATCACAGATTCTGATTGAATCGTGAGGGGTTTAATGATTCTTCATTCGTTTATCGAAGTGAGAATTTGAAACGATATCTTATCAAAGTAAGATAGTCGTTCTTCTTAAGATCAAGTCAAAGATCGAATCTCAAGGGATTGCCGGAAGCTCAGGAACTCTGCTCTCTCTGCTCCAAAGTGCTCAAAAACCACGTGTTGGTGTTATGCAAAGTAGTTTTGACCTTCTGAGAGCTGTCTCACGTGCGAGACAGTAAATTCTGTCTCGCACGGCGAGACAGTAAAGACTGTCTCGCGTGGGCGAGACAGTAAAAGTCTGTCTCGCCCGCGAGACAGTAAAGACTGTCTCGCATGGGCGAGACAGTAAAAGTCTGTCTCGCTCGCGAGACAGTAAAGACTGTCTCGCAAGGCGAGACAGTCAAGTCTGTCTCGCGTGCGAGACAGTCTATACTTGTGTTCTTTTTGACATTTTGGATGACTTCCTTTTGAGCTGTGTTTGGATATCTCTCAGTATTTTTTGACGCCTACACTTATCTTCCGCTGTAGTGGGAGATTGTTTACCTGAAAGCCTAAAGTGTGGAGATAATGGGGTCACCACCGACTTCGCACTTTGCATCCCGAACCTCGCGATCACCCGCTCTATGTAGCCCTTCTGACTCAAGAATAATCGCCGATTCGTCCGCTCTCTTCTAATCTCCATACCCAGTATTTTTCTAGCAGCGCCCATGTCCTTCATCTCGAACTCATTGCTAAGTTAAGATTTTAGCTTATCTATCTCCACCTTGTTTTTCGATGCAATAAGCATGTCATCCACATATAAAAGGAGATAGATATAATTACCTCCACGAAGCTTTCGAATGTAAACACAACAATCATAGTCGCTTCGGGAAAACCCATGCATCAGCATGAAGGAGTCAAATCGCTTGTACCACTGTCGCGGAGATTGCTTCAATCCGTAAAGTGACTTCCTCAAGCGACATACATGATTCTCCTTATCCTCAACCTTGTATCCCTCAGGTTGATGCATATAGATCTCTTCATCCAAGTCTCCGTGCAAGAAGGCCGTCTTGACATCGAGTTGTTCCAGCTCAAGATCACCATGAGCAACAATACTCAATAGCACCCGAATAGAAGTGTGTTTTACCACCGGAGAAAATATCTCATTGTAATCCACACCCTCTCTTTGTGCAAACCCCTTAGCCACTAGCCTCGCCTTGTACCTCGTTCCACCGAGCTCTGAAGGATCTTCCTTTCTTTTATACAGCCACTTATAACCTATAGCTTTCTTTCCTACGGGCAATGGGACTACCTCCCGTGTTTGGTTCTTCCGGAGAGATTCCATCTCCTCCTCCATCGCAGCCAACCAATTCTCACTATTCTTGTCTCGAATAGCTTCCTTGAAGGAGACCGGCTCATCTTCCTCCACCGAGAGTGTGTATTCAACCAAATTAACATGCCCATAGTGCTTTAGGGGTTGATCAGCCCCCAGCTTCTATACCTGCTTGTATGTTCGCCTTGGCCTATTGGAAGCCAAGCTATCCTCGAGCTGCTGTTGTTGTAGTGCATGTGTATTTTCTTGCTAAACCTCCTCCTGTTCAAGCTCATCATTCAAGCTCATCATCTACCTGATTTCCCACTTGAACACGACTAGAACCTGGTTGGTCTTTCGGTTCTAACTCAATAACCTGGGACTCGGGAGTCCCAACAGTATCAACACCACCATCTTTGGGCACCCTAGCAATCATGGACTTCTCATCAAAGGTAATGTCCCTGCTGATCACGAACTTCGAATCTTCTATACACCAAAGGCGGTAGCCTTTTACACCCTTTGCATACCCTAAGAAAATTGCTTTCTTGGCCCTCGCGTCAAGCTTTCCCTCGTTGACGTGATAGTAGGCGGTACATCCAAAAATCCGGAGCCTCTCATAATCTGCATGCTCCCCTGACCACACCCGATAGGGTGTGTCACCGTCCAATGTCGAATGTGGAGATCGATTCACTATATAGCAAGTTGTAGCAATCGATTCTGCCCACCATTCTTTGCCCAAACCAGCATATGATCACATACTCACTGCTTTCTCCCGCAGTGTTCGGTTTAGTCTTTCTGCGACCCCATTTTGCTGTGGTGTAGACCTGACTGTCCAGTGTCTGGTAATCCCTTCTTGATCACAGAACTCCTTGAAAGCACCGTCTGTATACTCTGTACCGTTATCAGATCTCAGTGTCTTCAATTTCTTGCCCGTCCTGTTCTCAACCATCGCCTTCCACTTCTTGAATGTCTCAAATACCTCATTCTTATGCTTCAGGAAATAAACCCAAGCATATCTTGAATGATCATCTATGAATGAGACAAAATATCTGGAACCACCCTTGGAAGTTGTCGAAGCCGGACCCCAAACATCTGAGTGCACATAATCTAGTATCCCTCTGCTCTTGTGCTTGCTCCTCAGAAATTGAACCCTGTGCGCCTTTCCATACACACAGTCCTCACAAAAATCCATGCAAGGCTTCTTTAGATTCTTCAGCAAACCCTCCTTACCAAGCAAATACAGACCCTTCTCTGACATATGCCCAAGTCGCCTATGCCATAACCGTGTGTGCTCACATAGGTCTCCACCACTTCCTTCAGCTCCAACTGCTGCATCTCCCGTCACCGTCGTACCTGAGAGAGTATATAGATTACCGTGACGAACACCCTTCATCACTGTTAAGGAACCCCGAACAACCCTCTTCACTCCGTTCTCTGTTACAATCTTGCAACCCCCGGAGTCCAAAAGCTCCGACTAAGATGAGATTCTTCCGCAAGCCGGGAACGTGTCGTACGTCCGTCAGGGTTCGAACCACTCCGTCATGTATCTTGATTTTGATATCACCTAGCCCCACCGTTTTACAAGCATGGTTGTTCCCCATCAATACGGTTCCACCATCAATGCTCCTGTAGGTAGTAAACCACTTCCTGTTTGGACACATGTGGTAAGAGCAACCAGAATCAAGAATCCACTTCCCGGAGGTATCCTCGCCATCCGTGACGACATAACATTCCTTATCGCTCCCATCCTCTGAAGCGTAGCTCGCCTCTTCCTTGCCTTCTCGTCTTTCAGTCTTGTTGTTGTTCTTTTTCCCACCTACTCTCTTGTTAGGACAATCGACCTTGAAATGCCCAACTTCACCGCATTTGAAACACGCTCGTCCCGCAAGAGGTCTTGATTTAGATCTAGACTTTCCTCCCTTGCCTTTTCCTCGCTCATTGCCTCTCCCTCTGGCAAACAGTCCCTGCGCTTGTTCTTTATTACCACCAGTGGCCATATCACTAGTTGCAATTTTTCGAAGATCATCTGCTAGAAGCGTCGTTCTAGTCTCATCCATCGACAAACTGTCACCCACAAGTATCAGTGTTTGAACCAGATTCTCATAGGACTTCGGCAGAGATAGAAGTAGTAGAAGCGTCTGATCCTCGTCTTCCACTGTCACCTCAATGTCCTTCAAGTCTGATAAGATCCTATCAAACTTGTTAATGTATTCCCGGATTGACGAGCCCTCCTCCATCTTGCAAGTATACAATTTGGATTTTAAATAGATCCGGTTCGTTAGACTCTTCGTCATGAATGTGTTTTCTAACTTCAACCATACGCCCGCAGCCGTTTCCTCCCCGTCCACCAAGAAAGCTACATCCCTTTCAAGGCAAAGGATAATCGACGCTCGTGCTTCCAGATCCAGCTCCTCCCAATCCTCATCAGACATATTTTTGTGCTTCTCTCTTCCAGCCAAAGCCTTGTGCAACTTTGCGAAATCAGCGAATTTTTCATCTGCATCCTCCAATAGGAAAAATCATTTTTTCCATTGAATTTTTCAATCTCGTATTTTCCAATTTTATTTGTTTTACTTGTAGAAGCCATTTTTCGCTTGTATTATGACAATCCGCTTCTCTCAGGAATTTTTAACAATTTCTTTGTGTTTTACCACACAATATCGCTTCTCTCAGGAATTTTTAACAATTTCTTTGTGTTTTACCACACAATATTCAACCACCACCTCAGATCAGAAATTTTACCTGTTTTACCACACAATATTCAACCACCACCTCAGATCAGAAATTTTACCACCTCCAGTCTGAATAAGGGTGATACCAATTGTTGGATTTGGAGTCACGCCCACCGCCGCGGAAGCGATATCACCTGAGAGAGAGCCCTGGTTTTCTTTGTCACAAAAGCACAAGTCAACCTCTAAATTCTTGTTTCTCAAAGGAAACGAGAATAGATAGTGCAATTCTTATTTCTCAAATGAAACAAGAATCGAAAGTGATATATTTCATCAAAGTGAAATATACACTCTTCCTCTCATCAGTTTAAGGACTGAAATCTCGAGGGAACCTACAAGCTATGGCAACTCACAGATAAGACAAATACAAACACTAGATTTTTACGTGGTTCGGCAAACTAGCCTACGTCCACGGGAGGGGGTTTCACTATAGAGGAAAAATACCAAACTTATACAAATTCTCTCTTCCTCTCTTTCTTTTCTCTCAAAATTACTTGAGATTTTTCCCACACATTTCCTCTACACCCCACCTCTCTATTTATAGGCAAGGAAAGGGGGGCTGAACCGAAAAATAGGTGGGCACAGTCGCGCGGGAAAGAAAAGCGCGTGCGCGGGAAGCTGGACATGAGCACGCGGGCGTTGGGCTCGAAGCGGGAGCTGCAGGCGCTGGCTTGATCTCGCGTGCGCGCGCACGGAAGAGAAGAGCGGCTGCTCTTTCTCGTGGGTGTGGGCAGACAAAACCCACGTGGGTGGGCCCCCACACCCCATCACAGAAGCTTAATAGGCATGTCCTTGATAACATTATTAGCATAAACCATATAATCTACCTTCTCGCCCATATAAATCAACCAAGCAATCGAGATTATATATGTTTTTATAAATTAACAACTACTACTGAAAATTACCAACAATTCTAAATTAGAAAAAAAAAAGAAAAAATTAATTAGATCGTGAGTTAAGAATGGTTACAGTGGGTTGATAACGGAGGCGACAGCGCACGGCCACGGGCTTGAAGGCGGCGACGGCGATTCTGACACGTTTGAGTTGAGATCTGAAGCTTGGTATTGGGATGAAATGTGACCGACAGGCCAGGGCGACGGTCACGATGATGGTGTGGCCAAGGCGACAGTCATATGCGACGGCCGGCTGGGCTTTTGGACAGGCTGGCGAGCAGACAGGGCGGGGCTTGGGCGTTTGAGAGGAGATCCGAGAGCTGGGTCGATTTTTTTGGGGGAAATGAAAACAACGGACTTAAAACTCCTTTTTGTTGTTTTGACAAACCCGTTGAAATTTGGGTTAGTTTTAGTTTTGGACAGAAAAATAGAACGGTTCCCAAACACGTTTTGTTTTTTTAAACAAAATGAAAACAGCACAAACACAATGGTTACCAAACGCAGTCTAAATTATCTAGCGGATTTCTAACTCCCGAATCTTGAATTTCAAGGATAGGTTAGTTAAGGGGAGTTCCATGGGAAGTGTTCAAAATATTTTGATTTAACACCGGAGGCAATTTAGCAATAAAAAATTGTTAACATATTATTATATCGAAAACCATTCCCTCTAATAACTATTATTTTTGCGATATTTTAGAGACAAGTAGTTTTATTTATGCATATATATTTTTTAACTGAATCTCTTTCTTTAAATTTAAACATCATCAAACCTTTCTCTTTCTTTCCTTTTTTTTGTTATCTTATTTTTTTATACAAGATATTTTTTCTACCGGTCTAAAATTGAAAAAACCAAACAGATGCACGGAATATTTGACAATGTTTTAGAAGGTATTTATTGATGATATGATGAATTAAATTCAAAATATGGAAGATTTACAGGACTCATATGGAAAATACCATATTTAGATTTGAAAGTTAAATCTGCTTATAGATTCGATGCCATAGAAGGTGTTAAAGTTAACAGTGGCGAAAGTTTAAGGTATTTTTTGGGGAAACTTAAAATTCAAGGTATCAGAGTTAAAAATTGGGGAGAAGTAAATTAGGGATTGAAATTAACTCATTGAAATATTAGATTGAAGTTGACATTATTCTCAGCCATCAAACCTCAATTCAAGCTTCAATGTTCAAACGTGCATAGTATGGGTTGTGCGCAACGGCCAAACCGATGGGGTGTCAAGAACAAATATTAATGCCAAGAGTGAAAGCCAAACAATCTAAAATAACGGCACAAAGTAAAACAACCAATTTTAGCATGGTTCGGCAAGTTTCCTACGTCCACAGGGTAAGAAGGGGATGCGGTTCTCACTAATAGAGAAGAAGAGTACAAACTGAGATTACAACATCACACAAACTCACCAATTAAGCTCACCAACAAAACTCTAATTCTCTCCAAACAAAACCCTAACCAATAGCTCAGAAAATACCTCTTTTCTATGCTCCAAATATCCCCAATTCGCTAATTTTCTCTTTTAAAACGTTCCATATATAGAAATCCTAAAACTAAAAACATACTAGGAATTCTAAAACCAAAATCAAAACAGATTAGGAATCCTAATAACATGTTACCAAAATAGATTAGGAATCCTAATAACCTGTTACTAAAATAAATTAGGAAACATATTAGGAACCTACTATCCAACAATTCTCCACCTCGGCGAAGTTTTCCCAAAACTTAGCTGACACCAACACCAAATAAATGTCTCACTTGTTGCATCCAGTACGAAGTGAAACAAAATCACAACAACGAACTCAATCCACAATAAGTCAAGACCTAAACGAGAATGTGACCACTCTCCAAACGTCGATATCTACTCATCAAATCGGCTGCATCATAAATGACTGACTACGTATCCTCTTGCTCAAGGAATCAAGTCTTCACGTAGTTCACCAACAATGGCCTCCAAAGGCCCTCAATCCAATGAAGAGTTCTCAACTCTTCACCAACATTACTAACGAATCTGAACCTGATAGCTTTCCCAATGGCCCCAAAATGAAACAAACTAAACACCTTCACCTGAGATGAACCAACAGCCATATCCAAATCGAAACTATGTCCACCAGCTGCACTCGAATCAACCAACTCATTATTTACATCCAAATCCAAATGATCCCCAAACTATGTCACCTCAGCTGGAATCCTAAATGATGTAGTATAATCTGGAGTATGTGGAGTAATCTCCATCTAACGTGAAGTAGCATCATACTCCACTTGCTGTGATATCCCAACAATCTGATCAAAACTCTCCACCTGCTGAGAGTCAAAAGTGACATACATGCTCAGAACCAAATCAGAGTCTCCCAACTGATAACCAAATAAGCCTCTGAATCTCAAATGTGCAATCGGATCAAATCTCACACCCTCGATGTGACCAAATACTGGGTAACCAAATATCCGACACAACTCAAAATCTAAAGCAGCTTCACCAGATCCAAAATCTCCAAATACATCAGTCGGCAACCTATGACTAAGATGACTCAAACATGTCGAAGCTCCAAAACTCCTCTGCAATCCAATGCTCGACAACCAACACCGATCCTCCTCCAGTAAGGAACGACCTATCAAAACTGTCATTTCATCTCGTCGCCCTAATGTTTCCTTTCTAATGAAGTGTCTCAAACTGCCTTGAGCTAGGCACAAATACAGAAAAGGATCCCTCTTGAATTTCCTACCAAACTCAAAACGAAGTATTACCTTTCTGCCTATACACTTTTTCCATCTGTTGTTGACTTCTAGGACTTCACACCAACGGGACTTGGTTGTAACCTATCAATGCCTAGAAACAGTCCCCAACTACGGAAACCAAATATCGATTACCTCTCAATGATGCCTCCTTGGAAGGTCCCCAAATGCCTAAATAAACACCACCTAGAAGACCCCTTGATCTATGGATAGAAGTGCCAAACTCCACCTCAGTCTTCTCGCTTATACCAATGTTCTCAAATGACTTTAATCTGTAGGTCAAAGCACTCCTCAACAAACCATGCATGACGTAACCAATCAAATATCCCAGCCTCAACAAATATCACAGTGTAGCCAAATCCAAAGAAGTCGTCAGCTCTCTATCAAACACTATGCTCCCAATCAAATAATATAAATTCTTCCTTCTGACGCCCTTCATCTCAATCATGGACCCAAATGTGACCTTCAAACATGCATCCTCTAAGGTCAACCGATAGCCTGCTGGTTCCAAAACCCTAAGTAAAATGATGTTCTTCTTCAACTGAGGAACAAATCTCACTTCATCCAACTCCCGAATCACTCAGTCACACATCCTATTATGAATGGTACCGATATTACCAATTGGACATTCATGATCATTACTCATAAGCATGACATCCCCTCTTTCCAACTCCTGAAAGCTGGAGAACCAATCCTTCCTAGGACAAATGTGTTAAGAAGCACCCGAATCTAACATCTACTCTATAGAGTCGGCAACACAAACTGGCGGTAGTGTTAATGAGTAGCCCGAAGAATCTGAATCTTAATTGTCACCACTAGCCTTGACAACATTCACTTCTGAAGTTTGAATAGCTTTCCCCTTATTCTTCCCGACTCGATCAACCAACTTTGGGCATTCGGCTTTCTAATGTCCATCCTCTTTACAAAAGACACACTGATTCCTACGAACTCCAAGATGTACCCCTCTAAACTGCGACCTCCTACCACGGTTTAGACTCTTTGCTCTTGTGACCAATGCCCCCGCTACCGGCTCAACTGAAGTCTCCTTATCCTTCTTTCGAAGCTGATAATTCACAAGTACAGCGGTGACCTCACTATAAGAAAGAGATGTCTTCCCATTAATAAGAGTAAGAACGAATGTCTCATATTCCTCGTCGGGCAAGGAACTCAACAATAACAACGCCTTATCCTTATCTTCAATCATCACATCTACATTTGCCAAATCCGCAAGAAGCTTCGTATAGTGGTTCATGTGATCACCAATGAAGGTTCTTTTCTTCAATAGGAAGCGATAAAGCCTCATCTTTAAATGCAAACGATTTTCCACACTCTTAATCAAATACTTGCCCTCTAGGATCTCCCAAATCTTCTTAGCCAAAGTCTCATTGATCACATCATATTTCAAATCTTGAGTTAAACAAAATCTAATCACACTACACGCCGTTCTATTCATCTTCTTCCAAACCTTCTCATCAATGTCGTCCGGTTTCCCGTCCAACTCCAATGTGTCTTTCAAATTTTGCGTGTTAAGCGCATCCAAGACTTCACATCTCTAAAGACCAAAACTGTTTGTGCTATTAAACTTCTCCACATCTATATTCATAGTGTGGATATTCAAACTTTGGACGGTCTTCATGCCGGAAGTACCATCCACAACTCCTTTCTCAACCATCTTTCTCAAAGCACTAACAACCAAGCGGAACAAACAAAGAATAGATCCAAAATTAAAAAAAGATAGAGTCTTTACCTAAAAAATTACACCTTTATCACCAAGTGAAGCCCTAGACGAGCCTCCAAAATGATCTACTCCTTCAAATAGCCTAAGCATAGTCCGAGCTCTGATACCACTTGTTGTGCGCGGCGACCAAACCGATGGGGTACCAAGAACAAATATCAATGCCGAGAGTGAAAGCTAAAAAATCCAAAATAACGGCACAAACTCAAACAACCAATTTTAACATGGTTTGGTAAGTAGCCTACATCCACGGGGTAAGAATGGGATGGGGTTTTCACTAATAGAGAAGAAAAATATAAAGCTCTAATTCTCTCTAAACAAAACTCTAACCAATAGCTCAGAAAATACCTCTTTTCTGTGCTCCAAATATCTTCAATTCGCTAATTTTCTCTTCTAAAACATTCCACATATATAGAAATCATAAAACCAAAAACATACTAGGAATTCTAAAACCAAAATCAAAACAAATTAGGAACCTAATAACCTGTTACCAAAACAGATTAGGAATCTCAATAACCTGTTACCAAAATAAATTAGAAAACATATTAAGAACCTACTATCCAAGAGTATGCACATCAAATAAACGTTTTGGTTTAAAGGTTACACGAGCAAGAAAAAATTTGGCTATAAGAATGTGCATTTATAAATTTTTAGCAAAGGATATTGTTAGATATAGGTGCCCTGCAGGCAATAATTGTATATTGTAACAGGACCTATATGAATATAATATCCTTGTTCAAAATAATAGTATGCTATTTTGGTCAGATTTATCTGGTAGTTTTATATTCAGATAAAGTCCTTAGAATGATACTAGACTATCAGACATTACGGATATGATCGTAATGAAGAGATCTGATTTGTCGCTAACGTATATTCTAAAATGTTCCTAGTCGATGAAGTGATGTAATGGGACATGATCACTTTGGTAAGACTAGTGTATACTTTATTTCTCCTTTGGAAGGATGATGATCCATCTCTTAGATCATTGATGTGAGACATCAAGATATAGTATACAGGTGACTCATTAGTGAATGAGTTGACTGAACGACTCACTGAGAACATCTAGTTGGTAATTATACTTAACTGTCAAATAGAAGTTCTCAAGTGATATAGTACATAGTAGTCTCATGACCTGAGGCATGAGTGCAATATCTTACATGTCAGTATAGGTGTACTTAGACTTTTACCTAACCACAGTTCTCATCGAGTTGTGCATAACGGTTCTTGTTGGGTACATCCCGAGACATAAGTAGATATTGAGATGCCAAGAAGGGATTCGTCTCTCCCAGTATAGGGGTTGATGTCATAAGATTGTTTGATATAACTATAACCTGAAAATCCTTGGCCAAGGTAAATAAGATAAACTGATTGTCAGTTTGATCTTATAGGTTATGAGTTTAATATCAACAAACACTAATTGAGCAATTAGGGTTTGACAGTTTTCCATACCCTAGGCTTAATAGTTTGACATGGTTTGACGAAGAGACCGGACTGTACGGCATTATCACTGAGTGGTCCTGATATAATTGTGTTAGCATCTTGCAGACATTTATCACAACTTATACCCGGGTAGTCTTCATGTGTAGCTAGCACCTCTGTTGTACTTGTGGATATGATCCACTGCCGAGTTCTTAAGTTGGGCCCTAGAGTCACACCAAGCGCGTACTTGAATCCTATGAAACACAATTTATAGAGTGATGCGTATGATTGATACGCATATATGATTTTATCGGATACACATAAACAGTTATGTATATCGATAAAATCGGAATGCTATGTGCTTAGGAAATAAATTCTAGTATTTTTCCTATAAAGTTAACTTTTAGTCAACTAGTTGACTTTTTGGTCAACAGTTGACTTTTGGTCAACTCATTGACTTTTTGGTCATATGATGACTTATTAATCAATGATTGGAAAATTACAAAATATCGTATTTATGAAATACAATATTGATTTGGTATTCTCATTTATGAAATACACATACCATGTATAATGAGTCATGAGATGAGTCATTTAGTGGTATGGTTTGAGCACATGGTTTATTAGCACATGGTTTTGAAATGTAATGATTCATGAGATGATTCATTGCATGACTCACTAGATTAATCATTGATATTTGATGATTCATTGCATGACTCATAGGATGAGTCATTCATGTCATGAACACATTTCACTCTATAAATATGAGCTCTCTTTCTTATGGAAAGGTTAATGAAAAATTGGCTAAGTGGTTTTTCCATAAGAGAATAAAAGAGAGCTCTCCTCTTACTAATTTCTAGCAATCTTGAGTAAGAGAAAGTAGTAGGATTTTAAAGTACCCCGGGGTGGATATCTTGCCTTGTGTCTCAAGAAGACTCCGATTTTATCAAGCTCACTTGAAGACTTGGAGATCCACTACGAGGAGATTTACTACTACAAGGAGCAAGAGTTAGGGGTTGTTCGATCTTCCATCGAATCACGCTTCAAAAGTATGACTTTATAACCCTTGTATGCTCTCTTTAATATAGGGATTATGTTAGACTTAATTAGAATGGTCCTATAATGTATTTCATGCTCTCTACATGCATAGCATAATTATACATATAGTCTTCCGTTGCGTATTTTGCATGTATGAAGCATGGATTCCCTTCAGATATAACACCATAGAAGCTTCTGAAAGGATATATTATAACCAAGATTTAACACTCATCTAGATGCATAGGTAGTCATGCCGAAACATAGAGGGTTGCAAAAAAAAGAGTTTAAAATAAATATTCCTCCAAAATTCATTGCAAGAAGAACATGATAAGTTAATGAGTTTCGTAGCTTCCTTGTTTTCGACGGTGATATCATTTTGTGCACCAATGACTTACCAAGGGTTCACAAGCTTATAAGTGTTATGTGTTGGATAGCAGGTTCCTAATAAGTTTCCTAATTTATTTTGGTAATAGGTTATTGGGATTCCTAATCTGTTTTGGTAATATGATTCCAAATCTGTTTTGGTAACAGGTTATTAGGATTCCTAATCTTTTTTGTTTTTTATTTTAGAATTCATAGTATGTTTATGATTTTAGGATTTCTATATATATATGGAATAACTAGTAGAGAGAATTGGAAAAAAAAATTGGGATATTTGGAGCACAGAAAAAATGTATTTTCTAAGCAATTGGTTAGGGTTTTGTTTGGAGAGAATTAGAGATTTGTTGGTGAGATTAATTTGTGAGTTTGAGTGATTCGTAATCTTAGTTTGTACTCTTCTTCTTTATTAGTGAAAAAACTCTATCTCCTTCTTACCCCGTGGATGTAGGCAACTTGCCAAACCACGTTAAAATTGGTTGTTTATATTTGTGGCATTGATTTGGTTCATTTGGCCTTCTCTCGACGTTCGTTTGATTAGATTTCTCATAGCACGTTGGTTTGGTTGTTTGGCTTTCGCAGCGCTCAATAAGTAATATCAGAGCATAACAAGTGATATCAGAGATCGGGCTACGCTTGGGCTATTTGGAGGAGTAGGTCATTTTAAAGGCTCGTCTAGGACTTTGTTTGGTAATAAAGGTGCGATCTTTTTGGTAAAGACTCTATCTTTTTTTAATTTTGGATCTATTCTTCGTTTGTTCCGCTTGGTTTGTTGGTGCTTTGAGAAAGATGATCGAGAAAGGAGTTGTGAAGGGTACTTCCGACATGAAGACCGTCCAAAGTTTGAATATCCACTCTATGAAGATAGATGTGGAGAAGTTTAATGACACAAACAATTTTGGTCTTTGGAGATGTAAAGTCTTGGATACGCTCAATGCGTAAAATTTGGAAGATACTTTGGAGTTGGATGGGAAACCGGATGATATTGAGGAGAAGGTTTGGAAAAAAGATGAATAGAAAGACGTATGGTGTGATTAGATCTTATTTGACTCAAGATTTAAAATATGATGTGATCAGTGAGACTTCGCCTAAGAAGATTTGGGAGATCTTAAAGGGTAAGTATTTGACCAAAAGTGTAGAGAATCGCTTACATTTGAAGATGAGGCTTTATCGCTTCCAATTGAAGAAGAGGATCTCCATTAGGGATCACATGAACCACTACACGAAGCTTCTTGCGGATTTGGCGAATATAGATGTGATGATTGAAGATGAGGATAAGACGTTGTTGTTTTTGAGTTCCTTGCCTGACGAGGAATATAAGACCTTCGTTCTTACTTTTATTAATGAGAAGGCATCTCTTTCTTATAGTGTGGTCACCGCTATACTTGTGAATTATCAGCTTCGAAAGAAGGATAATGAGACTTTAGTTGAGCCGGTAGCGGGGGCATTGGTCGCAAGAGCAAAGAGTCCAAATCATGGTAGGAGGTCGCAGTCTAGAGGGGCACATCTTAGAGTTCGTAGGAATCAGTGTGTCTTTTGTAAAGATGATGGACATTAAAAAGTCGAATGCCCAAAGTTGGTTGATCGAACCAAGAAGAATAAGGGGAAAGTTATTCAAGCTTTAGAGGTGAATGTTATCAAGGCTAGTGGTAATAATTCAGATTTGAATTCTTCGGGCTACTCGTTATCTGCACTATCATCAATTTGTGTTACCGACTCTACAGAGTGGATGTTGGATTCGGGTGCTTCTTATCATATTTATCCTAGGAGGGATTGGTTCTCCAGTTTTCAGGAGTTGGAAAGAGGGGAGGTCGTGCTCATGGGTAATGATCATGAATGTCCTATTAGTGATATCAGTACCATTCGGATTAGGATGAGTGACGGAGTGATTCTGGAGGTTGTTGGAGTGAGGTTCGTTCCTCAGTTGAAGAAGAACATCATTTCACTTGGAGTTTTGGAGGTAACAGACTATAGGGTGACCTTGATCGATTCACGTTTGAAGGTCACATTGGGGTCCATGATTATGATGAAGGGCGTCAGGAAGAATTATTTGTATTATTTGATTAGGAGCATGGTGTTTGATAGAGAGCTGACGACTTCTTTGGATTTAGCTAGACTGTGGTATTTATTGAGGCTGGGTTATTTGATTGGTTATGTCGTGCATGGTTTGTTGAGGAGTGCTTTGACCTACAGATTGAAGTCCTTTGAGCACTTTGGTATGATCAAGAAGATCGATGTGGAATTTGGCACTTCTATCCATTGATTAAGGGATCTTTTAGATGGTGTTCAGTCAGGCATTTGGGGGCCTTCCAAGGATGCATCATTAGGAGGTAATCGGTATTTGGTTTTCATAGTTGGGGATTGTTCTAGGCATTAGTGGGTTGTAACCAGGTCCCGTTGGTGTGAAGTCCTATAAGTCAACAACAATTAGAAGAAGTGTATTGGCAGAAAGGTAACTCGTCGTTCTAGCTTTGGTAGGGGTTCTTTCTTATATTTGTGCTGAGCTCATGGTAGATTGAGACACTTCATTGATGTGGAGACGTTGGGGTGACGAGATGAGATGATAGTTTTGATGGGTTGTTCCTTACTGGAGGAGGATCAGCGTTGGTTGTCAAGCATTGGTTTTGGTTTTGAAGCTTCGACATATTTTGGATCTGGTGGAGCTGCTTTAGATTTTTGGTTGTGTCGGATATTTGGTTGCCCAGCATTTGGTCATATCGAGGATGTGAGATTTGATCTGATTGCATGTTTAGGATTCAGAGGTTCTTTTGATTATCAGTTAGGAGCTTCTGATTTTGTTCTGAGCAGGTATATCATATTTGACTCTCTGTAGATGGAGAGTGTTGATCTGATCATTGGGATATCGTAGTGGGTGGAGGGTGATGCTACTTCACATTGGGTGAAGATTACTCCACATACTCCAGATCATACTATATCATTTGGGATTCTAGCTGAGGTGACACAATTTGAAGACCATTTGGATTTGGATGCAGATGATGAGTTAGTTTTGGATTCGAGTGCAGCTGGTGGACATGTTTTGGATACGGCCATTGGTTCACCTCAGATGGAGGTGTTTGATTTGTTTCAGTTTAGGGCCATTGGGAGCGCTATTCGTTGTAGATCCATTGGTGATATTGGTGAAGAGTTACAAACTTTTCTATTTGATTGAGGGCCTTTGGAGGCCATTTGGGTGAATTACATGAATGCCTGATTCCTTGGGCAAGAGGATACGTAGGCAGTCATTTATGATGCAGCCGGTTTGGTGAGTTGATACCAACATTTGGAGTTTGTTCGCATTCTCGTTTAGGTTCTCGACTTGTTGTGGATTGAGTCCGTTGTCATGGATCTGTTCCACTTCGTACTGGACGCAACATGTGAGACGTTTGGTTGGTATTGGTGTTTGCTCAGTTTTGAGAAAACTTCATCGAGGTGGAGAATTGTTGGATAGCAGGTTCCTAATATGTTTCCTAATTTGTTTTGGTAACAGGTTATTGGGATTCCTAATCTGTTTTGGTAACATGATTTTAAATCTGTTTTGGTAACAGATTATTAGGATTTCTAATATGTTTTGTTTTTTATTTTAGAATTTCTAGTATGTTTATGATTTTAGGATTTCTAGATATATATGGAACAATTGGAAGAGAGAATTGAGAAGAAAATTAGGGATATTTGTGTTGGCCTTCTTGTTTTGATGATGTTTAACAAACAATTTACTTCTAATGTTGTTTGTCTAGTATTTGTGTTTTCTTATTTATTATAGGCAAACAACATGTTGGAGGTTGGATGGATTGCGCTTCAACGATCAAATCCAATGGAGGTTGGCAGAATTGTGGAGTGAAGCCTATGCAATTCAAATTGAAGATCCAAGTTTAAGCTTCATCCGCAAGTTTACCAAGTTGAGCTACAATGAAGATCAAGATCAAGCTTGGGTATATTTAGTTTAGGTTTTATATTATGTGTGTTAGTACTTTAAGTTTCTTGTTTCATACTTATATGCATATATATGATTTCATCAATATCAATTTTATTTAGTTCATGAAATCGTATTTATTGTTTTGAAAAGTTTGCAAAATATGCAATTTTGTGAAAATATTATTTTCTTGGTTTATGGACTTAATAACAATCATATACAGCTTTTATTAAGTCTATATAATCATTTTGTAATGTTTCAAAACATGGTTAAGCTAAAATGTCAAAATTCATGTATATCACATTTTTATGTTTTGGACTATTTTGCAAAATGATGATATTTTACATTTGAGAGGTTCTTTTTAAAATCCAGTTTTTGTAGCATGTGTATTATCATGTCTACAATCATTTTTCAAAGTTTTATATTTTTGGAATTTATTTGATATTTTTAAACAGGGTTTTAAAATCAGAAAACTGTTCAAACCTATCAATTTGCATATGTCAGTTTGCGGTTGACCGCCACGGTCGACCGCCTTGAGTCCAAAGACTCAATATGCTTTTTAGCGGCTCCCCCGACCGTCATGGTCGACTGCGTAAGTCTCTGAAAGTTTTCTGAGTTTCAAAGCTGGCTCGCGGTCGACCGTGAGTTTCCCACAGTCGACCGCCGATTGCCCAACAGCTATATTGGGTACAAAATCAGATTTCTGATTCTTTGGTCTTTTGTTTGGGGTTTTTGCTGTTGGTTTCTCTTCCTATATAAACCCCTCAAACCCCTTCTACCAGAATTAACCCAATGGAAAGTTTTAAAGAAGTTTAAAAGAGTTTTAACAAGGGTTTCAGTTGGGTTTAAAGTTTGTTTGGTTTGTGAAGATTGTTTTACAAGTGGAGAAGTTCATCTACATTGATTGAGCCTCATTTTAATCCACCTCTCCATCTTGTTTTTCAGAAAAGAATTTCTAAACTCTATTTCTAGCTATTTATTGTTTTGTTCATAATTTCTATATGTTAGAATTTAATTGAGTTTAGTTGATTGTTTTTCTCATTGCTTACACACATAACCATTGAGCTTATTGTATTTTCATACTTAGTATAATTTGGGTTGTGGGGAGTTGTAACAATTGAGAGTGAGCTACATTGAGTTCTCATTTATTATAGAGAACATATTTGTTGTTACATTGTTAGTGTTGTAAAGTTTTCGATGAGCTAGAAAACCGAGTGTGAGGAGTGAACGTTGATCGGTGAGCGTTAAAAACCGACATTGTGAGTGATTGTGAACGTTGATCGGTGAACGTTGAAAACCGACATTATGAGGTGTAAACGTTATTCGGATGAGCGTAGAAAACCCGGTTATGATAGTGGATTTCTCCCCGGAAGTGAGGAGCGGAGACGTAGGACGGAAGGTCCGAACTCCGTGATCATATCATGTGTTTGAGTTTGCTTTGGCGTACTTCTCTTATGTTTATATTTCTTGTCGTCATTGTCCATTGCTCATTATTTATATCATCCACTATCTTGTTAATTTTGTTTACCCTTGTGTATATCACTTATCCTAGCTCACATATCTTGTTATATTTTATACTTTCTGAGCTATTGGTTAGGGTTTTGTTTGGAGAGAATTAGAGATTTGTTGGTAAGATTAATTTGTGAATTTGAGTGATTTGTAATCTCAGTTTGTACTCTTCTTCTCTATTAGTAAAAAAAACTATATCCCCTTCTTGCCCCGTGGACGTAGGCAACTTGCCGAACTACGTTAAAATTGGTTGTTTGTGTTTGAATCATTAATTTGGTTTGTTTGGCCTTCTCTCGACGTTCGTTTGATTTGATTTCTCGTAGCACGTTGGTTTGGTTGTTTGGCTTCCACAGCGCTCAACAAGTGATATCGGAGCACAACATTATGCGTTTTGATTTGTCCTGCTGGCAGCGGCAGCCGATGAATTATCAGATAGAGCATTACGATAATATATGTGCCGTGTGTACAGCAAGGACAGCTGGCTGGATGGGGGCTCGCTCTCTTGTAAGCTTATATGAGCGTATTCAGCGGTACTCCCCCCCCAAAAAAAAAATAATACTAATAATAATAATAATAATAATATAATAATAATAATAATGATGATGATCTAGGAGTAGTTTTGCAATGGCTGATCCAGATTTGAAAGTAGTCTTACAAATGATGATATCTTAGGGGTAGTTTTGCAAATTGTGAGATTTTTGAGGGGTAGTTTACAAGTAGCTCCATTTCAATGGTATATATACAAATAATTAAAAGAAAAATTCCTCAAAGACCCAAGATATGGGACTAACAGGGGGGACAGGTGAGGTGTCCCCCTCCTATTGCATAATGAGCTGGCCATCATTAATGATGACCAGCTCATTATGCAATAGGAGGAGGGACACATCACCTATCCCCTCTGTTGGTCTCATGTGTTGGGTCCCTGTAGCAATCTCTAAGGCACCCGTTGAAGTCCATTTTCTTGATACAGATGAACATATTTACTTGACACAAATATGTTACTCGAGTCATTTGACAGCTGCCTGGTAGATACTCACAAATACATGCAGATCATAATTGATAAGCTGAATGAGCGTAACGTCAATGGCACACTAATCATATAACCGTACAGTTACGGTAACCCTTTACTCTGTATTTAACTTTGTCGCGAACTGAGAACTATAATCAACATTACTCATTGCAAATATAGGAGCAAACATATCATTGTCCCAACACACAGATGATAATCTGCATAAAAAAAGTAAAAGAAAATTATCCGAGTGAATGCACATAAAATCAACCCTGTGGTTCTATAAGCCCAGGTGCCGTTGCAACATACCGCACCAAATTAGTTTATCTCAGATAACATATAATAAAGAAGCAAAACCCCCCTTTCTCACAACCCATTTACTGTCAATGCCAAAACAACCAAACTAATCTCCAAGATAAAAATCAACATATTAGTAGGAAAAATAAAGAATAAACGAAAAGAACATGTAAATGGATCAAAACTAGACTACTCATACATTACAAAATTTGTATTGAATTTAGCTTACAGATACTTCAGCAGTATGGCTTCATTCATCGTTTAACAAATAAAAATATACTATGGCTGCAACGGCTACAAGTATAGCTTTCAAAATTAGCTTGTGTCCTCGTGAAGGCGATGATGATGGTGATGATGACTGAGACAGTTCTCTATTTTGTCTCTTGAACTTGGAAACTAACCGGGATAAGAGTAGTGGAAGGAGCGCAGTTTTCTCGACTGCCAGCAAAATAAAATTTGTTCAAATTAGAAAATGAACACAGACGTAATAATAAAAAAGGATAACTCTGCATAATAAGGATAAATAATGCAACTGTGATACTTTCCTCAAGTGCTTGAGATCAAATTCTTCAAATTCAGGTGTCATATTGTCAGTTTACCATTTTTGAAGGTCGGTAGAAACAGAAAAATATTGGGAATTTTTATAACTTAAACAAGCAACTGTCATTTGCTTATATAGGAGTAGCAGCTCTTTAATGGTTAATAGGTGAAAAGGCACTAAAAAGGTTAGTAGGTTACGAACTTGTGCTGCTTAATATTATTTTAGAAATTATTTTCAATGCAATTATTTCAGCAGTACATCGTTTATTTAGTTATACAGAAGCAAATTGCTTCCATTCAAATAGAACCGCATAACCTTACAAGGAGCCTAGGTCCTAAACAAATAAGAAGCATTTGTAGGCTTGAAATCTGACCCCAAAATTATTGTCCCAGTAGGATGAATAATATACCATATAATTTATAATTTGGGGTACATACCCTACAAATTCTCTACAAAATAACAGTCTATTAATTGTGGGATTTGATGTCTTCAATAATTCACAAATCTCTGTGTTGATTACTCTTTCGGAATGAACCAAAGGAATCTTGGATTAATGGATTATAAATCTTTTATATAACTCAATATTGTCGGCAATACATACAAACACAAAGAAACAGTGTATTTTTAGATTTTCTATCAGACTGGCGATTGAGTTTTTTTTTTTCCTTTTTGAAAGACATTTCAGTCGTATAATTTGATATCAAGTTAGGGACATTTCAAGCTTTAAAGTTTGGAACAGAGTACTTTTGAAAGACAAAATTTGGATAATCAAAGTCTTATAGTACAATTAAAGTTTAATTAGCCCTTAAGATAGGGGTGCAAATGGATCTGATACGACCAATGTATTAAATATCGGCCAATATAACAGAGGGGAAGCCTTGCCAAGATGATATAGATGAATTTATAGCGCTTTCTGATGTTTAGCACAATTTGTCGATATATTAAAAAAATCGGATATAGCAACCGATATTGCAGCTTCAAAAATCGGCCAAGTCGGCCTGTTTATAAATGGTTTTGGGTTTGGGTTTGGGTTTGAGTATTGGGAACTCAAACCCGAACCAAAACCAAATATAACCACAAATCCCTTGTCGCATCGACTATCCTAAACCCTAAACGATATCTGGTCTCTCCACCTTCGTCGCCGATCTCCTCAGCCCTCGTCACAAGTCTCCTCGTCGTCGGTCTGCTCCGCCATCATCTCTGGTTAGCCCTCTCTCCCTTCTCTCCCTCCTCCCTCTCTTTTCCATCACTCCCTCTCCCTCCTCATCTCTTTTCTGTCTCTCTCTCCCTCCCCCCTCCCTCCCTCCCTCCCTCCCTCCCTCTTCCCTCTCTTTTCTGTCTCTCACTCCTGCTATCTCTCTAATTTCTCTCCCTCCTCCCTCTCTTATCTGTGTTCTCTCTCTAATCCCCCCCCCTCTCTCTCTCCCTCTCTCTCTCTCTTTTATTTTTTAGGTGGTTGACCAAGAAAAGAAGAGACTGAAGAGGAGGAATTAGGACTGAACTTGTACAATGTCTCTATTTATATATGATTATATTGCATATTACAATGTTATGTTACATATGAACATCATCTGATGTGACACCCCGATAGGTTTTACATATCCCTGATTTTCGCAATCCGATATGGATATCAGTCGTTCGATATTTTAGATATTTCTGACACTTTAATATATTGGATAAGGCTCAAATATGATACATACCACATCTGTATCTGCTTATAAATCAGGAATTCGGATACGAACATGTCTCGATAAGAAAAACTCATATCCATATCGTTAAAATCAAATACAGACACGAATGTACATGCGGATGTATCATGTATATGCAAATACAAAACAGATATGAGAAGACCA
>NC_033802.1:22101090-22104447 GCF_001876935.1 Asparagus officinalis | reverse complement strand
CAGATAAGAGAAAATCAAATAATATATATATATATATATATATATATATATATATATATATAGTTTGTATAATACAAGAGAGTTCATTAATATATTTGTTATATTTAAATGGTGATTAAATCTCTTCATCATCAATATTAGTCCCAAATACATTAATCTAAGGATTAAAACAACTTCAATTGTATGATTAACATATATTCGGATATTTTGGATAGGGTTCCGGATATTTCACTATATAATCATTATTTCACTACATAACTATATTCATAACCTTATAACCATATCCATAACCTTATACAGTCGTTATAGATTTTAGTAATCATACTTGTATCCTAACATATACGGATATGGATACGAATATGTTCGTGGATATGGACATTTTTTTGCATCCCCTAACTTCAGGTCATTTCCTTGATATTTGGAGGAACTTTTGTTATGTTATCCCATGACCACATGATGCATTTTGAAATCTTGTGCACTAAGCAACGGTCACAGAAAATAATTTTCTCGTTCTCTAGTAAAAGAGTCCAAATTTTAACTAAGGGGTCTATCTAAAATAATAGAACTGCAAGGGGTCTATCTGCAATTGGAGATAGTACATGAGAGCTATTTGTAATTAACGCTATACATTATACATCATGGCTAATACTATAAGGATTTATTTGCATCACATGCTAAAGAATTCATAAAGGACATAAGGTCAGACCACCTGGTTAATTTATTGTTCAAAGAATCTGCTGTTATTATTTGTTTGAGAGTTTACACCTCACAACTTCACATCCACATCTATTATTGGTTAGATTTGGAATCAGCTAGTCCTTGGTTGTTGAAAGAGAAGTAATTATTTGTTGTATAATTTTATTTTGCTTGTGAACTATTAATGGCTTGTAAATCGTAATGACTAGTAACTGTTAATACATGCTATGTTGTACTTAATTACAAAGTGATGATCTTAACCATTCGTTATTAAATGCTTTTGAGATGTATTGTACAAACTATATTTATTGTTTTTTTAGTGTTAGGTATATTTCATGAGAGAATGATAAAAAATAAATCATAATGCCTATCAACAAATAGGCATGACAAATTACAAATAATAATTTAAACAAACAAAAAACTAGCACGAAGATTGATCATGGAGAGAGATATGTAGTTTCTCCTAGGTGTTTCTTTAAATTTTAGTTGGTACAAAGGATTGGCCGATTCGTAACATATTTTGAGAGTATCAATGAGGACAAACAAAAAATCAAGCAACAAATTCTTCAAAAATGGGGAAATTAACAAATTTTAGATGAAATTGAAGATCCAACTTTAATCTTAAGAATGAATCTTTATAATTCTAATAATTGATGTCCAAAATCCACAAAACCCTAAAATTTAAAGCAAAAATTCCTTCAGAACTGGCCAAGACCCAATTCGTCCTCGATTTTCCAACAACAGAGGAAGAACCTCTACAGAATGTCAAGGATGATCACAGGAGAGAAAGGAGGATTCGATTTTTTTTCTTTTTTTCTTTTGAATTGGTTAAAAGTCACGTAAGGTTTCACACGAGCGAAGAAAATGAAAAACATGCTGCATGTGTGTTGCGTTTCAACCTTTTTTGTGTTTCGTTATATTTAGGTTTGTCTGGAGTGTTTGGCGAGACTGACCTTATATTTTTATATATTTTTAAAGATAGTCAAGTCCACCTTCCTCCCTTTCTCTCTAAGAAATAGAGAGAATGAAAAAAGAAGAAAAAGAACAAAGGGCACGCTTAATTACACCAGGGTTGGTAACAATGATGAGTGCCACTTGTCAGAGACGGAGATGGAGGGCGCGATCTTGACATCAAGACTACGAAGGTGATCGCAACGTCCAGTGACAAGACAGAGGGGAACTTCTCATGCTTGGATGATGGCATCAAGCATGACGAAGTGATAGTCTCCCATTAAGGTTACAATTGTAGCTATATAATTAAAATGATAATAATGACAAGTGGCAGTGATGACGACGACTTGGCTAGATTTTTGGTAGTGAATGAATAGAGGTAGAAGATATAAGGGAAGATAAGACTAATTTTTTGCCTTCTTTCTTCTTTTGGTGGTGGGTGAACTTTGGGTACGGTTTGCCTTATTAGGTGCGAAGGATCGTCAGAAATGGTTTTTATTTTTGGACAATCAAATTGTGTTGACGTGTTTGGCTGTTGTGTGTTGGTAACTAGTGGTAGTTTTTTTTATTAGTCTAGGTTGAAGTTGTTGATCCTTTTTTTAGACTAATGGTGATGAGTTTCTTCTTTTTATTTTTTTTTATTTTTATTTTTTATTTTTATTTTTGTGTAAGTTAGAATGTTGTTTTTGATCTAAGGTTGTGATTAGTATGGTTGGAGAAAGAAAACAATTATGGTTGTGACCTAGACTTGAGACGACGATAATATATAATAGAGGTGGTTATACAATGGAAATTTGAATGGGTTTTAGATTCATAAGGGGTTATAGTAAACAATAGGATTAATTGTTTTTTAAAATGAATGTTATAATATATAAATCAATTCTACTAACTCATGAATAATGTTATGTAATTGTTAAGAATTTGAATGGTTAAGGAATATGTGTAATGGATGTATGGAAGTGAGTTTCTTTTTCTGTTTCCTTTTTTTCACTTACATTTTGGGCTTTTAGCGACTTAATCTGTCTAGTTTTATTATTGGGCAGGCCTATTTGAATGTGCTTCTATATTTTATTATTTATCTCCTTCTGGATGAAATCTGATGAGGCTTATTTTATTTTTATTTTTTTGTACTTGGATTGCCCTCCATTTCAACAGGCTCTTTTTCTTCACTCCTCAGCTTTTGTAGCTCATTTCGAAAATGGACTTAACTTTTTTATGTTGTGGAGGATTTTGATTTTTTTCTTCTTTTTGAGAAGATTATGGGCTTTATTTATACGATTTGGTTGATTGCATGTTCGAGTCTTCGACAATATTATAATGCAAGGAAATCAACATCTCAACAAGAAATAGCTAAACAAATTCCATGATCATCAACATATGAAACTCGAAGGCCATTTTCCCATTTTGGCACTCAAATTCTTTAAGATCTATATTGACACCCTAAATCTAATTTTCTTTTCAATTTGAATTTCAAATCATTGAATTAGGTTAGAACTTAGAAAACCACATCTACATTAGAGCATGTACTAGATTATTTGTGAGGACATAGTAGGATGCTTCCTAATCATTGAAATCCAAATTAGGGATAGTTGCATATTCCACATGCTCAACAGAACAAACTAATGGTGCGTGGGTTTGACCCAATCCCAAAATTTAAGTGAAAATATGCAAGTATAGGATATGTTTTAGGGGCTCACGTTGTTTTTGTGT
>NC_033802.1:22045386-22099668 GCF_001876935.1 Asparagus officinalis | reverse complement strand
GAATTTCCAACCGGTAACTAGATGAAGCCAAACAGAAAAATCATCCAAAAACAGCAGAAGACTACTGGAAAACCAAGAGGCATACCTTGGCATTTTAATAACCTCTCCTCTTCACCGACTCTTCTTCGTAAGACATTCAGCAATGATCCAAAATATAATGCTAACACAGTACATGTGAAGGTAATGACATTATAAGGCATGCTAAAATCTGGAGTAGTCAGTGGGACTAACAATACTTCCGTATATGACTGCACAATATTTTCTTCCTGGAAAAAACATTTACACAGTAAAAATGATGAAAAATAACTTCTAAGCGATAGTAGATTAGTGTCCACTTTATCAGAATCTTTAGATACCTGAAATTCAAGTAGCAGAGGAGACTGAGTTAACGAATCATCTATAAGATAGGTTCTGTTTGAATAGAAGTTGGGAAAACTTATTAGAGCTGATGAAATGTCAAACCCCTGATTAGCATCTGGAGGGTACTCGTCGATGTGCAAGAATCCCTGCAAAAATAATAAACTACAGTAAGAGTTACATGTAATCTAGAACTTTTCAACAACTCCATAAATAAGTCGTGCAGGAAACAGAATGAGACCAGAAACAATATAACGTAAATATATATAGATTTCCTCCATGAAATTCATATCTGGGTTGCCATTGAATTCCTTGCCTATGTTTCTCATGCAACACACAAACAGCTTGTGGGTCAATTTAGCAAACAAGAGATGGATGCTAGCATATCCCTTCTTTTTTAGATTTGATCCAGGAACTTCCTAACAAAAGGGATATTACAGGAAAGACCAGGAACAAACCTTATCAAAATCTAGAACCAATGAAGCTGACTGCATATTGCAAGGAAATCTAAGCATCAACTCCAACATCCCAGGTGATACCTTGTCTTCTGAAGGGGAGATTCGCATATTCTCAACCACATCTGAAACAATCTGAGGTTTTCCGTCTATAAAAATTTTAAGTGTGTGGTAATAAACCTTAACATACCATGGAACAACCTGGAAGACTACAGCCTCCACTTTACACCCATTAAACTGATCCAAATGCCATTCATGCGAGTGACTAGATTGCAAGGAGATAGCAATAGATCCTCTCTCATACCCACTGCCCATTAGAAACCTGTTTGCATAGAAAGGTGGTTTCGCACAAGACCATGTCAATGGAAGCTTCCATGTAATTCCTACATTCATAGGCTCGTTTTCATTGGAGTTTGATACCCTGAATTCATAGAGAGTAGAACTAGTACTTTGTCCTTGTAATGCATTTGACTCTTTTATCACCTTGTCTGGAGTACATGACAACTCAAAAAACTGATTGCTTGAATACTCTACAGATCCAAGCTTCTCTAGTTCAGCAGTTAAACCCCTCTCCAGTTCCAAGAAACTATTCTGGCCTAGCTTTCAGTCTGAACACTGAACTAATAGACCAGCTTGGCTGAAGGGAACCTTTACTCCTTCCAACACTAGGCTGAAGAACAATAGTTAAACTTTGTTTTAGAATAATACCAGTCAATGTAGATGAGATCAAATGCAATCTTTGAGAATGGTAGTATCCTTTATAAATTGAAGGTCTATCTAGAAGAGAAGCTATACCAGCTTTATCTCTACAAGGTAGAAGCTTTAACCATGGAGTTAGATTCTCAGTACAAACAGCTTCACGGGGCAATGCACCATATCTGAGGTTGCTTGAATTTGAGAAGAATCCCCAATCAGGAGCAGAATAGGCAGTTGAAGACTCAAGAAAATTGATTGAAGAACAGAAGAGACCTGAGAGAGAATGAGTAAGATTTTTCCAGGTAACATCAATTTCATCAATTGGGAGGTCAAAAAGAGCCCACAGCTCAACACCAGGGGGCTTGGCATTGGTGCTGGACATGGGATCAGATCCGCCCCAACTCTCGTAGTTCCAGCGTCCCTGTGTGAAGGACAACTCCAGTTCCCTAATATGGAATTTCTGGACCTGTTGACAATATATTAGCATGTTAAAACTTAAAACAAAATAAAAAGAAAGATCTAATAAAGCAAAAAAAAAAAGATTTGCGGTAGGGGAACATTAAACTTACTTGTCAATATTAAATTTTCTAGTTAAAGGTAAGTAATGACTTCCCAGATAATTTTACACTGACTAGCAAGGTCATAAAACAAGACAGGTAACTAAATTTAAAATCACAGCCTTAAGCTTATTACTACATGTAACAAATAGTTTCCATCAAAACAAATACTGTCAGTGGCTATAACTAATTTTTCCACATCAAGTTGGAATGGCGCACAAAGGCAAAACTGATATACGTTTTCACTGTGAATTCAATCCAAATTTTGGAGAAGCATTTGCACCAGAGTATCAATGTAAGACCTAAATAAAATATAATCTCCAACAGTCTTCAAAACCTCATTTCAAACTCATGCTAGCATAGGATTCTAAGTTTACTTGACGATAAAGAATATTAAGTTTCACAATAATGGAAAAAGAAGAATCAGTGGCCAAGGCTAAGAACAGAAATTAGAAATAACAAGTGACAGTTGATCTCATTGCATAGATATGTTTGCGAAATATCATAAATCTAACTGTTTCAAGAGCACTTAGTACATCATAGTTGCATGGAATAGAGGACATTATGGGTTTAACCCAACATCAGAGGTATGAGAAGCTTGATTATTGAACAACTACAATAACCAAGATTTAAAATATCTGTTATCGGAAATATATCAGATGGCCAGAATTCATATCGAATTGTGGTTATCGACGACATATCGGGGATAAATAGTAAAAATCGGAGTGTCATATTGGATGGTAAGCATATACAATATAATACCCTAAAATTTAATCTAAGCACACTTAATTAATGTAACATACCAAAACGCCTTTGAGAGAGGACTCAGAGTTATCGAGCTATTGAATTTGGGGAGAGAGTGGAGGAGGCGGAGAGAAATTAAGGCCAGCTGCTGTAAATGCTATAGGTAACAGCGAGTAGGATTGGCTGTTTTGATTTTATTTAGCGGGTATTGGGTTCGAGTCTAAAAAATAAGGGTTTTGGGACCCAAAAACAAACAATAGTTAGGACATTTTTTAAACAAAATCAGCCGATTTAGACCCTATAAAAAGCGCCCAATTAATCGAATTTTCACCAACATATCGGAGGAAATTAGTGAAAAACGATAACCTATTTAATTTTCTAGAAATCATCTCATCAGTGATCCAAACCCTATATATCGGTGAGTATTGATAAAATCGGCCGATTTTTAAAGCATTGACAATAACACCTGATAAAAGCTTTGGACCTAAAAGCTTTATTGTGGAGGTAATGCAATCACAGGAGAACTGAACTGCTGAAGACGTTGAACATCAACATCCCGAAGTCCTCAATGGGCAATAAATATGACAAACATATGTGCTTGACAGAAATTAATTGAAGCGCAAATATTATGGTATTTGAGGGAGCTTATTTTTTCTCAAAGTAGCTTATAAGCTACCTTTTTAATATCTTATGTTTAATAATATCCCAAATAAGTTAGCTTGTAAGTACCATTTAAAAAATGCCAAATTATTAGCTCATCTAAATAAACTAGGTTTGACCAAGTAAATCAATTTTCTATCAATACAATTTTTATAAAAAATTTATCAACAAAGCCAATAGCCACCAAAAGCCAGCATAGCTCATAAGCTTTAAAAAAATAAGCCCTACCATGAAACATCTCAAACAACGGGATGAGATGATCCACTCCATTTCTCATGACCTACATTCTTGCACCAACATGCACAACCTTCCTCATATATTGAATTCTGATGACTGTGCACCATGAAACTTTTAAGATCCCCATAGGAGACATGCACTTTAGTTCCTTACGTCCTCTCCAAGTCAATATGTTTGAAAGTTCACTATCAGTCCACTTTTAAAGCATAACTGTGGCAATTCACCACATAGCATACAGGGCAATTAAACTTTTGAAGCTTAAGCTATCTACTTGTGAAGCTCAAGAAACTTTACCCTTTGGTCAGAGTATTGTAGGCTTCAATACCGATTTCTGTACCACATATACTTTTGCTCCACTTATTCAAATGGAAATTACGACGACAACCACCTCACACAACTTATTTGAACAACTACACTTACATCACGTAGTATACTTTTATCTGACTTCTCTTTTTTCCATTTAATTTAGTTTAAATCATACATACAGAATTATATTTAAAATTTTAGGTTTTTTCTCATATTCATCTCCCAAACTATCAATATTTTGAAAGTTGAATTTAAAATAAGTCTCGCTAAAGAGGTCTCCAGCAGTGTTTTATGTTCAAAACTTACTTGGATCTTTGCCTTTGTAACCCCACAAATGCGCATATTAGTCCATTAAAACTGCAAACTTGCATTCTTAACTAAGATTCAGAAGCTAGATTCTTTCTGTTAAGAACTCACTCCATCTAACCCTACCCCAAGATCATCAAATCCCTAATTCGCACACTAACCAGTACTCCATCAGCTTAAACCCTAATTTCATATCAAAATTCACGAAAAAAGAAAACGGGATCTTGAGAGATCGAATCGGTTACCAACTGAGCGATTGCTTTTGGGAAGAGATGATGATGTCGGCCGTTGGAAATAGAGGGCGGAGCCCTGCTCTCGAAGTGGAAATGAGCGAGCAGCTTTCGATCAGGCAGCGGCCTCAACAGGAGCTCCTCGGTGAACTCCTCCGCTGTTGGTCCATCTCCGCCGTCGGATCCGACGACGAAGAAGGGAATTGGACGGTTTGGCAGATGAAGACGAGAGGAGGAGGCGAGTATGCGGAAGATCGCAGTTTGAGTAGAGAATACTGGCAGCTGGGAGTAGAGGTGGAAGCGGGTCGAATTCGTGAAGGGTCCTTCAAAAGCCATTTATTAAAGGACACACATTTTAATAACAAACTAAAGATTAAAGCACGTGAATTTAGGCTTTGTGCTGTACATCAACTTTTTTATCCGGTGAATTAACTTTGAGATTCTTATTAGGGTTTTTGCATCAAAATAATCTTTACTTTTACCCAGATTAATATTTCTCATCTTTACATTTTTTTTTAAATGTAAACCACCTTTACTTGCTAATATGTTTGCAATGTCACACTATTTTTACTATCACAATGAGCACCATTAATGGCTGCTGACAGAACCCCGCCACCAACGACGAAAGCTCGTTGGAGAGACCACAAATGGTCATAAAGATCTCGCCTTCAAAGGCAGATCAAGTTTTCAGATGTCGTGAGACATTGTTTAGAGCCCAATGGGCTGAGACTGGGGTTGGTCCGAAGATCGTCATGGATGAGTTTGACACTTACCCGTTACCATTTATAGCTGCGTCAACACCTCATCAGCTCTCGGCTAATGAGCCCCTCAAGCAGAGCTTCTTTCCTTGGAAATAGCGTGACGAAGAGCCATTGATGATGAACTTTGGGGATTTTTGAGAAAGCTAGAGTTCGAAGAAGAGTGAGAGAATTTTTGAATCAAAGTGAAGAAGAGGGAGGCAAACAGTCTTACTTATAGGCTAAAACACCCAAACTTTGCCCAAGATTCCTCGCTTAAACTTCGTCAAGTATCCCGCCACCAAACTTTGCCGAAGATCTTGCCAACAAACTCCGTTGAAGATTTCGCCCGGAACTTTGCTAGAGATTCTAGCCTCAAACTTCACCTGGAATCTCTCTTCAAAAAAAACTTTGTCGTAATTTCAGACACGCGGATTGAACACCTAAAGTTTATATCCTGAGGCTGAGCCTCACCTAAACCGACTTACTGAATTTCACCAATATGATTGTTCCTTCAGTAAGTGAACCTCGCCCTATTCAATAGGGCACTAAGGCGAACCTCGCCCAAACATTATAATAAATTTCACTAAGTCTCCAAATTGAGAAAATCATAACTCAATTAGTTTGAGGCTTTACATATGTAAAACCCCAAAAATTTGTGATAATATAATTAATATGTGATTAATTATAATAAATAGATATTCATTATGATAAATATCATTTCATGGTGTATGAGTACACTAACAAGTGTTTTGAGTATAAACATGACAGTAAATGAGAAAGAGGCGAATCAAAAACATGCATAAAGGAAAATCTCGAGGAGCTGGAAAATTCCAGTCTGGTCGACCGTCGCTGTCGACCGCAGTCCGGTCGATTTCCACGGTCGATTTCCACGGTGGACCGCGATACCTGCACGCTATTTTTCCTGTTTTGACTTGGTTTCGGGTTTTGAAGGCCCATGTTCGTTTTCCCTAATATATATATCAATTATATATGAGTTTTTTAGTATTTTGAAACCCTGGCAGTCACCAAACTTCCCCATAAACCCTAATTTAATTTTTGAGAAAGATTTGAAGGCTTTTGAGCGGGCTTTCGGATTGTTTTGGGTTTACAACTTGGAGATCGGCTTTGAAACTTCATCTCTCACGATTAGATCAAGTCTTAGGCGAGTTTCATCTCTGCTAATCCCTCTCCCTATTTTAAAACGTTTTTAAAGAGTTTTTAATAAGTTTTATAGAGCCTAATTGATTAATTTGTGTAAATAAAAGCAGATATTTTATATTGTATGTATAAAGACTAGGTATTTTCATGTTAAAGAGATTAAGAATGAATTTACATAAGTGTTTTAAGATCTAAAAATGATTAATAACGTTGTTTATCTAAATTTAGATGATTTGTTCTTCATTTTGAGATTTCGTGTATGATTGAGGATTAAATATGATCTATTATACAAATAATCATGTTTTATATGTTGAAATTGTTCCCAGAGATGTTAATCTGATGTTTTCAATGTTTACGCAAGTTTTATATTGTATTAAATAAGTTTAAATCATAAGAACACGACACGAACATAACTGTGCAGAAACCTGCACGGTTTCTGAAATATCGGGTTCGGTCGACCAAGCCTTAGCGGCGAAGCTTCTGGTTTGCGGTTCGGTCGACCGCCGCATGTATGCGGTCGACCGCTAGTCTGGAAGTTAGCATGTGCATGTTTTTGACCCACGTTGATGTTTTCGAGAGAGTTTCTCGACCTTATAATGTTGTATGACGAGGTTTAGGAGTTGTTTAACACCAGAGATGTTGGTGAACATCAGATATGGACACGCATACCGAGATATATGTATGTACACTCGGTTCATGTGATTTGACATGTATTGTTGAGATAGTTGATACATGTTGGGTTGATGATAACGAATTAACCTATGAAAAATTTTTGCTTATCATTTATGGATGCTCAGTGTGGTTGTTTATCCTATAATGAGACCTCGGCTGTATCACACTAGGATTGTTTGGTTGTTTTTTTGTAATGAGACCTCGGCGGTACCAAATACTCGAAGATGATCGGTGTGTTTTTCGAGTTGGGCTGATGTGCCTATTCACCATTGTACGATCATCTGGAAGCATATCCAGAAATAGGGAGATAAAATCTATTACCATAGAATGATTGAGTAAGGAAGTTGAACCCACATGTAAATGTGCGAACCTTACAAAAGTATCGTTAGTTCATGTAGCCAGAATAGGGAGATAAAATATATTACCGTAGAACGATTGAGTAAGGAAGTTGAACTCACATGTAAATGTGTAAGGAAGTTGAACTCACACGTAAATGTACGAACCTTACAAAAGTATCGTTAGTTCATGTAGCCGGAATAGGGAGATAAAACCTATTGCCGCAGAGCGATTGAGTAAGAACCTTACAAGAGTATCGCTATATGCACATGGAGATGCACATATATATATATATATATATATATATATATATATACCATGGTGATCATGAGTTGGGTGATATTCTCTTATTATTGTGCCACTACTCAAGGGTACTTCGAGATGTGGCATTGTTTTCTATATGGTTGAGGTTTGGAGTAATTTTTTTGAGTGTTGTTTCCATTCATAGAGTTGAAATTGGTATTTAGGGATTCACAATTTGAGACATGATATCTACATGAGGGTTTCCTTGTTTGGATTATTTTGCTTGACGTACTAATTCTCGTGTTGTGGATTTCTAAATATCAATCTCCATTTAGAGTTATATGAATGATTTTATATTGATGTGTACTGACTCTATTTTCTTATATACTCCTATCCCTTCCTCTTGGAAGTAGTGGAGATGATCTCGCTAGAGCTTTGACACTCGTTGTTGCCCCCCTTTTCAGGCAGTGAGTCTGGCACATGGAGAGTCACGGGTTAATGAGATTGCATCTTAGATTCCATCTAGATATTACTATATTTGTAATTATCTCAGAACTCCACATTTAGTTATTTATTTTCAGACTCTAAACGTGTATTGTATTTTATAGAGGCTGAGTGTCTTAGTGAGATTACATTTGACTCGTTGTGTTGAGATTTATTTCAGACTCAGAGATATTTTCATTCTATTTTAGTTGGGCTCATTTATTGATTATTCTTATACTTTTTCTGTGCATATCTGATCTTGTGTTATTTCTATTATTTGCTTGTTTTGTACATTCACCTTTTGTTGACTCTACTAGAGAGATAGTAACTGTGATGGTGAAATGTGTCGTAACATGGTGTTGGTGCTTAGCAGGTTTGACAATCCGGGTTTCACTTTGGACTGTAGCATTGCCTGAACCCTGGGGCTTCACAGTTGGTATTAGAGCTCTAGGTTCCAATATCCTTAGGATCATCCATGTGTCATATTATGAAGGTAGGATAGAGTTTCCTAGGAATCATGTATAGAGTCACTAGGATTTCCTAGTATGAGTGAGGACGTATTATATATATACGCGAAAATTTCAAAAAAAAATTATATGATGAATTATTTGCTTGAAGTATAAAGCATGCGGTGAATGATAAGTGATATTATTTTCCTATTGATGTATATTTTATCTTTATGCCTAAGATCTTATTTACTACATTGAATAAGTTCTACTTTGAAACTTATAAATGTCTGGAAGAGGACATGAACGTAGAGGTGCTCGTGTTCAGGGAGCTGAGCAAGCCGATAGAGAGCCCGAGCCGCAGCAGCCTCCGCAGTACTTAGTGGATCTCATAGCACCTTTGATAGCTTGACTAGCAGCTATTAAGAAGCAGCTAACAGATCAAGCTCGGCGGGAGACACCCATTCAGGATGAGATACCAGAGGAGACATCGGTAGATACATCGCCATCATCAGTTGATGATGGAGCTGCTGAACAGGAGGCTTGGCTTCGTCTAGTAGAGAGGTACTAGAAATTAAAGGCATCAGAATTTCATGGCTCGTCGAATTCCATTGCTGCACACAAATGGAAGGAGGATGTAATCAACATGTTGGATATAGTTAATGTGAATATTGTGCAGAAGCAGAGGCTAGTAGCTTTCAGCCTCAAGGGCGATGCAGGAGGATGGTATCGGCTTCGTTTCACTCCAGAATAGAGGATGATGGTTTCATGGGCAACCTTTATATACTTCTTCGATGAGCAGTATGTGTCGACTGTAGCAAAAGTCGGGAAGGAGTTAGAGCTAGCTATGCTAGAGCAGGTGATATGTCCATGACGGATTTTGAGAGTAAATTCATGTCACTACTTAGATTCACGGGCATGTGGCACGCCGAGGAGTGACAGGCTTAGATGTTTATGATGGGACTTCGCCTAGGTTTACGTTGATATCTAGTATCTCGGAGGTTCCATTCAGTACGGGAGGTGGCAGATGTTGCTATGGCTCAGGAGACAGACACAACTATGTTCCTTAAGGGCAAGGATGGTAATGTTAAATCAGGACAGTCCAGGGATAAAGGTAAAGGTAGGAGACCTTTTGCAGGCTCAGGAGGACCCTAGCAGTAGGGTAAGGGTTCACATCAGCAGGATTCTCATAAGAAGGGACATCAGTAGGATCAGAGGGTGTAGCAGCAGCGCAGATTTCAAGGGACTTGTTTCAAGTGCAACAAGTTCGAACACAAAGCAACAGAGTGCCGCAGCGCACCCACAGCAGGCTAGCAGGGTAAGAATCAGCAGCATCAGCAGAACCGTGCTCAAGGCAACAGTCAGGGCTAGCAGTTGAGGATTGAGGCACCACTAACAGTCCCAAGAATTGAGGAACATGTGTGAGTGATTCAAGAGATCCAGCAGGGACAGATAGTCCCCTACGTTCCAGGTGATGTAGCGCAGCAGCCTTCGGCTATTGGTAGAGTATATGCAATTGTTCCTCGTGATCATGGCACGAGCGAGATAGTGGTGGAAGTTACGTTCCTTGTGAACTCCTTTTCAGCACATATTATTTTTCATTCTTGTGCTTCGTATTCTTTTATCTCCTATGATTTTATGGTTAGACTCCAGCTTGTAGCGCAGCCTTTAGATATTCCGCTATCTGTATCTACTCCTTTGGGAGAGATGTCTCTTTTAGAGAGTGTTTGTAGGAGATGTATCGTCAGCTTGGACGATTCTGAGTTTGTGATCGACTTGATCATGTTGCGTATATCTGAGTTTGATGTTATCCTTGGTATAGATTGGCTATCTTCCTACCATGTGAGTCTCGACTGTTTTGTAAAGACAGTCAGCTTGCGAGCTTGTGATGGATCTGAATTGGGGGTAGCGACCTCCAGAGGCAACCAATTTGCGGAGTTATTTCTGGCATACGTCGAGGAAGTGATGTTGCAGGATAGGGGCGTAGATTTGAGTGAGACGCGAGTGGTCTCAGAGTACCAGGATATCTTCTAGGACATTCCAGATTTACCTCCACTAAGAGAAGTCGAGTTTTGCATAGAGTTGCAGCCAGACACCGTGCCGATTTCCCGAGCTCCTTACCGTATGGCGCCTGCTGAGATGAGGGAGCTCCAGATCTAGTTAGATGAGTTGTTATCTCAGGGGTTCATTCGCTGGAGTCATTCTCCGTGAGGAGCACCAGTCCTTTTTGTGAAGAAGAAGGATGGAAGCATGCGATTGTGCATCGATTATCACAAGTTGAACAAGGTCACTGTCTGGAATAGGTACCCACTACTGAGGATTGATGACTTGCTCGACCAGTTACAAGGAGCGTAGTGTTTCTCAAAGATAGATCTTCGTTCCGGTTATCATCAGTTGTGGGTTCGGGAGATGGATATTCCTAAGACCGCCTTTCTAACTCGATATGGGTCTTTCGAGTTTCTTGTCATGCCATTTGGGCTGACCAATGCACCCAGAGTATTCATGGATTTGATGAATCGGGTTTTTTGTCCATACTTGGACTAGTTTGTGATAGTTTTCATCAATGATATTCTTATTTATTCGAGGTCGGAAGCCGAGCACGAGTAGCATTTGTGGTTAGCATTGTAGACTTTGCAGGAGCATCAGTTATACGCTAAATTTAGCAAGTGTGAATTCTGGTTATTGGATATCAGATTTTTGGGTCATGTTATCAGTCGGGAGGGTATTGCAGTAGATCCGGCTAAAGTAGAGGTTGTTTTTGATTGGGAGCCACCGAAGACCGTTACCGAGATTTGTAGCTTCTTAGGTCTGGCAGGCTATTATAGAAAATTCATTCAGGATTTCTCGAAGATCGTAATGTCACTTACACGCCTTAATAAGAAGGGTATATAGTTTATTTGGGGCACGGAGTGCCAGGAGAGGCCTTTGAGGCATTGAAGACTAAGTTGACTTCAGCGCCAGTGCTGATTTTTCCCAGCAGTAATAAGACTTTTGTTGTCTACATTGATGCATCATTATTGGGTCTTGGAGATATTTTGATGCAGACCCAGAGAGTTGTGTCCTATATTTCGAGGCAGTTAAGGACTCATGAGCAAAATTATCTCATGCACGACTTGGAGCTAGCAGCAATGGTCTTTGCACTGAATGCGTGGAGATATTATTTGTATGGGGTGCAGTTTGAGTTATTCACAGATCACCAGAGCTTAAAATATCTATTTTCATAGAAAGAACTCAACCAGAAGCAGCTGTGATGGGTAGAGTTTATTAATGATTATGAGTTCGCTATACAGTACCATCCGAGAAAGACGAACGTGGTAGCAGACACGTTGAGCAGAAAGCATCGTCGCGGGCTTGCAGCTTTGAGGTATTTATTACATCGAGATCTTTATACCCTCAGTCACTATGATTTTAGGCCAAAGATTGGGGGGAGCAGTGCTTTCTTAGGAGCTTTATCAGTGCAGCCATCTTGTAACAATAAGGTGGTCGGAGTCCAGGTAGGGTACTCTTGGATTCAAACCCGTAAGGGGGAGATTTCCAAGAAACTCAAGGCTGATTGGACTATTAGAGCAGATGGAGGCCTTTAGGTGAAGGGCTAGTTAGTTATGCCGAACTATCCACGGCTGAAGAGAGATCTATTTGATGAGGTGCATCATAGTAGGTATACAGCACAACGAAAATGTATAAGGACCTAAAGAGGCATTTCTAGTGGAGTGGCATGCGTAGAGAGATTATAGAGTATGTGGCTAAGTGTTTTACCTGCCAACAAGTTAAGGCAGAACATCAGAGACATGTAGGGACCTTACAGCCTTTACCCGTTTCCGAGTGAAAGTGGACAGATATCTCCATGGATTTCATTGTAGGGTTGCCTAAATCAAAGAAAAGAAACGATTCTATTTGGGTGATAGTAGACCGGTTGACAAAGTCGGTGCACTTCTTACCTGTGAGGACGACTTATACGACGGATACATATGCGAGGATCTTCATCCAGGAGATTGTTCGATTGCATGGAGTCCCGGAGATGATCATATCAGATCGAGGCTCAGTCTTCACATCCTATTTCTGGAGGAATTTTTAGGATTCTTTCGGTAGCCAGCTATCATTCAGTAGTGTCTTCCACCCCCAGATAGATGGTCAGACAGAGAGGGCGAATCAGGTGTTAGAGGATATACTACGAGCATGTGTGATAGATTTTCAGGGTAGTTGGGAGGACCACATCCTATTTATTGAATTTGCATATAATAATAGCTATCAATCTAATATGGGGTTGATACCGTATGAATCATTGTACGGAAGGCCTTGTAGATCGCCCATATGTTGGGTAGAGCCAGAGAATAGCCTATTGCTTGGGCCGAAGCTTGTTAGGAAGACCACAGAAAAGGTGGCATTGATTAGAGAGTGCATTCTTACCACATAGAGTCGGCAAAAGAGCTATGCGGATCAGCGGTGATGACCACTAGAGTTTTAGGTCGGAGACTTAGTCATGTTGAAAGTATCGCCGATGAAGGGCATTCAGCGATTTGGTAGACCGGGAAAACTTGCCCCGAGATATGTTAGTCCCTTTAGGATTATTGAGCGTATTGGAGCTGTTTCATATAAATTAGATCTTCCAGCATAGATGTCGAGTGTACACGATATCTTTCATATTTCGATGCTCAAGAAGCATTTACGCGATGAGGAGCAGTAGAGGGTAACTGATGCACAAGAGATCGAGATCTAGGATGATTTGACTACCGTAGAGATTCCGATGTGTATTCTTGCTAGAGAGAATAAAAAGCTTAGAAATAAAGTTATTCCATTGGTGAAAGTTCAGTGGAACCAGCAAGGAGCCGAAGAGATTTCTTGGGAGCGTGAGGAGGATGTACATCGTGACTACCCACACCTGTTTGAGCAGATTAGATGTTGATATTTAAATATGCTTATATGCATTGGTAGTTATGATTATATATGTTGTTTAGTCACATTTATATTTTACTATAGAATGGGTCACTTAACACTTAGCTTTTAATCATTCAGAATATATGGTATATATATGAGGGGTTCCTTGTTTGGATTTTTTACCTGGCATACTAGTTCCGTCTAATTAAGGGTTAAGTGAGAGTGCATGCATTTTAGATTGTTAAGTTTAAATATTGCTTGTGTTTCAAATTTAGGGATTTATGATATGAGATGTGTACGGGAGGGTTCCTTGTCTGGATTATCCCCTCTTAGTGTTTTTCTCGTATTATTAATCTCTTGGATGCGATTGCGGAATTTCGAGGACGAATTTTTTTTTTGGGGGGGGGGGGGTGAATGTAAAACTTTGAAAAATTGTGATAATATAATTAATGTGTCGATTAATTATAATAAGTAGATATTTATTATGGTAAATATCATTTCATGGGTATGAGTACACTAACAAGTGTTTTGAGTATAAAACAAGTCAGTAAATGAGAAAGAGGCAAATTGAAAACATGACAAAGGCAATCTCGAGGAGCTAGAAAATTCCATTCCGGTCGACCGTCACGGTCGACCACAGTCTGTCGACCGTCACAGTCGACCAGTGATACGTGCACATTGTTTTTCCTGTTTTGACTTGGTTTTGGGTTTTGAAAGCCCATGTTTGTTTTTCCTTATATATATATATATATATATATATATATATATATATATATATATATATATATATATATATATATATATATATATATATATATATATTATATATATATATATATATATATCAATTATTCATGAGTTTTTTAGTATTTTAAAACCCTAGCAGTCACCAAACTCCCCCATAAACCCTATTTGATTTTTGAGAAAGATTTAAAGGCTTTTGAGCAGGATTTCGGATTGTTTTGGGTTTATAACTTTGAGATCGACTTTGAAACTTCATCTCTCATGATTTAAATTAAGTCTTAGGTGAGTTTCATCTCTGCTAATCCATCTCCCTATTTTAAAGTGTTTTCAAAGAGTTTTTAATAAGTTTTATAGAGCCTAATTAATTAATTTGTGTAAATAAAAGCAGATCATTTATATTATATGTATAAAGACTAGGTCTTTTCATGTTAAAGAGATTAAGAATAAATTTATAGAAGTGTTTTAAGATCTGAAAGAAATTAATAATGTTGTTTATCTGAATTTAGATGAATTGTTCTTCGTTTTGAGATTTCGTGCATGATTGAGGGTTAAATATGATCTATTATGCAAATAATCATGTTTTATATGTTGAAATTGTTCCCAGAGATATTAATCTACTATTTTCAATGTTTCATGCAAGTTTCATATTGTATTAAACAAGTTTAAATCATAAGAACATGACATGAACACAACTGTACAAAAACCTACATGATTTCTGAAATATTGGGTTCGGTCGATCGCGCCTAAGTAGCGGTCGATCGCGTGTCAGACAGATGCCTGAGAAGCTTCTGGTTTGCGGTTTGGTCGACCGCCACATGTATGCGGTCGATCGCCAGTCTTGCAGTTAGCATGTGCATGTTTTTACCCACGTTGATGTTTTCGAGAGAGTTTTTCGGCCTTGTAATGTTGTATGACGAGGTTTAGGAGTTGTTTAACACCTGAGATTTTGGTGAACACCAGATATGGATACGCACACCGAGATATATGCACGTACACTCGGTTCATATAATTTGACATGTATTGTTTAGATTGTTGATACACTTTGGTTTGAT
Organism: Asparagus officinalis; assembly: GCF_001876935.1. NCBI lineage: Eukaryota > Viridiplantae > Streptophyta > Magnoliopsida > Asparagales > Asparagaceae > Asparagus > Asparagus officinalis. The sequence continues at coordinate 22,084,371 of NC_033802.1, read as the reverse complement.
GATAACGAATTAACCTATGAAAAAGTTTTGTTTATCAGTTATGGATGCTCGGTGTGGTTGTTTATCCCGTAATAAGACCTCGATTGTACCACACTAGGAGTGTTTGGTTGTTTTCCTATAATGAGACCTCGGCGGTACTAAATACTTGAAGATGATCGGTGTACTTTTCGAGTTGGGCTGATGTGCCTATTCACCGGTTTACGATCATCTAGAAGCATATCCGGAAATAGAGAGATAAAACCTATTACCGTAGAATGATTGAGTAATGAAGTTGAATCCACATGTAAATGTGCGAACCTTATAAAAGTATCGTTAGTTCATGTAGTCAGAATTGGGAGATAAAACATATTGCTGTAGAATGATTGAGTAAGGAAGTTGAACCCATATGTAAATGTACGAACCTTACAAAAGCATCGTTAGTTCATGTAGCCGGAATAGGAAGATAAAATCTATTACCGCAGAGCGATTGAGTAAGAACCTTACAAGAGTATCGCTATATGCACGTGGAGATGCACACACACACACACACACACACACACACACACACACACACACACACACACACACACACACACACACACACACACACACACACACACACACACACACACACACACACACACACACACACACACACACACACACACACACACACACACACACACACACACACACACACACACACACACACACACACACACACACACACACACACACACACACACACACACACACACACACACACACACACACACACACACACACACACACACACACACACACACACACACACACACACACACACACACACACACACACACACACACACACACACACACACACACACACACACACACACACACACACACACACACACACACACACACACACACACACACACACACACACACACACACACACACACACACACACACACACACACACACACACACACACACACACACACACACACACACACACACACACACACACACACACACACACACACACACACACACACACACACACACACACACACACACACACACACACACACACACACACACACACACACACACACACACACACACACACACACACACACACACACACACACACACACACACACACACACACACACACACACACACACACACACACACACACACACACACACACACACACACACACACACACACACACACACACACACACACACACACACACACACACACACACACACACACACACACACACACACACACACACACACACACACACACACACACACACACACACACACACACACACACACACACACACACACACACACACACACACACACACACACACACACACACACACACACACACACACACACACACACACACACACACACACACACACACACACACACACACACACACACACACACACACACACACACACACACACACACACACACACACACACACACACACACACACACACACACACACACACACACACACACACACACACACACACACACACACACACACACACACACACACACACACACACACACACACACACACACACACACACACACACACACACACACACACACACACACACACACACACACACACACACACACACACACACACACACACACACACACAAACACGTGGACTATGAACGAAGAAGTGAAATTCTCACTAGCATATGTGGAAATACATATACATGTCCCAACTGTGCACGTGTTTCAATGTGCGGGTCTAAATTCGTATCATTCAAATCCCATGTATCGGTAAGTTACTAACATCACAAACTAGTGCGAGGCATAAGAGGTGAACTCTTAAGCACACGAAAAGAATAGCAAAAAAAATCAACATGCAGATAAAACTGCAAGGCAGTCGACCGCAAAGATCACTCCGGTCGACCGCTCGCAGAGTCGAAAGTCACTAGGCTCAAAACTGAGCGGCGGTCGACCGCAGAGATCACGCTGGTCGACCACTGAAAGGGCAGAAACGATTCTGCTGGAAAAAATTTCACGACGGTCGACCGCTTATCCCGATGCGGTCGACCGCTAGGCGGACAGAACCCTGTTCTGGGTTCTGTCAGCTACCGAACTCATTCAAAAATTTGGGGATTTCTATACTCACTCTACTTTAACATTTAAATAGTGAACCATGGCAATAAACAACAAGTTTAAATGGTTAAAACCTCATTATCAAAAATCCCAAACCTTAAACAACATGATTTTAAAAGTTCTTAAACAGTAAAAATGAGTTTAACTCTCCTAAAAGCATTTCAGTTCAAAATCTCATTTATTAAACATCATTAGTGAACCTTTTTAAGACTGAAATATATGATTCTTGCATCCCATGCCATAAGATCTACTTATCTACACAAAAATACAATTTTGGGCTCATAAAAAACCGAATAAAACTCAAATCCAAGCATAAATCTAAAAAGGGATGAAGTTGGGCGAGATATTACTCGCCTATGATGAAAACGAAGCCCTAGATCTGAAGGGAGATGATCCCCCACGCTGAATCCACCAAGAGTTTGCTGAAATGCCCTCCAAAGCTCCTCCAAATATCCTCCAAATCACCAAGGAGTGAGTAACTAGGGTTTGAGGGGGAGAGAGGGGGCTAGGGTTCTGATTTCAGATGAGAAATGGGGCTCTAAAACTCTCTGCCCGCTGTGCGGTCGACCGCCGCGCCCAGCGCGGTCGACCGTACAACAGGAGAAAAGTCCCCTGAGTGCCCGACTGCTGTGCGGTCGACCGCCGCGCACGTCGCGGTCGACCGCACAGCAGAACAACTGCCTGCTATGCCTGCTTGACATCCTGATCAATCCACTTGTTTTCTCCAACATAGAATTTCTTGCTAGGCTCCTAAACACTATTCATCACATTTAATATATATATATGTGATAAATTTTCACAAAAGAATTATTCATCACTAATAATTCAATATATATTTATATATATATCTTTATAAAATTTACGGGGTTCTACATTCTTCCCCCCTTAAAAGAATTTCGTCCTCGAAATTCAAAAATCATACTCATCTCGAAATGTGAGATTCTAGATGAGCGTTTATGGATATTTATACTTAACCGTCCAAAATGATAACATCCTCGCTCAAGCCCTAATCTAGTGGAACTAGTACATCGGGTGAAAAATCCAAACAAGGATCCCCCCATACATATACCATGTGTTCCAAAAGATTAAGAATGTGGCGAAGGTATTCTCATTCTAGTGTTGAATATATATAACCAAGGATATCAACATATTATAAGATACTTGTCATGAAATTTATTTATCTGATCAAACAAATGTGGGTAGTCGCGCCGCATGTCCTCCTCGCGCTCCCAAGAAGCTTCCTCAACTCCACTTTGGTTCCATTAAACTTTCACCAATGGAATCACCTTGTTCCTGAGCCTCTTGTCCTCTCTAGCAAGTATAGACACTGGGATCTCAATAGTAGTCAAATCATCCTGAAGCTCAATCTTCGGTATATCCACCACTCGCCGCTGCTCCTCATCATGCAAGTGTTTCTTGAGCATAGAAACATGAAATACATTGTGTATACTAGACATCGATGCTGGAAGATCTAGTCTGTATGACACAACTCCAACACGCTCCAGAATCTGAAATGGTCCAATGTATCTCGCTCGCCTCCCGAATCGCTGCACGCCTTTCATAGGCGATACCTTCAGCATAACCAAGTCCCCAATCTGAAACTCTAGTGGTCTTCGCCTCTTATCTGCATAGCTCTTCTGCCGGCTCTGAGCGGCTAGAATCCGCTCTCTGATCAATGTTACCTTCTCAGTAGTATGCCTCACCAGCTCTGGCCCAAGCATCAAACTATCCTCCGGCTCTGCCTAGCATATCAGTGATCTACAGGGCCTTCCGTACAATGCCTCATACGGAGCCATGCCGATCGTCGCTTGATAACTGTTGTTATAAGCAAATTCTACCAATGGAATATGATCCTCCCAGCTGCCTTGGAAGTCAATGACACATGCCCTCAACATGTCCTCCAATACTTGATTCACCCTCTCCGTCTGACCATCCGGGCTGTATAAGTGGTCCTCACTGGAATGAAATGTGCTGACTTCGTCAATCGGTCCACTATGACCCAAACCGAATCATTCCCCTTCTTCGACTTCGGCAACCCCACAATAAAATCCATAGAAATATCTGTCCACTTTCACTCTGGAATGGGTAAAGGCTGAAGTGTCCCTGCCAGTCTCTGGTGCTCTGCCTTCACCTACTGACAGGTAAAACATCTAGCCACATAGTCTGCAACCTCTCTACGCATACCTCTCCACCAGAAATGTCTCTTCAAGTCCTTGTACATCTTGGTGGTTCCTGGATGCACCGTGTACCGAGTACGGTGTGCCTCATCAAATAACTCCCTCTTCAGCTCTGCACTGGCTGGCATAACCAATCTACCTTTCATCCGTAGACCTCCATCCAATCCGATGGTCCAATCAGTCTTAGGCTCTTTGGAAATCTTCTCCTTTCGGATTTGAATCCAAGAGTCTCCCAACTGAGCTCTGACAACTCTATCGCTCCAAGATGGCTGCACTGAGATAGCTCCCAAGAATGCACTGGTTCCTCCAATCTTGGGTCTAAAATCAAACTGGCTAAGAGTGGCAAGATCCCGATGTAATGAACACCTCAAAGCCGAAACCCGATGCCGAAGCTTCCTACTCAAAGCATCTGCTACGACGTTCGCCTTCCCTGGATGATACTGAATCGCGAACTCATAGTCCTTGATAAACTCAATCCACCTCCTCTGCCTCTGATTGAGTTCCTTTTGAGAAAAGAGGTACTTCAGACTCTGATGGCCTGTGAATAGCTCAAACTGCACTCCATACAAGTAGTGCCTCCATGACTTCAGTGCAAACACCACTGCTACTAACTTCAAGTCATGAGTGGGGTAGTTCTGCTCATGCACCCTCAACTGCCGTGAGATATAGGCCACCACTCTCTGAGTCTGCATCAACACGCCTCCTAAGCCTGCCAATGATGCATCTGTATACACAACAAATGTCCTGTCACTGCTCGGAATAGTCAAAATCGGCGCTGTAGTCATCTTAGTCTTCAAAATATCAAAGGCCTTCTGGCACTCCATGCTCCATATGAACGGTACACCCTTCTTCGTAAGGTGTGTAATAAGCGTCGAAATCTTCGAGAAGTCCTGAATGAACTTCCTATAATATCCAGCTAAGCCCAAAAAGCTGCGAATCTCTGTCACAGTTTTCGGTGGCTCCCAATCAAGAACTACCGTGACCTTAGCTGGGTCCACTGCTATGCCCTCTCTACTGATGATGTGGCCAAGAAATCTGACTTCTGAAAGCCAAAACTCGCACTTGCTGAACTTAGCATACAGCTGATGCTCCTGAAGAGTCCTCAATGCTATCCGTAGATGCTCCTCATGATCCGCCTCCGACCTCGATTAAATGAGAATATCATCGATGAAAACGATCACGAACTGATCTAAGAAGGGACGGAACACCCGGTTCATCAAGTCCATGAATACCGCGGGTGCATTGGTCAATCCAAATGGCATGACCAAGAACTCGAAAGAACCATATCGAGTAAGAAAGGCGGTCTTGGGAATATCCATCTCCCGAACCCGCAACTGATGATAGCCAGAACGAAGATCAATCTTCGAGAAATACTGCGCACCCTGCACACCAGAAATGACTCCGTAAATCGGTTGCCCTGAGAGGCGGCTACAATCATCTCGGACCCGTCGGACGCTCGCAACTTGACTGTCTTCGCAAAGCAGTCAATGCTAACATGGTAGGAAGACAACCAATCCATACCAAGGATGATATCGAACTCGGATATATGCAACACTATCAAATCCACTATGAACTCCGACTCGTCTAGACTGACGGTACACCTCCTACAAACGCTCTCCAGAAGCGATACCTCACCTAAAGGGGTGGAAATAGATAGAGGGGTATCTAGAGGCTGAGCTACGAGCTGGAGTCTAGTCATAAATGCATGCGAGATGAAAGAATGCGAAGCTCCCAAATCGAAAAGAATACGGGCAGGAAGAGAGTTCACAAAGAACGTACCCTCCACTACAGCTCCGCTGGCTCCGTGATCATGGGGAACTACCGCATATACTCTGCCTGTGGCTGAAGACTGCTCTGCTGATGGTGCTGGAGAATATGGGATTATCTGTCCCTAAGAAACATCCTGAACTGCCCGAATCTGCCCCTCAGTCCTCTGAGCCGCTGGCGGTGCCTCAAGCCTGTTCTGTTAGCCCTGACCTCTGCCCTGCTGTCGCTACTGCTACTGGTTCGGACCCTTGCCCTGCTGGGCTCCTGTTGGTGCGCTACGGCACTCCGATGCCTTATGCCCGACCTTGCGACAGTTATAACAAGATCCCTGGAACTTGCGCTGCTGAAATGCCCTCTGATCCTGCTGGGGTCCCTTTTTATAAGGGCCCTGATGCTGCTGCTGAGGCCCAGAAAAAGACCTCTTGTTCTTGCCCTTGTCTCCACTCTGCCCTGTCTTGGCCTTCCCTTCCTTATCCTTCTAGAACATGGAAGTCTCAATCTCCTGGGAAGTGGCAGCCTCAGCTACCTCCCTAACTGAATAGAACTTCCTCGAGACGAGGTACCGACGGAGATTAGGGCGAAGCCCTGCTAAGAACATCTGAGCCTGACGCTCTCCCGTCTACCACATGCCCGTGAAATGTAGTAACTCCATGAACCGGCTCTCAAAATCTGCAATGGTCATGTCCCCCTGAGTCAACCTGGACAACTTGAGTTCCTTCCCAGTCCGTACTACAGAAGAAATGCACTGCCCATCAAAGAAGTATATAAAGTCCTCCCAGGTGAGGGTCATCCTCTGCTCTGGGGTAAACTGAAGTCGGTACCATCTCCACCGGGACAACTCGAGCTCCTTCCCGGTCCGTGCTGCAGAAGAAATGTACTGTCCATCGAAGAAATATATGAAGTCCTCCCACGTGAGGGTCAGCCTCTGCTCTGGAGTGAACTGGAGTCGGTACCACCTCCCGGCATCTCCCTTCAGGCTGTAGGATGCCAACCTCTGCTTCTGAACTGAGTCCACACTGAGTATGTCGAGAATGTTGCTCACATCCTCCTTCCACTTATGGGCTGCAAGAGGGTCTGGTGATCCCTGGAACTCGGGTGCTCTCATCTTCTGGTACCTCTCAACCATACGGAGCCAAGCCTCCTGCTCGGTGGCTCTGTCTGGGACTGCTAGAGGAATAGCTGCAGGCGTGACCTCTGGGGGTCTCTCTCTGACAGGAACGGCAGGAATCCCCTGCTGCTGTGCTACCGGTGGTGGTGGTGTTCGTGGTGCTATATGAGTCGTCACCAAGTCCTCAATGGCCGTCATCCTGGCAATGAGAGGAGCCATAAGATCCACCAAGTACTGAGGAGCCTGCTGCGGCTCTGGTGGTGCCTGCTGAGGCTCGGACTGAGCTGGCTGCTGCTCTGATGGAGTCTGCTGTGACTCCGCCTGGGTAGCTCTCCTAGTGCGGGGTCTACTACGTCATGCCATCTCTCTGATCATAAGAAAATAAGAGTCTATGAGTCAAAATAGACTTCTATAAATAGCGTATCACAATAAGATTTTCACAACATATAGTATTGCACCAATACTTTAAACTTATACAAAAATAGTTGTCATAAAAAAAAAATTTCTCAAATTTTGAGATATACGCATATATCGTCCTCACTCATACTAGGAAATCCTTACGGACTCTATACATGAATCCTAGGAAACTCTATCCTAGCTCCACGACTCGACACAGGATGATCCTAAGGATACTGGAACTAGAGCTCTGATACCAACTGTGACGCCCCTGGGTCCACACAAGGCTGCAGTCCAAGGTGAAACCAAGAATGTCAAACCTGCCATGCACCACACCGTGCAATAACATGTTTCACCATCACAATTAACATCTATCTAGTAGAATCAACAACTGGTGTAGGTACAAAACAGGTGAGAGGAATAAAGTCCTCAAATGTCTAAACAAAGTCTATAGTGGAGCTCCAAAATAAAGCATAGCTAGAATAGATAGTCGAACACTAAAGTGTGTCGCCATCAACCTGCGACTCTCTGGGCTCCTGGCTCGTGACCTGAAAGGGGGAGGGACAACGAGCGTCAAAGCGCTAGCGAGCAACATCACAACCAACCCCAAGGGAGAGGGCTCGTTGTATAAGGAAATACAGTTATCACAAAATACATATATATAAAATCAATTATCCTAAAAATAAACAATAGGTTTTAGTACTTAGGAAGTTTCAACACGGGCATAGGTACGTCGAGCGAAATAATCCAGACAAGGAAACCCTCATGTATATACCTTATATCCCAAATTGAAAGTCCCTAAGTACCAAACCCGGAGTCCAATACGTGAACAGAAATAAGTAATAAGGAAATACAACCCATCTCAGAACATAAATACAGTACCTTGTACTGACCTACATAAATACCATGCCGTATTCTACATAAGTGTCGTACCCAACCTAGGTAGCTATCATGTTTCATCGGTATCAAAATGTCGTGTCCCAAACTCAAATGTGTACCATACCCAAGGTTTAGCAAAAATGTCCAACGCATGGACTAAAAGGGATGCAGGTCCAACACATGGACTGAAATAAAATGCATGTCCAACACATGGACCAAGATGACAAGTATCCAACACATGGATCAATAATAATGCATGCTCAACACGTGGACTATGAACGAAGAAGTGTAATTCTCACTAGCATATGTGGAAATACATATACATGTCCCAACTGTGCACGTGTTTCAATGTGCGGGTCTAAATTCGTATCATTTAAATCCCATGTATCGGTAAGTTACTAACATCACAAACTAGTGCGAGGCATAAGAGGTGAACTCTTAAGCACACGAAAAGAACAGCAAAAAAAAAATCAACATGCAGATAAAACTGTAAGGCGGTCGACCGCAGAGATCACTCCGGTCGACCGCTCGCAGAGTCGAAAGTCACTAGGCTCAAAACTGAGCGGCAGTCGACCGTAGAGATCACGCCGGTCGACCGCTGAAAGGGCAGAAACGATTCTGCTGGAAAAAATTTCATGACGGTCGACCGCTTATCCCGATGCGGTCGACCGCTAAGCGGACAGAACCCTGTTCTGGGTTCTGTCAGCTACCAAACTCATTCAAAAATTTGGGGATTTCTATACTCACTCTACTTTAACATTTAAATAGTTAACCATGGCAATAAACAACAAGTTTAAATGGTTAAAACCTCATTATCAAAAATCCCAAACCTTAGACAACATGATTTTAAAAGTTCTTAAACAGTAAAAATGAGTTTAACTCTTCTAAAAAAAGCATTTCAGTTCAAAATCTCATTTATTAAACATCATTAGTGAACCTTTTAAGACTGAAATATATGATTCTTGCACCTCATGCCATAAGGTCTACTTTATCTACAAAATATATGATTTGGGCTCAATAAAAACCGGATAAAAACTCAAATCTACGCATAAAAACGAAAAGGGATGAAGTTGGGCGAGATGTTACTCGCCTACGACGAAAACGAAGCCCTAGATCTGGAGGAAGATGATCCCTCTCGCTGAAACCACCAAAAATCCGCTGAAAAACCCTTCAAAGCTCCTCCAAATCACCAAAGAGTGAGGAACTAGGGTTTGAGGGGAGAGAGGGGGCTAGGGTTCTGATCTCAGATGGAAAATGGGGCTCTCTTGGGTATAATAGTATATATACTATCCCCACAACCCGACCCGAACCCGACCCGAAACCCATTAAGACCCAACACAGAAAACTCTCTGCCTGCTGTGCGGTCGACCGCCGCGCCTTGTGCGGTCGACCGCACAGCAGGAGAAAAATCTCCTGTGTGCCCGACTGCTGTGCGGTCGACCGCCGCGCATGTCGCGGTCGACCGCACAGCAGGACAACTGCCTGCTATGTCTGTTTGACATCCTGGTGAATCCACTTGTTTTCTCCAACATAGAATTTCTTGCTAGGCTCCCAAACACTATTCATCACATTTAATATATATATATGTGATAAATTTTCACAAAAGAATTATTCATCACTAATAATTCAATATATATTTATATATATATCTTTATAAAATTTACGGGGTTCTACAACATAGATGAATTAAAGGCATTTAGCAAATATTCTAACAAAATATTGTTTATATATATATATATATATATATATATAAATATATATATATATATAGTTGTAGTTTTGCTCCCATGTTAGACTACCCATGAGTAGGGTACATCCTTTGATTCATGGCATACATGATATGACTCATGGTGATCATGAGTTAGGTGATATTCTCTTATTATTGCGCCACTACTCAAGGGTACTTCGAGATGTGGCATTGTTTTCTATATGGTTGAGGTTTGGAGTAATTTTTTTGAGTGTTGTTTCCATTCATAGAGTTGAAATTGGTATTTAGGGATTCACAATTTGAGACATGATATCTACATAAGGGTTTCCTTGTTTGGATTATTTTGCTTGACGTACTAATTCTCGTGTTGTGGATTTCTAAATATCAATCTCCGTTTAGAGTTATGTGAATGATTTTATACTGATATGTACTGACTCTATTTTCTTATATACTCCTACCCCTTCTCCTTGGGAGTGATGGAGATGATCTCGCTAGAGCTTTGACGCTCGTTGTTTTCCCTCCTTTCAGGCAGTGAGTCTGGCACATGGAGAGTGACGGGTTAATGAGATTGCATCTTAGATTCCATTTAGATATTACTATATTTGTAGTTATCTCAGAACTCCACATTTAGTTGTTTATTTTCAGACTCTAAACGTGTATTATATTTTGTAGAGGCTGAGTGTCTTAGTGAGATTTCATTTGACTCATTGTGTTGAGATTTATTTCAAACTCAAAGATATTTTCATTCTATTTCAGTTGGGCTCATTTAGTGATTATTCTTATACTTCTTCTGTGCATATCTGATCTTGTACTATTTCTATTATTTGCCTATTTTGTACCTTCACCTTTTGTTGACTCTACTAGAGAGATAGTAATTATGATGGTGAAATGTGTCGTAATATGGTGTTGGTGCTTAGCAGGTTTGGCAATCCGGGTTTCACTTTGGATTGCAGCCTTGCGTGAACCCTAGGGCGTCACAACATAGTGAACCTCACCAAAATGACTTGGCAAAATTTATTAAGTCTCCAAGTTGAGTAAAACTTTAACTCAATTTGTTAAAGACTTCATCTAGCGAACTTCAAACTAACTCTCGCCAGCACAAGGAAGCCTGAGCTCCACTTCCAAATACAATGACTCCACGCAAAGTTCAAGCCATGCATAGTTCAAATTTTCTATAGAAGTAAAGTATGCACAGATCAAGCACACAAGAGATGGACAATTTCAACATGAAGAAAAGTTCATTTTTATTTATCGAAGACTCTACTATATGAAGGAGACATTCAAGACTGCCCAATTACAAGAATGATGGGTACTTGTTGCTATTTGCTACTGTCCTATACTCCTAAGATATGGGTAATGTGATGCTTGAGGAACGGACACGAGCTACTCTAAGCTGCAACCTTTGTTCCTCTAATGTTACAGGACTTGTGGAACTAAACATTTCCTCATGAAGATAAGAATTGCCCATATTCCTCTAAGTGAGGCATATCATGTTAGATCTTATGTTTATGAGCCTACTATCTAATCTAGTTTTGATAATTAACAAACAATTTCTAACAATGTTTATCGAGTGTTTATATTTGATTGTTAGGTATTCTACATAATGATCCTTTATTGGAGGTTGGATGGAATCGAGCTTAACGACAATATCTTGGAGGTTGGAGGAAATCGAAATGAAACTTTACGCAATTCAAGTCAAGATCTAATATCGCTTCATCCGCAACCAAGACGAGCTAATTGAAGATCATCTAGCTTGGTGTTTGTGTTTGTTTATTAGGTATTCTAGACAAACATCAATGTTGGAAGTTGGATGGACTTGCGCTTACACGATCATATCCATTGGAGGATGGAAAGAATACCGGAATGAAGCCAATACATTCAAGTCAAAGATTCAAGATCAAGCTTCATCCGCAACCAAGATCGAGCTTCAATGAGAGATCATTATCTTGGGTATAGTGTTTTAGTTTTTAGGTGTTTATACTTTGTGTGCTATGCTTATAATCTCAAATATTACACACATACACGTTTTGGTTTTTATAGCATTCAAGTTTAAATAAATATAAAACAAATATACTTGTTTATATACATACATACACGTTTCATATTTATTATTTTTGTTTTTTAAATAATGTGTTTAGCCATGTAAATATGAAATAAATGAATACAAATTGTATACACTCATATTCGTTTCATGTTTATATGTGCTTGATATGATTTCATTGAGATCAATATTTGAAATCATGTTTATTGTTTTGAAAGATTGCAAAATATGTGTATTTTTGATAAAATATTATGTTATTGATTTATAGACTAAATAATCTTAGTTTACATCTTTTATTTAGTCTCTAATTTCATACAAGAGTTTTCAAAACTTTGTTTAAGTCAAAATATCAAAAACAAGTGTATTGAGTGTATTGACATTTCGTATTTTGACCTAGTTTGTAAAATAATGATTTTTCATAATTGGGAAGTGCAATTTGAAAAATTCTTTTTATAATATGTTTATTTTCATGTTTATAAATATTTTCCCATGTTTTATATTTTTTTAAAATTTATTTGCTATTTTTAAAAGGGGTTCAAAGTTAAATTTTACTGTTTATATCAGGTCATGTGCACGTTTTAAGTCAACTTACTACAGTACCAAGTCGACTTATAATGTGTTGCGCAGATGGTGTTTTTAATCTGCTGAGTCGACTCATAATATAACAAGTCGACTTATACTACATAAGTCGACTCATGCCTGTCATAAGTCGACTCATAATATGACTGTTGCACAGTAACAACTAGTTTCCAGATTTTTGTTGTTTTGTGATTTTTGCTGGTTTCGTAAGCTTAGTTTTTCCTTCCTATATATACTTCTTTACCATAAACATTCTAACTTACTCTAGAAACTTTTAAAATAATTTTAACAAGGGTTTAAGGGTGTTTAAGAGTTTGTTTCAAGTTTGTTTTTGTGTGAAGAAGTTTTCACAAAGAGGAGCCTTACACTTTCAGTTTGAGGAATTCATCCTCATCCTCTCTTCTACATCTCTTCGTGATTTTTGAGAAGTTTTCTAAGCTCAATTATCTAGCTTGTTTATTCTTAAAATTTCATATTTACATTTTCTAGATTAATTTGAGTTAGATTTTATTTGTACTCATTAATCACACACATCCCTATTGAGCTTTTAACATTTTCATACAATATATTATTGGGTTATGGTGAGTGATATATTGAGTGTGAACTTAATTGAGTTCTCATCTTATTAGAGAACAAAATCTTGTAATTGAGAATATTTATGAGATCACTTTGTAATACACAAGTACACCGAGAGGAGTGTGTGGTGAGAAACGGGGTCGATTCCAAGAGGAGTGACGTCGGTAGTAAAGCTTAGGGAGATGTTGTAAATCTGAGCACTTGAGAAAGTCGACACGGACTAGACCAACACTTAGAGGTGTATTGTGTGATTGCATTTATGAGAGTTGTGAAAGTTTTCGGTGAGCTAGAAAACCGATTGTGTAAACGGTGAACGTTGAAAACTGGTTGTGATAGTAGAGATTCTCCTCGTGAGTGAGGAGCAGAGACGTAGGTCGAGAGTGACCGAACTTCGTGATCATATTGTATGTTTGAGATTGCCTTAGCGTATTATTTATGCTTATTGCTTATTGCTTTCCATATCGCCATTATCTCATGTTTATATCGCCCTTATTTTAATTACATATCATTACATATAATTTGTTGTATATCATAATTACTAGGATAATTATTAATAAGTTTTAATTTGGCATTAATATCGGATTAGATTAGCATATACCCTATTTACCCCCCCCCCCCCCCCCCCCCCCCCCCCCCCCTCTAGGGTAATTTCATATCAATGGGAAGAAGCGCGTTCTTATACCAAAATTTGACATTAGGCCTGAGTCAGCCACTCGACGTCTAATTATGATCTAGGATCATGTTCATGATATCTAGTTATTGTTGGGGTCTTTGCTTTTGGAGATCCATGATCTTTCTTCAAGCACCATTTCAATCACCGAATGGTCTTACGCAAAGCGCAACACTGGGAGCTCCACCCATCTCTATCACGATTCACCTCGCCCCAGGCAGCTAATTGGTTCTCAACGATCCAATAGAGCATCTCTTTTTCAGCCAATAGAAATTTCGCCAGGCGACGGAGTATGCAGAGTTCATCAACTTGGTTGTCCTTGACTTGGGCTAACTCCAGTTAGAGACTTTTGATTTCAGCTCCTCTGTCGAGGAGCATCTCCGTTTTATGCGACGGTGGCATAGACATGGAGAAGAAGAAGGTGATGATGATGATAGAAGCGGTGAGAATGGATGGGGATGACTACTATTTATAGTCTCTTTTAAATCCTAACTCCCAAGAAAATCACATCTTTTGAGATTTGATTGGACCAGACACAGAGGCTAAAACTTAGATTAAAACTCGGTCAAACCCACAACGGATCTCATGAGGTCTTCAATCAAGAGACCTCGGCCATAAATCACAGAGCAAATCCATAGGTGAATCTAAACAAACTTTGCCAACCAGCGAATGTCGTCAGACGACAAACTTCGCCAGCTAGCGAATGTCGCTAATCGATGAACTTTGCTAGCAGCCCTAAATTGAGCAAACACTCGCTCACACCCAAAATTAGTCGAACTTTGCTGATTTCCTAAACATCGTCTCAATAATAGAAAAGGCAAATTTTGTTCCAAGCATGGATTTGGACAAGCACAACCATCATCAATCGTTCGATACAAGTCTGCAACAAAAGAAGCTACGTTCAACAATACACTTCTAGCAACCAAGTAAGCAAATGAAGATAGGTTTTCACCTAATCAAGACAACTCAAGCCATGTTCAACACTATGCCTCTAGCTATTTATCCAAAGTATTTTAAATCCTAGCTACAAAATGAAATACAGGATCTTGAAAACTTAGGGGGGCATCTTGTAGACGGTCAAGATATATTTTCACTTAGGACGACGACCATCTTGGATCCAGGAAGTGAATGCCCATGGGCTAAACACTTTGAATGAGCCTAAAATCAAGCCCACAGCAAACTGTAACTAAGGCCGCCTGATGATCGAAGCGAGCCTCGCCAAGCAGCTCACATCGACTCAATTCGAACAAGTCAGACACGAGTCCACCCCACAATACGCCTCAGATCAAGTTGAAAGGCGTCATCAGTTGATCAAATCATGAGTCAAATTCTATGTTAAATTCAAACTCGTAGGCTAAGTTCACCAACTAATGAACTTCGCTCACGTAGACCAAGTCATCCACATCCGAAGAAGGCGCGCCCACGTTCAAAGTGACCTTCGCCCACATCTTCAGCGAGCTTCACCAAGTCTGTGAAGTCCGCCTAAATAGCCATTTCAAAGCTGTTTTCAGGGGATAACCGCTCTCCACTAACTCCTACTTTAATGGTCATTTATTCCACAATTAATGGGACCATTAACTCTCTCTTTTAGCCTATAAAAGGAGAGGAGATCATTCATTTTAAAAATGACTAATTAGGAAGATTGAAATTCTAACTCAATACTGGCTAGAGAGAAGTTCGACAAAAGAGTCATCACACGCATCGCACATGCGATCTTATTGGGGGACATTGCTAGAAGAAGACTAAGCTAGCTTCCAAGCAATTTAATTCTCATTGATAGCAAAAGACCCATTGTCTTGATCGGTGCATCAATGAAGTACAAGATCGACGCTCCACCGACACACAAAAAAGAACCCCAGGAAAAAATAAATTTTCCTTCGATTCATTTTAACTCTTTCTATTCTAATCTATGTCAATTGCAACACTAAAAGAACCCAAAACAACATGAAAATCTGATGCTGACCCCTCCCAACCAGGTAGCACATGTAAAAATCTCAAATTGGCATGACAAACACCAAGTACATTTGTACTGGTCTCTCCTTTTCTATTTCAATATGTACTTTGATCTTCCAAATGAATTAATGGATATGAGTCCCATCAAGTGCCCCGATAGCACCCTAAAATTGCACAACCTTACAAGATGTTCTATGAAAACAAAGTATTAAACACGAAAACCTTAAAGAAAAGTCATAGTTACCTCAAACCATTTTCACTTCTCCATGTCTCTCTCATTAGGATTTGTATATTATTGTCTAATGTAAAGGCTTCCTATCTTCATAACCGCTTGAAGTACTTTGTGGAACTGTCGACTAATTATTTTATTTGAATGATAAAAATCTATTTTGCTTGTCCTATTTTTTACGTTATGAGCTAAAATAGCGATAATTTCTTCAATCGTGATATTTTTTGATGCTACTAATCCCCCTCTAGTACATAGAACATCACATAACCTCTTAAAAGCTGGAGGATTCATTCTTATTTGTTCAATGCAGTTATTCTCATTGCAAATAAGAGTTCGAATCCAAGATTTTCTAAGGTATGCCCTTTCATCCTCTTCTTCATGTGTTCTTGAACTCTCCTTTAACATGTACTTTGTATTGTACCAAGCACCGATGGCAGAAACCATAAAACTAACCACTACCATACAATCTCCTCCTCTCCTCCTCTCTCTCTCCTTTCAAATTCTTCTATTGCACGTTTATGTTGGATCCTTGAATCCCTTTCATCATTTATCATTTTTAACCTATCACATTAAAATGAGTGACAATCCAAACCTATCAAGTTTAGAACAAAATTGTTAATTCTAAGAGTTAACATTCATAAATCTAAAAATGCACAAAATTTAGCACATCCATGAGAATGGGAAAATGAACAAATTTAACATAGTTGTGACAACGATGCTTTTTTCCTTCGCTAACTATGAATCTTTTGATTATACTTCACCAGCCAGAGAAAGCTAGGCCTTTGTTAGCATTTCTAATAAGGTCATAAATAGTAAAAGTCCAATCGTAAGACCTTAAGGTGCGCGACATTTTCTAACTTCACTATTCAAGACTTGGTCAAAGACTAAACAATAAGGATATCCAAACTAAATTCTAAAACCAAGTGTAACACAGATTCACAAAGCCATATCGAAAAAGAACACAACATTCTATCATTCACATATGAAATTAGTAGTTAATGTACAATGTTTTGATGAATCTTAAAGCACGTGTAGAAACACACAAAATCAGGTACAAAGCATACAATAGCAGAGAATTCGATGTTACATCAAGCTAGCAGAAAAACTAGCAAAATACGCTGTATATATATATATATATATGAGATTAATGAGTATCCTTGTCATAGGAGGGGATTTCCTCCTTAACGACTATATAGCACAATCTCCATCATCCTCATAAAGTAGGAGAGAGAGTGTGAGTTGGTGGGTATTTGTGTCTACTTTATGAAGATGGTGGGGATTGTGCCACATAGGCGACAATGAGAGAAATCCTCTCCTATAACAAGGATACACATTAATCTCTCTCTATATATATATATACTAGTTGAGATGCACGTGCAATAAATGCACGTTAATGAATATCATGAATATTTAAATTGATAAAAATAGAGTAAAAAAAAATTTTGTGGATTGATCATCAACTCGATAATCTCTCTCAAATAAAATATTATAATTGTTTCTTTTAACTCGGACTATGGCCACGTGATCTACTATTTATGAGTTATAAATACATTAATCAGTACAACATCTCTATTTATTAGTATCTTGAAGTCTTCAAAAGATGGATGATAATTCAATTCACAAAGAAATTTGCATATAAATTTACTTGCAATATGTCCATTAAACTTTTAGTTGTGGTTTGACTCATATTCACGTTAACTTTTAGTTGATATGTCCATTAAACTTTTAGTTGTGGTTTGACTCATATTCACGTTAACTTTTAGTTGATGTTTCACTCATATTTATATTATCTATGTGGTTTGACTCATATTCACGTTAACTTTTAGTTGATGTTTCACTCATATTTATATTATCTAATATTCATATTCAATTTTATAGCTCATTCTCTATATCATGAAGTAAAATTGAAAGTATGAAGAATTATTTTCTTGCGAAATTAGAAGATGGAGATTATGATATATTTCGCCATGTGCCCTAAATATAAAATTTTTTCTTTGATACAAGGTCCCTATCAAATCTTACCCCAAACGATGTAAATGAAAAGTGCTATTATAACTCACTTGCATAGAGCAATTGTATTGTATATATGATACATAACTCATCTGAAATATCCATATATCCTAAGTAGATTTTGCTGTTATGAGAGTAATATGTTAGAGGCTCGTATTCAAACTTTTTGGCTCTACAAAAGACACAAGAATTTGGAGTGCATAGCTTATATATCGTAAAGAACATATCGATTCATGAAGAATTTTTCTAATAATGATATTATAACAACAATATTACTATTTAATATTAAATCAATTTTGTTATGTAAGATTATATGAAAATTTTTAATAAATTATAAAGTATATATATATAAAAACTTCGATGCTTATAGCCAGTAGTTGGGCTTCACAAAATATGTTAACTTTTTATTGTAATTTGTTATTTATAGTATTGTTGGCAACACCATTACCCTTCCTCTTTATCTTATTATTCACAATTTTCTGATGTAAGTTCACTTTTGCTAATCATTCAATTGACTATATTTAGTTTTTATAATATTAGAGGTTAGAATATTCTCTTCTATTTAAAAGTGTTGACATGATTTTCTTAAAAAATATATACACATAGTAGCAATAGTATATACTTTAATGCAACGTAAACATTGGCTTGAAGCCAATTAGAGTGAGGTCCTTTCTATGCAGAATGGTGATATACTGATTATACAGTCTAAAAGTCAAAAAAAATCTACAAAGAAAAAATAATTTAATATGTCAAATTAAGAACTAATTTATAAAATATACATAGGCAATCCAGATAGCTATAGAAAGTAATGTATATATCTTCATAAAATTTTTATAGTGAGTGACCAACTACAATCATCCTAATTTAAGAATAAATAATTATTATTTTAGTTACTAATTTGATACGCATAACTATGGAATAAATCTTCAACAAAAAATAGGAATTGAGATTGTATTATATTGTAGGTAAATAAATAACTGTTATTAGAGCTTCTATTTATATTAAAATTAAAATTAATAATTTAAATTATTAAGCACCAAATATTAGCTCATATGAGAAAGTAAAGTAATCTATGGTCTATATACGTATATAGTCAATCAATCAAACGTATTAAAATTATAATTAAAGTAATCTATGGTCTATATACGTATATAGTCAATCAATCAAACGTATTAAAATTATAATGACCACATTCAAAATTATATGGTGGGTTCACATTAAATATAATTTTATAAAAAATAGTACATTAATGTCAAAATCTTTTTAACCACTATATAGATTGTCTGAAAAATTTTGCATATATAAATTATACTATATGGGATAGTGATGTGCACACTTAACTATGGTCTAATAATCTTAATAACGACTTATTCTTCAATATCATCATTAATTGATGTATATGTGCATTACACTAAAAACACAATAAAAATTTAGAAAACTACAAAATAAACAACCTCAAAAGTTTAAAGTGTAAAAAACACCCTAAAATTTATAATTTACAAATACACAAAACTATTAAACATTACATTGATATCAAGGAATTACAAAAAAATTATTGATAAATTTCAAACTTTGGAGGGGTAATTGGCAATATAATAAACTTTGAGGGTGTTTTTTTTATAAATTTTAAATTTAATAGATTTTTAATTAGTTATGTTCTTTTCAAAAAAGTTATCGGTAATATTTATCATGAAAATGTTTTTCTAAAACTATACTTTAAAAATGTATATGATATTTTTTGCAAAATTTTAATTTTCTAGAGGTTGTTAGTAATTTTGCATATTCATTTTAGTGTCTATAGGTTAGAAATTCTCATGGTGTTTTTTTTATAAATTATGAAATTTAAGGATTTTTTTCAATTTTTTAAACTTATAGGTCTTTTCTACATATTATAAATTGTTTATAGACTAATTATAATTCCTATACTTTCAATTTACTAATGACTTTGAAAATTTTTAGGGTGTTTTTTATAAATTTAGAATTTTAAATGTTTGTTTGTAATTTTTTAAACTTTAAGGGTGTTTTCTATAAATTATAAATTATGTATGGGATATTTATAATTCCTATATTTTTAATGTACTGTTAGGTCGGAAATTATCAGGATTTTTATAAATTTTACAATTTTGAGGGTTTTATTTTACAATTTATAAAAAGTTCAAGTGTGTATTGCAAACTCCATAAATTTTTGGAGGTTGTTTATGTTATTTGTAGGTTTTTAGTATGTTTATAGGTTTGAAATTTTCAAGGTGTTTTTTATAAGTTTTAAATTTTTAGGGATGTTTTTGTAATTTTTAACACTTATAAGATATTTTCTTCAAAGTCAAAAAAACTTTCAATTTCTAGTTAGTATATGTTTTTTAGATTTCTCACTGAATTGAGATAAGTAAAATTTATAATTTTAAAGATGTTTTAATAAAATTTTAAATTTGTAGGGGTGTTTTTACAATTAAAAAAACTTGGAGAATATTTCTTACAAAGTCCAAAAAACTTTTATATTCTGGCTAACATATGTTTTTTAGATTTCTCTACGAAATGAAATAAGTAAAGGATTTGAATTATATAAAAGATATCTATTTTATCCAATAACATGTTAAGTCTTATTATGAGTAGAATAAATCATTTGGTTACCAATTCAAAGAAGATATGATAATTGGAATATATTAGGATAACAATGTAATATTCAAAAAAGATAAGGATAATATTGTCCATAGAAATATTTTCCCGAACTCGTACTTTTAAAGAAAGTATGATATATATATATATATATATATATATATATATATATATATATATAATATATATATATATATATATATATATAATATATATATATATATTATTATATATATATATATTATATATATATATATATATATATATATATATATATATATATATATATATATATATATATATGTTGGACCCTAGAAGGGGGGGTGATTAGGATCTTATGCTAATCTAATCCGATTTTATGCCAATTAAACTAATAACAAGTTATCCTAACAAGTATGAAATACAACAATATATATAAAGCTAGGATCAAGCAATATGAACAAAGAGATATATCCTAACAATGAGATATACTATGAGATATATGCAATGATATACAAATTAACACAAGGGTAAAATAAACATAAACAAAACAAGAGTGATAGTGTGCAAATAAACAATGCAAACACACAAAATGATCACGGAGTTCGGACCTTCCGTCCTACGTCTCCGCTCCCCACTCCCGGGGAGAAATCCACTAACACAACCGGGTTTTCTACGCTTACCCGAATAACGTTTACACCTCACACTCGGTTTTCTATCTAACCGAAAACTTCACAATTACACACTTACAATTACACTTTACATCCTCTAAGTGTTGCCCTAGTCCGTGTCCTCCTCCTCAAGTGCTCGGATGCGTCATCTCCCTAGGTTCGTCAACCGACGCCACTCCTCTTGAATCCGACCACGTCTCTCACCAACCACTCCTCTCGGTGTACAAGTGTAATACAATGTGAACCTCACAATTAAGCACAAATACAATAAATAATTGTTCTCTAATATGGATGAGAACACAATGAAGCTCACTCTCAATGATACAATCCCATAACCCAAATTATACTATGTATAAAATACTATAAGCCAATGGTTGTGTGTGAACAAAGAGAAATAAAATCAAACTCAATTAAAGTCTAGCAAATATAAATATGATAATGTAAATGTAAACAAGCTAGATAATTGAGTTGAGAAAACTTCTCTAGAACAAGAGAGATGAAGATGTGAAGTGGAAAGCTCAAACCAAAGATGATCTCCTCTTCTTGTGAACCAATCTTCACAAACTTAAAACTTTTAACCCACACTTAAACAAAACTTAAACTCTTATAAAAACTTGTTTAAAACATCCCTTAGTGGTAGAAAATAGTTATGGCAAAGGGGTATATATAGGGTAGAAGAAAACAATCTAAAAAACCCCAAAAACCCACTAAAAAACAAAAATCAACAAGTTACCGTTACTCTACAACGGTAACTTCAGCAGTCGACCATGGCGGTTGACCGCGAGAAGTAAAATTGTAAAACTACTTTCTGGACTGCTGACGATCGACCGTGGCGGTCGACCGCACTTTTTCCAGATTTTGACAGATGCTGAAATTTTGCGTATCTAACTTTATAAAATCAATTAAAAATAGTAAATCAACTCCACAAATCATGATATTTTGAGAGAAAATTCTAGACATGTAGATGAACATGTTAGAGAAAGAATTTATGAAATATCACTTTCCAGTTGAGAGAAATAATTGTTTGAACACAGATATATAGTTTCTAAAAAAACTGCTAAAAACACGTTTATGTAAATTCAATTGAAAATATCAAAACAACTCCAAAATTAGTAAAACTTGGGGAAATATTTGTATATATGATGATAAACATGTAAATAAGAAATTTTTCAAATCTCATTTCCCAATTATGAAAACGCATATGTTTTGCAAAAATATGCACGAGCATGTGCACGAACAAGAGCTTATTAAAAACTTGATTTTGTAAATTCAAATAAACATAACAAATTAATTCCAAAATTGATAAAACTTTGGAAAACATTTATAAACATGAAATTGAACATGTTAGAAAAAGAATTTCTCAAATTAAATTTCTCATTTGTGAAAACTCATGTATTTTGCAAGTGTGTCCAAAACATGAAAATGTGATATACATGAAATTTGATGTTTTGACATAAATAATGTTTTGAAACCCTATGAAATAATTTTATAGACTTAATGAAATATGTATACAATGATTGTTAAGTCCATAAACCAATACTTGTGTATATATATAACTATATATATAAAAACCAAATATGTGTGTGTATATATGATTGAGCTTAAAGTACTAACACACATAATATAAAAGCTAAACTAAATATACCCAAGCTTGATTGATCTTCGATGTAGCTCAACTTGGTACACTTACGAATGAAGCTAGAACTTGCATCTTCAATTTTAATTGCATAGGCTTCGCTCCATAATTCCTCCAACCTCCATTGGATTTGATCGTTGAAGCGCAATTCATCCAACCTCCAACATGTTGTTTGTCTATAATAAATAGAATTATACAGACACTAGACAAACAATATTAGAAGTAAATTATTTGTTAAATATTATTAAAATAAGAAGGCCAATAATCTCCCCCTTTTTAATGATGACAAATAATTTACAAAAAGGATATATGCATGAAAGGAAATGAATATACAATATTGTGATTATCATACATATAAACAAAAAGAATATACTCACAATATTTCTCCTCCTTTGATAACATCAAAAAGGGAAAAACAAAAGAATGAAGAGAGCGAAAGCTTTCCCTATCAATATGCATGTGTGAGTATAAAAATATAGGGATTGCTCCCCTATCAAAATGTCATATAGAATATATGCAATCAAAGATCATGGCAAACATGTGAGTATGCATACATGCTAAATATTACTCACATGCTACAAGGTAATGAGGAATACATGCTAAATATTACTCACATGCTACAAGGTAATGAGGACACATATTGATATATCATAATGGAAGAAGTGTCTCATTACTCAAACATACATGCTACAAGGTAATGAGGACACATATTGATATATCATAATGGAAGAAGTGTCTCATTACTCAAACATTAAAGTCATAGTGTATAAACATAGATTTATGAAATTAAAAGAAGAGAAACATGAGAATCATGCAAAAAGTTTTCAAATGAAAACAAATCAACCAAATGACATCATAAATCAAGATTTAAGTTCAAGAACAATGTTTGATCAATAAAGAGAACTTTCTTTGTAGAACTTGATCAAACCACATATAGAATGCATTATAAGGCACACATAGATGATCCATAAGCACAAACACATAAATATCATCATATAAGTGAAGTATAATGAATTCAAAGCAACAAATCAAAACAAGATTTTTGACAAAATGTAAGAGAGGCAACAATATATCAAGCTCTTAAGCTTGTTCTAACCCATATAATTATTCTAGCATCCGGTAAACATGATTTGGGAATAAACACCCAATAAACCCGGAGGGTTATATAAACACAAACATCTCATCAAAACAAAACCAATAATCATAAAAACAAAAGAATTTGATAAACAAAAAGAATTGTTTTCATGTTCCAAAGTTTAAAGTATAATTTTTTAAAACCAAGAAAAAAACACTAAAATTCTTGGTTTAAAATCAAATTTGTTTTGGTATCTAAGTATTCTTGGTACCAAAAGGTTTAGGGACATGATCCATATCATTTAAGCTCAAAGCCCTAGGGTTATAAATCCTCTTGGGCACATATGGTACACTAACACGGTCAAAGCAATAGTCACTCAAATGACCCTTCCGATTGTAATATGTGTAATGAAAGAGATCCATTTGTTTTTGTGGACCATTAGCTCGTGCACGGGAATTATTTGCAAATAAAGATTGTCTTTTAAAATTATTTTACAAATGACAAACATTCTTAAACAATGGTCTATTTGGAACATATTACACCTTAGAAGCTTTTTGCATATCATAACAAAATTTTGCAATATGTCCAAACCTACCACAAACATCACATTTAAAGACATGTGATCTACTAGAAGCATGTAAAACCCCAATAATTTATGAATAATAAAATTAATGTGTGATAAATTATGATATATGGATATTTAGCATGATAAATATCATTTAATGGTATATAAGTATAATACCATGTGTTTTGAGTATGAACGAGTTCATACATGAGAGATAGAAGAGTTGAAACATACACAAATGGCCAAACTCATGAGAAACTGGAAAGTCCCAGTCCGGTCGACCGCCGCGGTCGACCGCAGCCCGATCGACCGCCACGGTCGACCGCGATACCTGCAGCTTGTTTTTTTTCTCCTGTTTTGAGTTGGTTTCGGATTTCTAAACCCATATCCGTTTTCCCCTGATATATATATGAGTTTTTCACGATTTTCTTAGTTTTCCTAAGAACCCTAACAGCCACCAAAACCTCCCAAACCCTAGTTTGATTTCTTGGAGAAGATTGAAGGTTTTCAAGTGGATTTTCGGGTGATTCTTGCCTTTTGGAGTGGAGATCTTTTTCAACCTTGCTTCTAACTCGTTTTCCTACAACCAAAGGTGAGTATCATCTCTGCTAATCGCCCTCCTAGTTTTCAAAATGTTTTTAAAGAGTTTTAAACATGTTTTGTAGAGCCTAAATGACTAGTTTACGAATAAAGTCAACTTCTTTTGTATTATATATAAAGAGACTAGGTCTTTCTATGCTAAAAAGGTTGAGAATGATTTTTTACAGAAGTATTTAAGACCTGAAGATGATTTTAAAACGTGGTTAATCTGAAGAAAGAAGTTTGATTCGTTGTTTTGAGCTTTTATGCATGTTTTAGGGTTTTGAATACAAATCAAGTGCATAAAATTATGTTTATAATTGTTGAGTTGTTTCCAGATGTTCATATCTGCTGTGACATGGTTGCATACAAATTTTATGAAGATTTAGATATGTTTACATCGAGAAAACACGACATGAACACGACATATACACAACCAGTTTGGAAAACTAGAAACAGGGTTCACGGTCGACCGTGTGACGCCCTTGGGTTCACTCAAGGCTGCAGTCCAAGGTGAAACCAAGAATGTCAAACCTGCCATGTACCACACCGTACAATAACATGTTTCACCATCACAATTAACATCTATCTAGTAGAGTCAACAACAAGTGTAGGTACAAAAGCAGGTAAAAGATAATACAAGAAATAACTGATGAAATGATAGTGATCACATTAATATCTCATCATCCAACATACAGAAATACATAGTCAATGTCTGAATAGATAAACTGGAATACTCAACAAGTCTAAAAATACAAATAT
The DNA here is from genome assembly GCF_001876935.1 of Asparagus officinalis. Classification (NCBI taxonomy): domain Eukaryota; kingdom Viridiplantae; phylum Streptophyta; class Magnoliopsida; order Asparagales; family Asparagaceae; genus Asparagus; species Asparagus officinalis. The sequence goes on along the minus strand of NC_033802.1, from coordinate 22,058,264 downwards.
CTGACAAGAGGAAATAAGGCACACGGCCTTTACAACTTCTAGAATAAGACTCTCAAATGTCTAAACAAAAGTCTACTGTGGAACTCCAAAAGAAAATATAACTAAGTAGACAGGTGAAGCTAAAATGCATCGCCATCAACCTGCGACTCTCCGGGATCCTGGCTCGTTACCTGAAACGGGGAGGGACAACGAGCGTCAAAGCCCTAGTGAGTAACATCACAACCAACCCCAAGGGAACAGGGCTCGTTGTATAAGAAAATACAGATAATACATAATAGATCTAAAATCATTGATCTTACTAGAGAGGATTTTAGTATTTAGAAATTTACAACACGAGCATAGGTACGTCGAGCGAAATAATCCAAACAAGGAAACCCTTATGTATATACCTTGTATCTCAAATTGTAAATCCCTAAACGCTAAACCCAAGGTTCTAGTACAGGAAACAAATAATAAAAGAAAACACAACTCATCACGGAACATAACTACAGTGTCATGTCATAGCCTACATGAGTATCATGTCATAACTTACATGATTATCATGTCATAATCTACATAAGTGTCTTGTCATAACTCCTGTGAGAAAGTCATATACAGGGTTAAGAAATATGTCTGATACATGAACTAGATACAGTGGTTTCCAAACACATGGAACAAGTGGCAAATGTCCAACACGAGGCCTGAGATGGATCATAGTCCAACATGATGACTTCTGTAGATCATAGTCCAACACGAGGACTTCTATAACTCATAGTCCAGCACGAGGACTTCTATAAATCATAGTCCAACACGAGAATCATAGTCCAACACGAGGACTAAAAGGAATGAGTGTCCAACACGAGGACCAAATATGCGTTATAGTCCAACACGAGGACTGTGCAACTGTGAAAAATATATGCGAAAACATATACAAAATCTAAACTCGCACGCATCTCGGTGTACATATCTAAACTTGTGTCAAAAGTCAACCCGCGTGTACAGATAAATCATTAACATAGTAAACTAGTGTCAGGTCATCGAGGCAACCCCGAAAAGCAACTCAAACAGATCAAGAATCTATAAAACATCTCATCAGTCGACTGATGTGTCGACTGATGACATTAGTCGACTCATATGTCGACCGAAAAACTCAGGCAGCACAGCCTCAGCTCACCAGTCGACTGATCAGTCGACTGAGAAGCTGAGAAAACAAAATCAGCCCGTCAGTCGACTGATCAGTCGACTGATGACTGAAAATAGATCTGATGGACTAGCCTCACAAACCACCGCATGTTTTTTCAGCACGTTTTGTCCTCACTCACGTGCTCCCTAGAAAACTTCCCAGGGGGTCACCCATCCTAGAATTTCTCCAAGCCAAGTACGCTTAACTTTAGAGTTTCTAAGAGTTGGGTTCTTGAAAAGAAGATGCATCTTGGTGGTATGAGTATTCCAATCAAATCTATTAATACTAATCACATCACCCTCTCAAGGGTTGGGGTATTACATACTCCCCCACTTAAACTCACAATGTCCTCGTTGTGCCAAATCATATCATCCAAGACCGTACCATCCGTGTGAGATTCTAGAGGTGGCTCCTACGACCTCAAGAGGTAACTCCCGCCCTCTCGACGTAGCACTTTGCGTCGCATAGCACTTAGCTCTCACAATTCCGGTTGGCTTTGCTCTGATACCATTTGTAACGCCCCGCTCCGGAATCCCGGAGTCGGTACGCTATTAGATCTGATGGACTAGCCTCACAAACTACCGCATGTCTTTTCAGCACGTTTTGTCCTCACTCACGCGCTCACTGGAAAACTTCCCAGGGGGTCACCCATCCTAGAATTTCTCCAGGCCAAGCATGCTTAACTTTGGAGTTTCTAAGAGTTGGGTTCCCGAAAAGAAGATGCATCTTGGTGGTATGAGTATTCCAATCAAATCTATCAATACTAATCACATCACCCTCTCAAGGGTTGGGGTATTACAAACTCCCCCACTTAAACTCACAACGTCCTCGTTGTGCCAAATCATATCATCCAAGACCGTACCATCCGTGTGAGATTCTAGAGGTGACTCCTACGTGACATGAGATAAATTAATAAATACATATTGAATAATGTTGTTCTATACGTATCCGGAAATAGGGAGATTAAACCTATTTGCCGCAAAACGATTGAGTAAAAGTATTATAAAAGTATCGTTATTACACGTATCCGGAATAGGGAGATAATAAAACCTATTACCGCAGAGCGATTGAGTAAGAGCATTACAAAAGTATCGCTATAGCACAAGATGATGTACACATAGATATTTGATTAGTTATAAGTTTTACTTCCATGATAGACTACCCGTGAGTAGGGCATTTACTTTGAGATTTTGGCACACCCATTATGGATGGCAGTTATATTTCGTTTTGTTTTGATTGGCATCCTCTTATATTAGAGCAGGCTACTCGGATGTACTTCGAGATGAGATATTTATTCTTTATGTTGGAGATTGGAGTATGTTTTTCTTGACTATTTGTTTTTATTCATGAAGAGCTATATGAATGATTTGATATATGTAAGTACTGAATCTATTTTCTATATATATACTCCTACCCCCTTTCCCTGGGGAGAGGTAGTGATGATCTCGCTAGCGCTTTGACGCTCATTGTTTCCCCTCTTTCAGACAGCGAGTCCGGCGTACGGAGAGTCGCAGGTTGATGGGACATTTTAGTTATCCGTTTAGCTATTTATTATATTTTGTAGTTATTGCAGAACTCCACATGTAGTTAATTATTTTTCAGACTCTAGATTGGTATTTTATTTTAGAGTTGAGAACTCTTGTGAGACTTTGTTTATTTGACTCATTGTATTTGAGACTCAGTTCAGACTCAGAGATATCTATTTCATTCCAGTTGGGCTCATTATTAATATCTCTTATGCTTCTTCTGTGTATTTTCGGTGTTGTTCTATTTCTAGTTTTGCCTATCTGTACCTTCATCTATTTATTGTTTTCACTAGAAAGATAACGATTGTGATGGTGAAACATGTCGTAGCATGGTGTTTGGTGCTTGGCAGGTTTGACAATCCAGGTTTTACCTGGGACTGTAGCCTTGTGTAAACCCTAGGATGTCACAGTTTGTATCAGAGCTCTAGTTCTAATATCCTTAGGATCATTCCTGTGTCATATTGTGGAGTTTAGGATAGAGTTTCCTAGGGATCATGTATACAGTCCGCTAGGAATCCTTAGCATGAGTGAGGACGTACTATATATGTACGCGGAAAATCTAATATTTTTTTTATGATGATCTATTTGCTTTGAATAATAAAGCATGATATGAGATATAGGTGATACAATTTATTTATTGGTATATGTTATATGCTTCATGTTTGAGATCCAATCTACTGCGAAATAAGCTCTATTTTGGAATTATAGATGTCAGGAAGAGGTCGTGGACGCCGAATTTCTCGTGCTCAGGGAGTTGGGTAGGAAGATAGGGACCCGGAGCCACAGCAGGCTCCGCAGTACCTAGTGAATCTCATAGCACCTTTGGCAGCTCGTATGGCGGCTATTGAGGAGCAGTTAGCAGCCCAGGTTTGTCAAGAGCCTTCCGTTCATGAAGAGGCACTCATTCAGGAGTCATCTATTCGAGAGGAAATACCAGAGAGGGTACTAGTGGTCCCACCGACACCACCAGTTAAGGACGGAGCAGCTGATCAGGAGGCTTGGCTTCATTTAGTTGAGAGGTATCAGAAGTTGAAAGCACCAGAGTTCCACGGTTCGACGGATTCCATTGCTGCACACAAGTGGAAAGAGGATGTGAGTAACATTTTGGATATGCTGAATGTTAATTCGGCTAGCGGCTTTCAGCCTCAAGGGAGATGCAGGAGGATGGTATCGACTTCGCTTCACCCCAGAGCAGAGGATGGCGATTTCGTGGGAGACCTTTATATATCTTTTTGATGAGCAGTATGTTTCGGCTGCAGCGAAAGCTGGAAAAGAGTTAGAGCTGGCTCATCTAGATCAGGGGGATATGTCTGTCATGGACTTTGAGAGTAAGTTCATGTCATTGCTTAGGTTCACTGGTATGTGGCACACAGAGGATCGTCATGCTCAGATGTTTTTGATGGGACTTCATCCGGGGTTGCGTCGGTACATAGTATCTCGATGATTTCATTCAGTTTAGGAGGTGGCAGATGCTGCCATGGCTCAGGAGACAGATACAACCTTATTCATTAAGGGTAAGGATAACGGTAAGTCAGGACAGTCTGAGGACAAAGGAAAGGGTAAGAGACCATTTGGAGGCTCAGGAGGACCCCACCAGTAGGGTAAGGGTCCGCATCAGCAGGGTCCCCATAAGAAGAGCCATCAGCAGGACCAGAGAGCGCAGCAGTAGCGCCGGTTCCAGGGAGCTTGTTACAATTATAACAAGATTGGGCACTGAACGGTAAAGTGCCGCATCACACCCGCAGCAGGCCAGCAGGGCAGGACACAGTAGCAGCAGCAGAACCGCGCTCAGGGACGCGATCAGGGTCAGCAGCTGAGGATTGAGGCACCTCCAGCAGTCCCGAGGATTGAGGGACAGGTTCGAGTAGTTCAGGAGACCCAGCAGAGGCAGATGGCACCATTCACTCCAGGTGATGCAGAGCAGCAGACCGGTAGAGTGTATGCAGCGGTTCCTCGTGATCATGGCGCGAGCGGAGCTGTGGTGGAAGGTACATTCCGTGTGAATTCCTTTCCAGCACGTATTCTTTTTGATTCGGGTGCTTCGCATTCTTTTATCTCCTATGATTTTTTGATTAGACTTCGGCTTGTAGCTCAGCCGTTAGATTTTTCATTATCTGTATCTACTCTGTTGGGAGAGATGTCTCTGTTAGAGAGTGTTTGTAGGAGATGCATCGTCAGCTTGGACGATTCTGAGTTTGCGATTGATTTGATCGTGTTGCATATGTTTGAATTTGATGTGATCCTTGGTATGGATTGGCTATCTTCCTACCATGTGAGTATCGACTATTTTGCGAAAACAGTCAGTTTGAGAGCATATGATGGCTCAGAGTTAGTGGTAGCTACCTCCAGAGGCAACCAGTTTGCGGAGTCATTTCTGGCGTACGTAGAGGAGGCGATATTACGGGATCGGAGCGTAGATTTGAGTGAGATGCGAGTAGTCTCAGATTACTAGGATGTCTTCCAGGACATATCAGGATTACCTCCAGTGAGAGAGGTCGAGTTTTGCATAGAGTTGCAGCCAGGCACCATACCGATTTCCCGAGCTCCTTACCATATGGCGCCTGCTGAGATGAGGGAGCTACAGATCCAGATTGATGAGTTGTTGTCTCAGGGCTTCATTTGACGGAGTCATTCTCCGTAGGGAGCACCGGTCCTTTTTGTGAAGAAGAAGGACGGGAGTATGCGATTATGTATAGATTATCGTGAGTTGAACAAGGTCACTATCCGTAACCGGTACCCATTACCGAGGATCAATGACTTGTTCGACCAGTTGCAGGGAGCGCAGTATTTCTCGAAGATAGACCTTCGTTTCGGTTATCATCAGTTGCGAGTTCGGAAGATGGATATTCCCAAGACCGCTTTCTTGACTCGATATGGGTCTTTCGAGTTTCTTGTCATGCCGTTTGGGCTGACCAATGCACCTGTAGTATTCATGGATTTGATGGATCGGGTTTTTCATCCTTACTTGGACCAGTTTGTGATAGTCTTCATCGACGATATTCTTATCTACTCGAGGTCGGAGGCAGAGCACGAGCAGCATTTGGGGCTAGCATTGCAGATATTGAGAGAACACCAGTTGTATGTTAAGTTTAGCAAGTGTGAATTCTGGTTATCAGAGGTCAGATTTTTAGGCAATGTTATTAGCCGAGAGGGCATTGCAGTGGATCCAGCTAAGATAGAAGCCGTACTTGATTAGGAGCCACCGAAGACGGTTATCGAGATTCGTAGCTTCTTAGGCCTGGCAGGCTATTACAGAAAATTCATTCAGGATTTCTTGAGGATTTCCACACCATTTACACGCCTTACTAAGAAGGGTGTACAGTTCATTTGGAGCATAGAGTGCCAGAAGGCATTTGAGACATTGAAGACTAAGTTGACTTCAGCACCAGTTTTGGTTATTCCTAGCAGTGATAAGACTTTTGTTGTCTACACTGATGCATCCTTATCGGGTCTTGACGGTGTATTGATGCAGACCCAGAGAGTCGTAGCCTATATTTCGAGGCAGCTGAGGACTCATCAGCAGAATTATCCCACGCATGATTTGGAGCTAGCAGCAGTGGTCTTTGCACTGAAGGCGTGGAGACATTATTTGTACGGAGTGCAGTTTGAATTATTCACAGATCACCAGAGTCTGAAGTACCTCTTCTCACAGAAAGAACTCAACCAGAGGCAACGATGATGGGTAGAGTTTATTAAGGATTATGAGTTTGCTATACAGTATCATTCGGGAAAGGCGAATGTGGTAGCAGACGCGTTGAGCAGGAAGCGTCGTCGCGGACTAGCAGCTTTGAGGTGTTCACTATATCGGGATCTTTATACCCTCAGCCATTTTGATTTTAGGCTAGAGATTGACGGGAACCGTGTGTTCTTAGAAGCATTATCTATACAGCCATCTTGGAGAGATAGAGTAGTCGGAGCTCAGTTAGAGGATTCTTGGATTCAAACCCGCAAGGGGGAGATCTCCAAAGAACCCAAGGATGATTGGACTATTGGAGTAGATGGAGGCCTTAGGATGAAGGGCAGGATTGTTATGCTGAACAATCTACAGCTGAAGAGGGAACTATTTGACGAAGCTCATCGTAGCAGATATACAGTGCACCCAGGCACGATGAAAATGTACAAAGATCTGAAGAGGCATTTTTGGTGGAGTGGTATGCGTAGAGAGATTACAGATTATGTGGCTAAGTGTTTCACCTGCCAACAAGTTAAGGCAGAACATCAGAGACCTGCAGGAACCCTACAGCCTTTACTCATTCCCGAGTGGAAGTGGGCGGATATTTCTATGGATTTCATAGTAGGGTTGCCCAAGTCAAAGAAAAGAAATGATTCTATTTGGGTTATAGTGGACAGATTGACTAAGTCCGCACATTTCTTGCCTGTGAGGATGATGTAGGCGTCAAAAAATGCTGATAGATATCCAAATACAGCTCAAGACAATGAGGAGGTCATCCAAAGAGCACAAAAGATGACCTTACACAGTCTCGAAAGAATCGAGACAGTGTCAGTATAGACTGTCTCACTGTGCGAGACAGTATAGACTATCTCACTGTGCGAGACAGTATAGACTGTCTCACTGTGCGAGACAATATAGACTGTCTCACAGGGCGAGACAGTATTGACTGTCTCGCAGGGCGAGACAGTATAGTCTGTCTCGCAGTGCGAGACAGTGTTTACTGTCTCGCACGCAAGACAGCTTTGAAATGTTTGCAAGTTGTTGAAATAACCGTCGACACGTGGCTACCAACTGTTCAAGCATAGAGACTTGGGCTTTTGGTGATTTTGAGGAAGAGAGAGAGAGTCTTCATCTTTCATAAACAGTGTTTGGTGATTCCTAGAGATCTAAGCTCAGACTTGATCTTTGGAAGAGCGAACATCTTACATCGATAAGATATTCGCTTCAAATTCTTACTTCGATAAACAAAGGAAGAATCTTTAAACCCCCCCCCCTCACAATCTGTGAATCGGTGGTCCACGAGCCAAAGCACTCCCGGCACAGGCAAAGTCCCACAAAACAAGAATCGATAAACGATTTTTGTGTTATTTTCTCAAGAGTTGTAATTTTTATTTTGTTGTGTAAAAGAAGTCTTATAAAAAAACTATCTCTTTCGAATTTGTTGTAATTGATCAAAGATATAATGAATTCCACAACGAGACCAACTTTTGACGAAAACAAACTGGCGACCACAGTGGGAGCCAACGGTCTCGCTGCCGAGACCGTCGTGTCACAGCCGATCAAGAAACTGGTTGAGTCCATGGTTGAATATGAATTCGACCAAGCAAAGTTTGAGGAATACCTGTCATCTTCATCCTCAAAATCTTCCTCGCCTCATAAATGCAGGAAGACTTCATCTTCTAAGAAGGTTTTTAAGTTTTCAACTCTACCGAACGCTACAGATGAAGACTCTCACCTGATTGTTGCTGAGGATTTTACTCGCAATACCTCTGCTCACAATGACTCTTATCTAGTTAAAGAGTCATCGAATCAAAGCCCTCCGGCACTGACGAAGAGGGCTCGTCAGAGACAACGTCTGTGCCGCGCTCGCCAAATAGCTAAGGCCTTGGAACAAACCGACGGAGTTCGTTATCACGTGGACCTAGAGTCGAGGAGGCATCGAGTGGTTCAGTTGTCTCAACAACCAATCACTCATATTTCTGCTAAACTAACGACGGATGAATGGACTTTTGTCAAAAGGGCTCGCTCGACCCTCAAAGAACATATACAAAAGCGTCGTGCAAACGCTGCTCATGCCCGTTCTCTCTTACAACTAAGACGAGAAAGAAACAAGAAAACGGTGGCAAAAGAACCACCAAAACTCTGCAAAGTTTGGATTCCAAAGTCTGGAGTTGTGCAAAATCAGCATTCGGAGCCCGTTAAGACTCCGCACCCGCAAGGGGGTGGTTCTAAACGTATGACTCCTGACATAACCTTGGATCGCTCAAAGGCAACAATAATTTGTTCTGAGAATGCCAACAAGGTTTTACACCCCCAGAAGAAGACGTGTTCGCCAAAAGACATCGTTATGCCTGGGAGGTCATACCAACAGACGATAGGATTTTCCGGCAATCATACCGATAAATCGTACTATCAAGTTGTGGGTTTGAATGAATTTTGAAAGAGAATTATTCGAGAAATAAACTCTCATTGTTCCTGTGCGCGACTCATTAAAGCAGCATTGTCAGAATATAACTACGCAAAACGAGAAGCCATCCCACGAAGAGTCTCGGTATTCCACAGTCTTTTCACTGAAATGTCGAAACCTAAGCCGAGACATTTCCGCAAGAATCAGCTGCCCAAGATGACGAATTCTCTGAAGTTACCATTAACATGGCTGATAAAGAAAAATCTAAGCGGCATTCAAGTGAATCAAATCCTGACTTTTCCCCGAGAGGAAAAGTCAATTCAAGAATTGCCCAACGGATGTTCCGACTCCAGTTAAGAGCCATCAGACATAGGGACTACAAGAGAATGCATGAAGGAAAGTCATCAGAGGATGAGCTCTCGGACACTTGTTCTGCGATCGCTTCGGACGATACAGTATCTAGCACAGGGCAAACTAGAGAAGTACTCACAATCACCTCTGATCAGTTCGCTCAAATACTCCAAGAAGCTCTAGACAAACAACGTGAAGAAATTAGAGCTGAGATGAAGACAGAGATGGAGTTAGCTATCCAACAAATGAGAGAATTACTAGCTCAACGGCTTCAACCTCCTGAGTCCAGTCAGCGAGCTGAATCCAGCCGCCACACTCGGAATATTATAGATAACAGTGATCCAGAAGTGGATAAAGTTATTATGGCTGATACACCTCCCAATAGCGATAACGCCGGGGGTGGTTTAACGCATCCTCCCAATAACGATATTGGGGGTGGTTCAATGGCACCTCTTACAGGGGGTGGTCTAACTCATTCTCTTCAACGTCGTTCGAATGAAGACATAAACGATGACGAGAAAATGAAAGAGCTTGAAAACAAAATCAACGCTTTGATGACGGCTCAAGAAGTGAAAAAGACGGGTATTCCATGTCCCTATCTAAGAGAATAGGATTCAATATCATACCCGGTAAAATTCAATCTGATTAACTTCACACCGTTTGACGGGAAAAGCTCGCCTACTCAGCACTTGATTTATTTTAAGTCTCATTTGGGCATGATCTCTGGAAATGAGGCTTTAATAGTCCGGTCATTCGTTGGCACCCTTCGTGGGCCCGCATTCGATTGGTATCGACGTCTCAAGCCAGGGAGCATCAATTGCTGGGATGACATGAAAAGTTTGTTCCTCAGCAATTTCTTCGATGATGACACCGAAGTGTCAATCAGAACCCTTTTAGATGAAAAACAAAAAGACGGGGAGTCAGTCGACAATTTTGTCAAGCGCTTCCGTAACAAGGCAATGAATTGCAAAGCCAGGGAGCATCAATTGCTGGGATGACATGAAAAGTTTGTTCCTCAGCAATTTCTTCGATGATGACACCGAAGTGTCAATCAGAACCCTTTTAGATGAGAAGCAAAAAGACAGAGAGTCAGTCGACAATTTTGTCAAACTCTTCCGTAACAAAGCGATGAATTGCAGAGATCCTATTACAGAGGAGTTTATTCTGCAAACATGCCACAATAATCTCTCCATCGATGTCCTGGAAGCCCTGGGGGTCGTACCATCCAAAACTTGGAAAGATTTGAAAATACGCGGTGAACAAGCTGAACACTTTCTTAAAAGAAAGAAAGCTGAGAGAAGCCGACCGACGACATCTGCAACCGCTGGGAACGCGACTCTCGATCCGAAGTTTCAAAAGGAGTATTCTTTCGAAAATGATGAAGCTCCAGCCATATTAAAATACCTCCTCGCCAATGACAAAATCGAGCTACTACCTATTAAAGATCAGGAGGGAGCTAAGAGGATTACGGATCCAAACTACTGTGCGTACCACAGAAGGGTTCTTCATCCCACCGAGATTTGCTTCGGACTCAAAAATAAAATCCAAGCCTTAATTGACTCCGGCGTCATAACGGCGAAACAAGCCAAGTAAAGACGACTCTAACTCCAGTGGGTACACGAGCACTCCAAAGAGTATACGAGTATAAACTGCTCCTCGATGCTCCAACAGGTATATGAGTCAAAACTATTTCCTTTCTTTCACGGGAAATTCCTGGAGAGCACCATGCATGGTATTCTTAAGGATAACCCGATCATGCAGCTGAATATAATGATGAACCTAGTTTCGTAAGGAAATCTGGGAGTGGATGGTTCGTGTAACGGGAAGTTCTCAGAGGAATGCTATATGTAATTTTCTTAGGGATAACCTGATTATTACAAACAAAGTGATAAACACTACATCCCCACGGTGATTTCCGAATACGCTTTTGCTGAGATGAGATTCGATCACTTCGTTGGATCAATTTTCCCTCACAAAACTCATATTTGGTCAAACCTTTAAACAGTTAGGACCAAAGCCAAAATCTCTTCTCGATTCCTTCCATGAACGAGAGGTCCACAAATTGAACGATCAAACCTTTTAACAGTTAGGATCGTCTCAAACCCCTCATTTGGTCAAACCTTTAAACAGTTAGGACCAAAGCCAAAATCCCCTCTCGATTCCTTCCATGAACGAGAGGTCCACAAATCGAACGATCAAACCTTTAAATAGTTAGGATCGTCTCAAACCCCTCATTTAGTCAAACCTTTAAACAGTTAGGACCAAAGCCAAAATCCCCTCTCGATTCTTTCCATGAACGAGAGGTCCACAAATTGAACGATCAAACCTTTAAACAGTTAGGATCATCTCAAATTCTCATTTGGTCAAACCTTTAAACAGTTAGGACCAAAGCCAAAATCTCTTCTCGATTCCTTCCACGAACGAGAAGTCCGCAAATCGAGCGATCAAACCTTCCTACAATTAGGATCGTCTCAAATTCCCATTTGGTCAAAACTTTAAACAGTTAGGACCAAAGCCAAAATCCCCTCTCGATTCCTTCCATGAACGAGAGGTCCACAAATTGAACGATCAAACCTTTAAACAGTTAGGATCGTCTCAACCCCTAATTTGGTCAAACCTTTAAACAGTTAGGACCAAAGCCAAAATCCCCTCTCGATTTTTTCCATGAACGAGAGGTCCACAAATTGAACGATCAAACCTTTAAACAGTTAGGATCGTCTCAACCCATCATTTGGTCAAACCTTTAAACAGTTAGGACCAAAGCTAAAATCTCTTCTCGATTCCTTCCACGAACGAGAAGTCCGCAAATCGAGCGATCAAACCTTTAAACAGTTAGGATCGTCTCAAACCCCCACTTGGTCAAACCTTACTACAGTTAGGACCACAACCAAAATCTTCTCTCGATTCGTTACACGAACGAAGGGTCCATTTTCAAGTTGAATAATAAACCTTATGACAGTTAGGATTATTCAAACCTGTCCAGATTCTCTAAGTGGAGATCACACTTTGAGTTTTCTTTAGACTTGGAGATAGAATATAAAATTCTTCCTCTCTAATTTTTGGGTTTATCTCTACCAATAAAAAAGAGACCTGGAGATAGAATATAAAATTCATCCTCTCTAATTTTTGGGTTTATCTCTACCAACAAAAAAGAGACCAGGAGATAGAATATAAAATTCTTCCTCTCCATCATCGGGTTCACCTCTACCAATAAAAAAGAGACCAGAATACTCCAATAGGTACACGAGTCTAAACTATTTTCCTACATTCGACAGGCAGTTTCTGGAGAATATTATTCTGAATATTCTTAAGGATAACCTGATGAACTCTCAAGGGACATACAAGTATCAATTTGGTGACAAAAGTCAAAGAGATACCAGCTTCGATTCAAGATCTCGATAACGGTCGAGCGATAAACGCAATACCGGAAGAGTATTAGCTATTCTATAAAGAACTGAATAGGCTAAAGGATGAAGAGATCAAGAGCTGAAGCCATTTTATGGATTCTTCTACACGATCTACTCAACCAAGCATTGAAAGGATCGTAAGTAAAATCTATCTTATCCAAAGTATCCCAGACTGCTCTATAAAAGAATGAGTCTAGAATACTTTGGAGGGGGTATCTGTAGGCGTTAAAAAATGCTGATAGATATCCAAATACAGCTCAAGACAACGAGGAGGTCATCCAAAGAGCACAAAAGATGACCTTACACTGTCTCGAAAGAATCGATACAGTGTCAGTATAGACTGTCTCGCTGT
>NC_033802.1:22015172-22045376 GCF_001876935.1 Asparagus officinalis | reverse complement strand
ACAGTATAGATGTCTCGCGGGGCGAGACAGTATTGACTGTCTCGCAGGGTGAGACAATATAGTCTGTCTCGCAGTGCGAGAGAGTGTTTACTGTCTCGCACGCGAGACAGCTTTGAAATGTTTGCAAGTTGTTGAAATAACCGCCGACACGTGGCTACCAACTGTTCAAGAACGTGGGAAACATTGTGGGCGAGAATCATGTTGATAACTACCAAAATAACGGAGTTTTAAAACGTGGGAAGACAGTTACAAGAAAACTGTCGGACAGTTGAAGTTTTCCGAGACAATGTTTACTGTCTCGGAACCCGAGACAGTCTTTACTGTCTCGGCCCCCACACTGTCTCGGAAGTACTATTTGTCCAAGGGCTATAAATACCCCCCTAAGATCATTTTGAAGGAGAGAGCAGATTGGAGCAGAAAAGGCTTGAGCTTTTGGTGATTTTGAGGAAGAAAGAGAGAATTTTCACCTTTCATAAGCATCACTTGGTGATTCCTAGAGATCTAAGCTCAGACTTGATCTTTGGAAGCGAGCATCTTACATCGATAAGATATTCGCTTTAAATTCTTACTTCGATAAACGAAGGAAGAATCTTTAAACCCCCCCAACAATCTGTGAATCGGTGGTCCACGAGCCAAAGAACTCCCAACATAGGCAAAGTCCCACAAAACAAGAATCGATAAACGATTTTTGTGTTATTTTCTCAAGAGTTGTAATTTTTATTTTGTTGTGTAAAAGAAGTCTTATAAAAAGACTATCTTTTTCGAATTTGTTGTAATCGATCAAAGATATAATGAATTCCACAACGAGATCAACTTTTGACGAAAACAGACGACTTATACGGCAGATACGTATGCGAGGATCTTCATTCGGGAGATTGTTAGATTGCATGGAGTTCCGGAGGCGATTGTATCATATCGGGGCTCAGTCTTCACATCTTATTTTTTTGAGGAGTTTCTAGGATGCTTTTGGCAGTCAGTTATCATTTAGCAGTGTTTTCCACCCCCAGACAGATGGACAGACCGAGAGGGTAAATCAGATCTTAGAGGACATGCTGAGAGCGTACGTTATAGAATTTCAGGGTAGCTGGGAGGATCACATCCCACTGATTGAATTTGCATACAATAACAATTATCAAGCTACCATCGGGATGGCACAGTATGAAGCTTTGTACGGGAGACCTTGCAGATCGCCTATATGTTGGGCAGAGCCAGAGGATAGTCTATTGATTGGTCCAGAGTTAGTTAGACAGACCACAGAGAAGGTGGCATTGATTTGAGAGCGCATTCTTGCAGCGTAGAGTCGACAGAAGAGCTATGCAGATCAGCGAAGACGACCTTTAGAATTCTAGATCAGAGACTTAGTCATGTTGAAAGTATCACCGATGAAGGGCGTTCAGCGATTCGGTAGACGAGGGAAGATTGCCCCGAGATATGTTGGTCCTTTTAGGATCATCGAGCGCATTGGAGTTGTTTCTTATAGATTAGATCTTCCAGCATCGATGTCGAGTGTACACGATGTCTTTCATGTTTCGATGCTTAAGAAGCATCTGCGGGATGATGAGTAGCAGAGAGTGATTGACTCACCAGAGATTGAGATTCGGGATGATTTGACTACCGTAGAAGTATCGGTATGCATACTTGCTAGAAAGAATAAAAAGCTTAGAAATAAAGTCATTCCATTAGTGAAAGTTCAGTAGAACCGGCAAGGAACCGAAGAGATTTCTTGGGAGCCCGAGGAGGATGTTTGTCGCGACTACCCGCACCTGTTTGGATAGGTATGGTGTTAATATGCTTATATGACTTGATAGTTGTCATTATCTATGATTGTTTAGTCACATTTATATTTATCTTTAACACTAGAATGGGGATATTTTTTACCTAATCCTTAATCAATTGAAGTATATGGTATATACATGAGGGATTCCTTGTTTGGATTATTTCGCTCTACGTACCAATTTCGTTTAGTTAAGGATTTATGTAAGAATGTTTGCATTCTAGGTTGTTAACCTTAAATATCATTGTGCTAATATTATGTGATGTGTGCAGAAGGAATTCTTAATATGAATTACACCTTCTTAATGTGTTTTCCCAGTTTTTGAGCTTTGAGATGCGACTGCGGAATTTCGAGGACGAAATCCTCTTAAGGGGGGTGAATGTAAAACCCCGATAATTTATGAATAATAAAATTAATGTGTGATAAATTATGATATATGGATATTTAGCATGATAAATATCATTTAATGGTATATGAGTATAATACCATGTGTTTTGAGTATGAACGAGTTCATACATGAGAGATAGAAGAGTTGAAACATGCACAAATGGACAAACTCATGAGAAACTGAAAAATCCCAGTCCGGTCGACCGTCGCGGTCGACCGTAGCCCGGTCGACCGCCACGGTCGACCGCGATACCTGCAGTTTGTTTTTTCTCCTGTTTTGAGTTGGTTTCGGATTTCTAAACCCATATCCATTTCCCCCTGATATATATATGAGTTTTTCATGATTTTCTCAGTTTTTCTAAGAACCCTAACAGCCACCAAAACCCCCCAAACCCTAGTTTGATTTCTTGGAGAAGATTGAAGGTTTTCAAGTGGATTTTCGGGTGATTCTTGGCTTTTGGAATGGAGATCTTTTTCAACCTTGCTTCTAACACGTTTTCCTGCAACCAAAGGCGAGTATTATCTCTGTTAATCCCCCTCCTAGTTTTCAAAATGTTTTTAAAGAGTTTTAAACATGTTTTGTAGAGCCTAAATGACTAGTTTATGAATAAAGTCAACTTCTTTTGTATTATATGTAAAGAGACTAGGTCTTTCTATACTAAAAAGGTTGAGAACGGTTTTTTACAGAAGTATTTAAGACCTAAAGATGATTTTAAAACGTGGTTACTCTGAAGAAAGAAGTTTGATTCGTTGTTTTGAGCTTTTATGCATATTTTAGGGTTTTGAATACAAATCAAGTGCATAAAATTATGTTTATAATTGTTAAGTTCTTTCCATATGTTCATATCTGCTGTGACATGGTTGCATACAAATTTTATGAAGATTTAGATATGTTTACATTGAGAAAACACGATATGAACACGACATACACACAACCAGCTTGGAAAACTAGAAATAGCGTTCACGGTCGACCGCCACGGTCGACTGCGTGCAGGACAGAGACCTGGGTAGTCTCTGGAGCCCGTCGCGGTCGACCGCCACAGTCGACCGCCAGTCTGCTTTGGCTGTGCATGTTTATTTGGCTTGGTTTTGGTTTGTCGAGCAAATCTCTCGACCTTATGATGATAGACGACCTTATGATGATAGACTATGATGTTAGTAATTGTTTAACACCTGGGATGATGGTGAACTTCAGACGAGAACACGCACACCGAGATTTGTGCACGTATGCTAGATTGTGTTAGATTGACACACTTTTGACATGAGATAAATTAATAAATACATATTGAATAATGTTGTTCTATACGTATCCGGAAATAGGGAGATTAAACCTATTTGCCGCAAAACGATTGAGTAAAAGTATTATAAAAGTATCGTTATTACACGTATCCGGAATAGGGAGATAATAAAACCTATTACCGCAGAGCGATTGAGTAAGAGCATTACAAAAGTATCGCTATAGCACAAGATGATGTACACATAGATATTTGATTAGTTATAAGTTTTACTTCCATGATAGACTACCCGTGAGTAGGGCATTTACTTTGAGATTTTGGCACACCTGTTATGGACGGCAGTTATATTTCGTTTTGTTTTGATTGCCATCCTCTTATATTAGAGCAGGCTACTCAGATGTACTTCAAGATGAGATATTTATTCTTTATGTTGGAGATTGGAGTATGTTTTCCTTGACTATTTGTTTTTTTATTCATGAAGAGCTATATGAATGATTTGATATATGTAAGTACTGACTCTATTTTC
Source organism: Asparagus officinalis (assembly GCF_001876935.1). NCBI lineage: Eukaryota > Viridiplantae > Streptophyta > Magnoliopsida > Asparagales > Asparagaceae > Asparagus > Asparagus officinalis. The sequence continues at coordinate 22,041,454 of NC_033802.1, read as the reverse complement.
TATATATATACTCCTACCCCCTTTCCCTGGGGAGAGGTAGTGATGATCTCGCTAGTGCTTTGACGCTCGTTGTTTTCACTCTTTCAGGCAGCGAGTCCGGCGCACGGAGAGTCGTAGGTTGATGGGACATCTTAGTTGTCCGTTTAGCTATTTATTATATTTTGTAGTTATTGCAGAACTCCACATGTAGTTAATTTTTTTTCAGACTCTAGATTGATATTTTATTTTAGAGTTGAGAACTCTTGTGAGACTTTGTTTATTTGACTCATTGTATTTGAGACTCAGTTCAGACTCAGAGATATCTATTTCATTCCAGTTGGGCTCATTATTAATATCTCTTATGCTTCTTCTGTGTATTTTCGGTGTTGTTCTATTTCTAGTTTTTCCTGTCTATACCTTCATCTATTTATTGTTTCCACTAGAGAGATAACGACTGTGATGGTGAAACATGTCGTAGCATGGTGTTTGGTGCTTGGCAGGTTTGACAATCCATGTTTCATCTAGGACTACAGCCTTGTGTGAACCCTGGGGTGTCACAAAGCATTTGGTAAATTTGAGTTCTTCAAATCAAAACAAAACTTGGCCAAATGACCAAAACGACCACAATGATCACACTTGAACATACTAGCATGCTTATGATAAACTTTGTTAGAGTGAGCATGTGAATGTGTAAGTGTACAAGATGAAGAAGCTACATGATTTGCACAAGGATCATTAGAATTCTTATGTTTGTGTGCATCATAACAAAACTTAGCTAAATGACATTGACGTCCGCAAATAGAACACTTATAAGTTTTGCTATACATGTGTGCATAATGAGTGGATGATTTTGACTTAGTCTTGGCACACATATTCATAAGCTTCTCATGATTATTGATGCATATTTTTAAAATTGAATCTAAAGATGAAATACGTTTATTCACAAGATTCAAATCATCATTAGGCACATATGCATTTTTATTAGAAGTAGAATATAAATAGTTATTTGTAAAAGAAGCAACTTTATTTTTCATGTTCTCTACTTCTAATATGGCATTATCTTTTTCATGAGTTAAACTAGCAACATTTGAGATTAAAGAATCATGAATAGTTAAACTTGAGTTCTCATCATTAGGCACATATGCATTTTTATTAGAAGTAGAATATAAATAGTTATTTGTAAAAGAAGCAACTTTATTTTTTATGTTCTCTACTTCTAATATGGCATTATCTTTTTCATGAGTTAAACTAGCAACATTTGAGATTAAAGAATCATGAATAGTTTCAAACTTAGAAGCTAATAACTCATGATCGGATTTTAATGGAACATGCTTACTTTGTAATTCAATAAAATCTTTGTGCAATTTGTTATAGGCATGCAATATTTTTTTCACTAGCACAAGCAAGTTCATCACTAGATAAATCATTGATGGATTCGAACTCGCAAACCTCACTAGGGTTATCGCCTAGTGGCCGTGTGCATGAAAATGAAGCTCCACATGAACTAGAAGCGGAATCCTCCAAAGCTTAGTGGCCGTGTGCATGAAAATGAAGCTCCACATGAACTAGAAGCGGAATCCTCCAAAGCTTGTCGTATCGCCTCCAAATTACCTTGATGTGCTTCTATAAGTTTTCACAATGTGTAAGCACTATCAAAAGAATCAAGCTTGTTAGAAAAAGATGAATAGAATGCATTATGTAAAAATTCTAACAAGAGCTTGTTCATTGTAAACATTTGATGATCATTTTTATTCCACTTGTATATATGAGCAAGCAAGTTAACAATAAAATCACAAAACTAGATTAGCACAAAAATAAGATAACTTAGATCTGTAACTCAAGGTGATTAGACCTTAAATCAAAGAGCATCAAGCTCTTATACCAATTGTTGGACCCTAGAGGGGGGTGATTAGGGTCTTATGCTAATCTAATCCGATTTTATACCAATTAAAACTAATAACAAGTTATCCTAGCAAGTATGAAATACAACAATATATATAAGCTAGGATAAGCAATATGAACAAAGAGATATATCCTAGCAATGAGATATACTATGAGTATTATTAGATATATGCAAGGATATACAAATTAATACAATGGTGAAATAAACATAAACAAAACAAGAGCGATAGTGTGCAAAAAAATAATGCAAACACACAAAATGATCACGGAGTTTGGACCTTCCGTCCTACGTCTCCGCTCCCTACTCCCGAGGAGAAATCCACTAACACAACCGGGTTTTCTACGCTTACCCGAATAACGTTTACACCTCACACTAGGTTTTCTAGCTAACCGAAAACTTCACAATTACACACTTGCAATTATACTCTACACCCTCTAAGTGTTGGCCTAGTCCGTGTCCTCCTCCTCAAGTGCTCGGATGTGACCTCTCCCTAGGTTCGTCAACCGACGCCACTCCTCTTGGATTCGACCCCGTCTCTCACCAACCACTCCTCTCGGTGTACAAGTGTAATACAATGTGAACCTTACAATTAAGCACAAATATAATAAATATCTGTTCTCTAATATGGATGCGAACATAATGAATCTCACTCTCAATGATACAATCCCATAACCCAAATTATACTATGTATGAAATACTATAAGCTCAATGGTTGTGTGTGAACAAAGAGAAATAAAATCAAACTTAATTAAAGTCTAGCAAATATAAATATGACAATGTAAATGTAAACAAGCTAGATAATTGAGTTGAGAAAACTTCTCTAGAACAAGAGAGATGGAGATGTGAAGTGGAAAGCTCAAACCAAAGATGATCTCCTCTTCTTGTGAACCAATCTTCACAAACTTGAAACTTTTAACCCACACTTAAACAAAAATTAAACTCTTGTAAAAACTTGTTTAAAACATCCCTTAGTGGTAGAAAATAGTTATGGCAAATGAGTATATATAGGGTAGAAAAAACAACCCCAAAAACCCACTAAAAAATAAAAATCAGCAAGTTACCGTTACTGTGCAACGGTAACTTCGGCGGTCGACCGCGAGAAGTAAAACTACAAAAATGCTTTCTGGACTGCTAACGATCGACCGTGGCGGTCGACTACACTGTAGCACGGTCGACCGTGGTGGTCGATCGTACTTTTTCAGATTTTGACAGATGCTAAAATTTTACATATCTAACTTTGTAAAATCAATTAAATATAGTAAATCAACTCCAAAAATCATGAAATTTTGAGGTAAGGTTCTAGATATATAGATGAATATGTTAACGAAAGAATTTCTGAAATATAACTTCCCAATTGAGAGAAATAATTGTTTGAACACAGATATACAGTTTCTAAAAAAAACTACTGAAAACATGTTTATGTAAATTCAATTGAAAATAACAAAATAACTCCAAAATTAGTAAAACTTGGGAAAATGTTTGTATATATGATGATAAACATGTAAACAAGAAATTTTTCAAATATTATTTCCCAATTGTGAAAACGCATCTGTTTTGCAAAAACATGCACGAACATGTGCACGAACATGAGCTTATTAAAAACTTGATTTTGTAAATTCAAATAAACATAAAAAATTAATTTTAAAATTGATAAAACTTTGAAAAACATTTATAAACATGAAATTAAACATGTTAGAAAAATAATTTCTCAAATTAAATTTCTCATTTGTGAAAACTCATGTATTTTGCAAGTGTGTCCAAAATATGAAAATGTGATATACATAAAATTTGATGTTTTGACATAAATAATGTTTTGAAACCCTATGAAATGATTTTATAGACTTAATAAAATATGTATACAATGATTGTTAAGTCCATAAACCAAAACTTATGTATATATATAACTATATATATAAAAACCAAATATGTGTGTGTATATATGATTGAGCTTAAAGTACTAACACACATAATATAAAAGCTAAACTAAATATACCCAAGCTTGATTGATCTTCGATGTAGCTCAACTTGGTATACTTGCGGATGAAGCTAGAACTTGGATCTTCAATTTGAATTGCATATGCTTCACTCCACTATTCCGCCAACCTCCATTGGATTTGATCGTTGAAGCGCAATCCATCCAACCTCCAACATGTTATTTGTCTACAATAAATAGAATTATACAAACATTAGACAAACAACATTAGAAGAAAATTATTTGTTAAACATCATCAAAATAAGAAGGCCAACAATATATATATATATTTATGATATGTATCATTTTGTTCTGAGTTATTTATTATATTCTCAGCTACCACAGTCATAAAATAAACTAAAATCACAATAAAATGAAAAGGAAAAAATTCTCAATAAAATAAAATGAGAAAAGCTCTCCCTACTCGAATTATCTAAGAATCCATCAAAACCATCAAACCCTACTGCATGTTCATAATAAATCATCAAAAAATTAGAAACAATAGGTTAAAATAATGTTCAGACAACATGAACCACCATCAGTGGAGGTCACATCGAGAGTACTAATTTTGATATAGGGTTTTAGCTGCGAAGATCACGACCTAAAACCTAGATTAGATCTAGGGTTTCGACTGTAGAGAGAGAGGGGGAGAGGGAGAGAGAGAGAGAGGTTACTTGCAAGCGATCCAGAGAGGAGCGGTTGGGGGAGAGAAACGAGACTTGAAACGAGAGAGGAGAAGGTAGATGGGTTGGGATTTGATAAATACCAAGAGGTCGGGTGGAATTTGATATCCGTTATGTTGAGCTTTCAAATTCCTCTTTCTTAAATGAATCTATATTATATATTAAAACTCTTACCATTGAATATGCCATTTGGCATTTTTCTATTATTTAATTATTTTCTAAAATAAAAATAAAAACTGATAAAAAAACTACCGACAACCAACTTTTTCTCCCCCCACATAAAATCTCTCAACAAAATGTCTGTTACCCTTCTCCTTACAAATTTCAAATAAACTAATGATATTCATCTCATCTTTTCACAATGTCTGTTGATTCTCATTTTCCTATAATTCACATTTTTCTTTTCACAATGACTGTTACTCTGTCCCATGATTCTCATTTCCCCATAATTCACATGCTCTTTCACCGATCCACTACCTTATAATGGGATAACTGCTCCTCCCCCGCTAATACCACCCCCTAAATAGGCACCTCCTCTACCTTAGCGCAGACAATAATTGTAAAGACGTTATCAAACGCCTTCGCATGGACTTGCTGCTCGCTAGAAACAAATAATGAAGCTTGATCCATTGAAGAAGCTCTGCTTTCTATTGGGGAATTTCAGACTCCCCGCCTACTACAATATGCCTTATATGCGTCCAAGATATTAATCAATCCTGACATACCTGAAGTTGCTGATCTAAAAAATGGTACATGATGAATTATCTCATTCGTTAGTTATTTACAAGTAATTTGATATTATTTCTAATTAATTTAATTTTACTATCATAAGTCTGAAACTTGTAGAAGATTCTTCGTCTCAACGATTTAGTCAGATTCCAACTGAAAAAGCTTATTCCATCGAGGATGATTTTTTGTTATTAACTGAACGGAAGACACTTAATGAAATTCGAGGGGGCACGAGAGGTAATTATTTTGAAGAAGTTACTTTATTGATATTACACTGCTTATTTAAAATGTGGGATTAGTGGCAAACTAGATAACTAATCTGAAGACAATTGATAATTTTCTACCAAATTATTCATAACTTTATTTTCTTACTATTTAATAATACTCAGGTTTGCACATGTGTGACACCAAATTATTCATAACTTTATTTTCTTACTATTTAATAATACTCAGGTTTGCACATGTGTGACATTAGAAACCATAGAGAAAATTCAAACAGATTATAATTGGTTTTACAATGCCCGCAAAAAATATTAAAGGAAGGTAAAGGCTGAAAATGGTAAATTTTGGTGTGAGAAATACAATAAAAACGCAAGATTTGTTATCTCAAGGTATGTGTGGAAGTATGTTCAAGTTATATTTCATCATATGCTTCATGAATGGATGTCTGGATTTTCAACATACACTTTAGATCACAGTTCTTATTGGTTTATTTTAATTTTTGAGTTTCATCAGGTACATGGTTTAGGTTTTAGTCATTGACCATACATGTACTGCATCATTTGTTCTATTTGATTGTGAAGCTAAACAAGTTATTCACAAATCCGCAGTCGAATTGAGGGAACGACTGACAAAAGTAACCATTCTGATTCCTTTCTGTAAAAATTAAAAGTTTTGATTCAATAGCTTTACTTTGCTTCTTTATATTGTTCACAAGGAGGTGATGATGATTCATTTCCTCAAGAGTTAGATGTGTTGGTGAAAAAAAACTTTTGTTCAAGATTCAAGTTTCAGAATTCAATCTCAATCAAAATTGGTCTGTATTTTCGGTCTCTAAAATGACTGATGATGAAAATCTGATAGCAGCTTTCAGAGACAACTTAAATTTGAACCAGGTACATTACATATATCCTTCTTTTATAGAGCTACATATCTATTCATTTCATGTATCAATCTGCATATATAGATGAGGTTGAGCAATATATTAGTAATATTTTTTCCTTCTAAATCATTAGGAGTCGACAGGTCAAGAACCTTTCACTAATGAAGCTGAATCTTCCAAAAAGAAAGATGATATTGATAATGTAAGTCAATACACTTAGTATTATTTTTCTTTTTCATTTCTCATGTTTGTATTTATTTTTTATTTTTTATTTGTGAAATGAAAGGTAAGTATTCATGTCATCCCAAAAGCATTATATGTACAACCTCCACCCAGACTCAACTATGATCAAAACTAATACTTATAGTAACACCTCAAAAGCATTATATGTACAACCTCCACCCAGACTCAACTATGATCAAAACTAATACTTATAGTAACACCTCAACACCTCTCTCCATTAAATAAGGGGACGGACTCAACTATGATCAAAACTAATACTTATAGTAACACCTCAACACCTCTCTCCATTAAATAAGGGGACGACCTGACAAGACAAAACTCTCAAATTCTCTTTTGCTGTATATTTCACAATACTTATTTTTCAAATACTCTTTTGGTATTGTTGCTTCTTTCACCTTTATCATTTTGAATTTCGTTTTACTATTGTTCTCTTGATTCTTCACATTAACAGTGCAAAAATCTTTTCTTTATATCTTATTAGTATGCTAACTAAATAGATAAAATAAATATGCCTTTATTTTCCCAGAATGTGTAGAATATGTTTTTAATTTTAGATTTTTTAAAAGAATGCATTATATACTGTCAGATTCTTATCTAACATATGAGTAGAATGACTTTTGACACTTTGCATCAAAAACTTCCACCACCCTCTCCTTGATTTACAAATTAAAAAAAATAAATACTTAATTGAACCATGCATTTACTTGATCATGAAAAACTTAACCATAGATTAATTGAGAAAGTAGCTAGCTTAATTACTAGAATTCACCGAGAAGATTTCTGATTATAGGTTGTCATAGTAATCTTTTTGAGTAGTATCATAGTAATCCTTCTAAATGTAATACCAAATTCTTTAATGAACTCTTTTTGAGTAGTATCTTTTATTGCTACAACTTTCACCATTATCACTTTGGATTGCCTATTTCTTTTCGCTTTACTATTGATTTCTTGATTGCCTATTTCTTTTCGCTTTACTATTGATTTCTTGATTCTTCACATTAATTGTACAACAATCTTTTCCTGCCACCTCATTAACATGCTTTAATTGTACAACAATCTTTTCCTGCCACCTCATTAACATGCTAACTATTATGTTATACTGAAACACAGTGCTCGCTATCGGTCACTTGTGACAATAAAGTTAAAATTTGTTCCTCGGATAACATTACTCCTTGCAAGAGAAATTTATTGGAATCTGATGTCAAGCACTCAGTTTCAGTAGACTTGATTTGTCCGCAAATGTCTAGCAACAAAAAGCAAAAACAGATCAAAATTGAAAATAGAATTAGAATATTCTACAGAGAGTTCAAGCTCCTTTTTGAAAAATCTCTATCCGAGTCATGATGTTTGAAACTTATATTTAGTATTTTGGTCTAAAACCTTATTTAGTAAACTTTTGTATGCACTACATATTTTTTTGGTGGTTTTGCGTTGAGAAATCTAACTACTTGATATGATTATGATAGATATTTTGTTTATCAGTATATTGATAATTATTGTTTTGATTCATAGATATATATACTTGACATGTATCTCTATGTGCTTTAAATATTTTGTTTGGAACTAAACTTTATGCTGCATACTAATTACTTGGTATAGCAAAATATTATAACATTAATTATATAGACATGAAACATTTTATCTATTTTGTTATGATAATAGGGAAATTATATTTTGATTCTTTTTTACAGTTTAATAGTAAGTCAAACATATATGCAGCTTAGGTTGTATCATTTCTGACTACTTATATATTATTAATGTTTTAATTTGCATTCTTTTGCTACATCAATTTTTGTATATTAAATAAATTCGTGCATCGCACGAGCCTGAAACTAGTTGATAAAAACAGATCAAAATTAAAAAGAGAATTAGAATATTCTACAGAGAGTTCAAGCTCCTTTTTGATAAATCTATATCTGATTCATGATGTCTGAAACTTATATTTAGTATTCTGGTCTAAAACATTATTTAGTAAACTTTTGTATGCACTACATATTTTTTTGGTGGTTTTGCGTTGAGAAACCTAACTACTTGATATGATTATGATAGATATTTTGTTTATCAATATATTGATAATTATTGTCTTGATTCATACATATATATACTTGACAGGTATCTCTAGATGCTTTAAATATTTTGTTTGGAACTAAACTTTATGCTGCATACTAATTACTTGGTATAGCAAAATATTATAACATTAATCATATAGCCATGTGACATTTTATCTATTTTATTATGATAATAGGGAAATTATATTTTGATTCTTTTTTACAGTATAATAGTAAGTCAAACATATATGCAACTTAGGTTGTATCATTTCTGACTACTTATATATTATTAATGTTTTAATTTGCATTCTTTTGCTACATCAATTTTTGTATATTAAATAAATTCGTGCATCGCACGAGCCTGAAACTAGTTGATTTAAAATCTTAGCCCAAATTAGAACCCAAATTAGAGATTTGAATTTCAAATAACCTGAATTTTAGATACATGGCCCAAATCTCCAAACACAGCCATCGTATTTGAGCGTAATTTCCGATGCGAAAAATATCCAAGAAAGTCACGGGCCTCCCATTGATTTTTTTTGGAAAAGGTAAGAGATCTTATTTTAATCGCCGCTGCTTCCGCTTCCCAAGCTTTTCCTCGCTTTCCTCTCATTTTTAAGAGAAACCCTGGCTAGAAACCCTAACTAGAGATCTCGATCGAGAGGAGGAAGAAGAAGAAGAAGGAGAAGCAGGATGTCGGGTGCGAATCAGGAGGAGGATAAGAAACCAGGGGATCAGATCCACATCAATCTCAAGGTCAAGGGGCAGGTATCATCACCATCAAACCCTAATCGAGTTCTGATCTAAAATTTTTAGCGATCTGCTGCTATCTTTAGTTTAGGGGCTAGGTAACGCCGTAATTCAAACCCTACCCCTAATTTTATCCAATCCTACCACAAAATTCTGGCCATCAGAAGGATCGGGCTAGGGTTTTTGGTAGATTAAGCTATAGACCGTTCAATTAAGTAAAACTTTTTTCCTTTTTTGGTAAAATAATTTGTCGAACTGTTGGATTCTTAATTCTATTTTAGTACTTTACATACCAGAATTGTTTGATTTTTTTTTTTTTGCTGATTGTCAAAAAGGTAGGAAAAAAGATGCGGCATAATTTAAAGTAAAAGGATGTTCAAGGAAATCTGAGAAAATGTGCGTGTTTATCGTGCATACCTTTGTAATATTTGAGATCAATTGCTTGTCTCATGGATCGTTGGAAGTGTGCATCCTTAATGCTAGATACTATCCATTTCGGTGATCTTGACTTCAACGCTTAATCTAGCATTTTATACATCTGTGAAAGTAAGGAAGTGCATTGATTTTCTATGTTTATTTATTTTGTCAATTTTAGTTTGATTGTTATTGTTATGTAGTTTTATGTTTGAGATTACCAAATTAGATTGATATTTTATGATTTGAATTATCAATGTGCTTATGCTAAATTCCTGTCTCCGGTTTGGCGATGAGAGCAGTTAGTGTGGAGTTTCGACTAACTCTAGCTAACTCTTGTTAAGCACACAAAATTATTTGTGTTAGGGCGCATGAGCTTAAGTGAGCTATTGGGTGTTTTTAAAATATTTTTGCAAATATCAAGGCTCGAGCAGTTTTGGAAGACATCCTATAGCTATAATTTCACATCTTGGATGAAATTAGCCTTACGCTTGATTAGGCAATTTCCTTTTAAAACACGCACAGCTCCTTTCCTTTCTCTGTTTTTGGCCAAACAGGGCCTAAAATTGTGGATGTATGGGGTCAATCAGGACTCTTATCTGCAGTGTATTCTAGTGTCATTAGCAAAATTGTCATAATATTATCAGATTGCTGAAATCTAAGTGTTTGGTTGGTACGGCTATGTTTCTTTGGTTCTTCGCGAGTTAAAATGGTATTAGTATGTTCTGTTGAGCTTCCTTAGCTATTTTCTCTTCTTGCATCTTTCATCTAATCACAAGTTTAGGTAATTCTTATATTGAATAATTTCAGTTGCATCTTGTTCGCCTATTGCTGCAAATGAAACTTCACCGAAAATTTGTCACATTGTTAGAAGAGCTAAGTTCCATTTTTACTAATGTCAAGTTTCTCATATTTGCATATCTGATATACTTGAGGCTTTGTCTGACTTGAGGTCTTTGTTTATACAATGTATTTGTTTCCATCATGAAGAATTGTTTTAACTCGCAATTGTTTGTCTAATTCAATGTTGTAAAAAGCTGGAAAAAGTGCTCAAAAAGTGGAAGTGACACCTTGCTGTGATCCTAAGAACCAAATGCAGCCGAAAAGCACTTTCATGAAGAAAGCAATGTAAAAGTGGTCCAACCGATCTAAATGCAGCCCATGCGGCCTAAATGCACCTTAAAATAGCCTAAAGCTGCCTAAAAGCCACCCAAAGTGGGCATAAACGGCTGAAGCATTAGTATTAAGCTGTTGGACCGCTTTAAGAGGAAAAAAGCAATATAATGATGATTGTTTTTAATAGGCATGTTTTTCCCTTTGATAATTACATTAAATCATTAGTTTGTGACTATGTGATGTGCGTATTAAACTATATGTTATTTTATCACATTACAATGTGTATATTATCTAACAATATTGTATGATTTAATCTAAGTATTGCTACATTTATTTCATGCTTAGGATCTATATAAATAATCATATATGCATTTGTAGAATACGCATTCTTTGCAAACATTGTAGGTTACCGTTGTTTCAAGTTGCCATTGTTTTCAGATCTTTTTTTTCATTGCTTCAAGTTATTATTGTTTTCAGATAATTTTTCTCTCAATTAACAACAAGATAGTCATGCTTGTTAAGTTGATTTTTTTTTTGCTTCTTTGGATTTGACAATTTTTTAATTTTCTCTTCCCATCACATTTCCTACGTGAAATTGTCTTTATTCTATTTTTCATGGAGTAGTGCTTGTATTACTTTTTGGTACTACTTTTTTTTTGTCTGCCAGTGATTGGAAGAGGTAGGTGGATCCCTTTGTCTTGAAATCATTGATGAGGTAAAGAGGTCCACATTCTCATTCTAATAGTAGTACTAATCGATGGTTTGGATAGAGAAGAGGGTAGGGGACCGGGATGATTGAACTAAACAGTCTAAACCTAAGGGGAGGGAAAGAAGAGGAAATGAGTGTGATGTAACTAATTGTATTTGTTTAGAGTAGAAAATAGGAAGAGAAGGGAGCAATCCATCCAAAATCCAACCTCTCCCCTCCGAATCTGTCCATTTGAGGCCTAAGAAAGTAAGGAAATTTTCTTCTTTTTAACCTTCCCAATCCTTCCCCTCGCTTACTAAAATGAAAACAAACACAATTTTATAATGGTTAGCATTATAGCATCCCCAACTCCTCCCATCCACTCTTAAAAAAAAGCTATCCAACCCCGCCCTAAGGTCTCATCTCCCTGTAGTAAGTAAAACTATAAGGTCTTAGAAAGCACATTAATTGGTGTATAATAGAAATCCACTGGGAAACACAATCCTCTACGTAGGAAAGAGGTTGATTGAAGATGAATATAGCAAGTATATTAGTTGATTATTTGCATGTCCTGAGGATTTTATTGTGGAGAAACGAGAATTATTCTTAGCTTAAAAAATAACAACTTGAAGAGTTCCTTGTAGGATACGGTGTTCTCGGGAATGGACCATGAGAGCTGGACCTAGATGTGTCTGAAAACAGAGTAGAATCTACATACTTCATCCCAAGTGCTTCTGATCTTGGTACTTATGAGATCTTTGTTTGATGTATGTGGTTGCTTTCATATGGGGATCATGAAAATGATGTGATTTTGAGTGTGATTAATTAACAAACTACAGCCGCTTCGCTACCAAGTTTGCCTGTTTCTTGGATAAAAGCTAAGTCTTGGATAAAAGCTAAGTCACATGATCTAAATTGAAGATGTATATTGAGATGCTTGTGTTTCAAAAGAATGTGGTGCACAGTATTAAACTGGCTTTCAAGTCATAAGTTTGTGTGTGCGTGCGCAGGTGTGTTCATTTGTTTCCTTTTTTTTATCATGCTTATCTGATTTAGGACATGATATTATCATTTACTTATATTCTGATGAATCATGATGTGACGAAACAGAGCACCATTTATATTTGCTCAGAATTGTTTGAAACCTTTCAGAAGATTTGTTATCTGGGCTGTAAGCACCTCTTTAATATGTTTACCCTGTGCCTTGTGCTAATTGGTGTACAAACTGCAAAAGCATGGTAGAACCGAGGGAGTGTTGGAAACTCAAATTACTACCAATAACTAGACTGGACATATATAAAATGAATTCTTTTGGCCCATTCTGCTCAATTGTGGCCTCTGTTCGGTTAGTGAGAGCCGTACATTTTTTCTTTCGTCCAGATTTTACATTCACTTTTTTCAAAACCTATGTTCAGTGCTTCCAATAATTACAAATATATGATCCCAGACTGTAACAAAATTCTTCTTGAGCGATTGTTTGTCGTATAATTCTCAAGCTTAGTTTCTGCTGTTATATTATGATGATGACCTCACCAGCGCTCATCTCTTGTTACACTTGCTCGTTTATCTATAGATAGTTGTTTCTGCATCTTTACTTTGTTCAGATTGTCTCTTGATTGCGAAGATCTGTCAAATGCTCGGCTGCTTGTTCTACCATTTTATGCAATTTCATTCAACAGCATGAATATTTCTTACGTTGGAATTACTAGGTAGTAGTATAAAATTCATTGAAGTACCAAGGCATAGTACTATAACTACCAAAGTGATACATCATGCCTTCCATGTTCTTTTGCGAGTTATCAAATTGTCCTTGTTGAAGCTTGGATATACATTTGTGCATCTCGATTTAAGTAAACATCTGCAGAACATGTTATTGATCAATTCTGGCAACTTTCTGCTTTAGTAAAATATGTTTATTATTAGGATAGTTGCTCAATCAACTTTGATGGACAAACCAGTTTGTTTGAGGACATAGTCCATCTGTCTATGTTCGACATTTTATCTCACGCTCAACTTTCTTGTTGAACAGGATGGGAATGAGGTGTTTTTCAGGATCAAGCGCAGCACCCAGTTGAAGAAGCTCATGAATGCATATTGTGACCGGCAGTCTGTGGATATAAATTCCATCGCCTTCCTGTTTGATGGTCGTAGGCTTCGAGGAGAGCAAACCCCTGATGAAGTAAATACAGCCGTATCTCTTGTGATATGATTCTCACTCTTTCTAGCGTTTTTATTTAATTCTAGTTTTGTTGCTTTTATTTTTTCAGCTTGAAATGGAAGAAGGGGACGAAATCGATGCTATGCTGCACCAAACTGGTGGCGGTCTGATAACTGCAGCAAGTGCAGCTTTATTTTAGTCTAAGATGTTGCGGGACTTTGTAGATAACAATGGGGAATGCTAATTAGCTAGAATGTGCTGAAGCATTATGCTTTTACTTGGCTTTTCATGGGGATGGCTCTTCGGGAACCTATTATGTTTTTTCACCCTTGGCTTAGGGAAATTGATGAATTATTATACACTTATTTTGGTTTGTTGGTATTCTGGTTATGTGAAGCCATGAAAGGCTGGATTCAGGTCTTATTCGTGTCGTTTGTCTTTGCTTGTTTTGCATTACAGTGCAGGTGCCAGTTGATCTTCATCAAGTTGCATGGAAGAATGTGATGCCACTTACCATATCGTCTACAAATGCGATTAATGAATACCATTTATCAGTACCTTTCATCAGGTAAAAGACGCTTGGTTTTGCGCAAAAATTGTGAAAAACATAGAGCTATTGTTGGTCTTCACGACATGGAGTCGAAGATTCGTTATGCTGATTGTACCTTGGTTACCTACCTGTGTTCTGAACTGATGCTGTTTGTGCTTTCATGTAGAATCTCTTCTCTAGTTTGTGATAATTGAGTGCGTGTTTTGTGCGGTCTTTGGAGGATTAGGTAACAGTTATAGAGGGTTTTCATATTGAGTGTGCTTCGGAGAGCGTTTTATTTCCCCGTCAAACTAGCTTTTAAGTAGCTTTTTCATGGCTAAGTGATTGGTAAATCATCAGCAAACTAGCTTAGAAGTCCAATTAAAAAAAGTTTAAGTAAGCCAACTTATAAGCTCATATAAATGAGTTAGGTTTAACTAAATAAGTTAGATTTGACAAAGTAAATGATCATACGTTTGTGATTCTTGAAAATATAGTTGCTAGAAACTTCCAGCAATTCCTTTCTTCTGCTGAAAGTGGTGCTGAATTTCTGCAAATTGCACTTTGCGTGCAACAAACTGCAAAAACTAATGCAACTTACCTTGTAACAAACATGAAAGATTTCTTGCACGCAATGGGAACTGAACCTGATTTGACAAGGTTTAGCGATACGAAAGCTATAACTATGGAGTCAAAACTACTACAAGTGAGCAAATAAAAACACACTACCTAGCGACATGCCAGCATATGGTGACACATAAGATAGAAGATTTAAATATTAGTGAGCATGCAGTTAGCTTTAAAGTTCAGGCCTGCAACCAGTTCACTTACCCTGAGCTGCATGCGCTTCTCTACCTACCAATGTTCTAATAATAGAATCGGGCTAAAATCTTATCCTTAGAAAGAAAAATAAAGATAAAATAGAAACAATGAGGTTGGCGGTGTAGCGGAACTTTTTTCTTTAGGTACATTCATAACTCCAAGGTCAAGCAAACAAGATGGGATATTCATTTCTCAAAGCAAGGTAATGCTAAAGGAATTGGTAAAGAAATTCAATTTGTTAGAATTCTAACATGCGCCTACTTCCCGGATGAGTACAAGTACTAACTTGATGCCGGATGAGAGTGGGTGAAGATGTGGACGCAAAAAACTATACGTGATGTCATGGATAGGTATCTTCTTGTATCTGTACCGCTAGTTAGAGACCCGATATCGATGTTTAGTGTGTGTGCATGTGCGACATTTCAAACTTCTCCTAAGCATCCTCATTTAATTGTGCGTTAAAAGGATCATTAAGGTATGTTGATGGAATTTTTAATATTGGTTTATTTTATGCAAAGAGCCACCTCGTTTTCATTCTAATATGGTTTTTGTGATGCCCCACTATACCGGATGTAAGGTAATCGCAAGGAGTACGAGTGAACATGCTAATTCTAGGGAAATTCACTTGTTTCTATGGCTTTAAGAAAAGAGAGGAAGCGTTGCATTTTGTCCACTACGAAGCCAGAATACATTACCGAGCGCTATATATTGTGCCTAGTTTTATGGATGAACAGCAAAGGTTAGTTGACTATGATTTGAATTTTTCAAATATAAAAATCTTTTGTGATAACACTTAGTGCTGATTAATATTTTCCTCAAAAATGTCGTTTTGCATTCCGTAAGAGATCAAGCATATGATGTGCGGCACTCATTTCTACGCGATAAACTAGAGAGCAGATGTATCCCTTAGTGTTTGTGACACAAATCTCAATTAGCGGATATATTTACTGAGCCTCTTGTGAAGTATGATTTTTGTGCACATAAGAAAGCTCGGGCTTTGGGCTATGCAATATATGGAAAAGTTCTATTTGCTGCTCGTTGTTTAGTACAATTTTGTCATGCATTTTTCTTTACCCCCATTTTTGATGGTGACAAAGGGGGAGAAATCTTCCTCATTTGTTGCATATATTCTAGGGTAAGCTCATAAGATAGCTGGGAGCACCCTACTATAAGTAAATATTATTTTGCTCGTTATATAATGGTTGGTGTTGTAATCATGCAAGAAAGGGGAGATTGTTACCCTTATGTTTTGGATGATGTTTGTACACCACCATATCCGGTACAATTGGCTTATTGGAGTGATAATACAGTTAATATACATATCTAGGCATGTTCAGTACCACAAATGGAGGATGTAGATGGAATATGCCGCTATCAACGATGTAATCCAAAGCGCAGGAGGAGGCATGTGATGAAGGCAACGTTTATTACAGAACACCAAATGCGAATAAGAAGCGTTCATCCACTCAAGCTATACAATGACTCAAGAATATGTATTCTCGTAAGGATATACTAGTTTGTATTTGTTCTCTCTTAGTGCTAGAATTGTTAGGCAAAGAGTGTATCAAATTCACTTGAAGCTATTGCTGGATATCACACACCACGTTTCCATATTTATATTTTTTGAGCAATATTTCACAAAACACTATTTTTCACAAGTATGATGACATTTTGCAAATTCCTTCTTTCAAACATTTTTTTTAGTATTAAAAAACATTTTAACAAAGTTCTACAATTTCAGAAGTCAATGAATGTATTTACACAATATTTTTAGTTAGTCAATAAATCAGTTTTTTGAATGTATCAATCGGCGGGTCGGACCACCACGTCGACCGCGCCTGAGTTTCATTCGTCGTCCGTGGGCCCAGAAATCTTGTCCACGGTCGAGGCGGTGCGTGGTCGATCATGAGCTCGGAAATTTCCCACGGTCGACCGCCCGCGCGTCGACCGCCAAAAAGTCTCTGGGACTTTACTGAGTTTCTGGACTGTCTCGCGTTTTCGACCAGCGAAACAGTTCGGTTCAAACCGCCCGCTTTACCTAAATTCAACGCGTGATCTGGTAAGAACTTCAGCACGCGATTTCCACGAACAATCTCAGCGCAGTTCTGTTTCAGGTTTTGAGGGATTGGGGGGCTAGGCGTTTCAAACAGCTTGTGATTTCTATTTAACGCTATACCTCTTCTTCTTCCTCATTGTCTCAACTCTTTCAAAAATATCGTTCAGAGAACATTTTTCTTTAGCAGAGCTCAAATTTTCAAACATGTTTCTTTCTTAAGTTTTTTTGTGTTTCAATCGAGTAGAGGACTCTCCTCTTGCCATAGGGACATTGTAAAGCGAGGCCGTTCTTACACCATTTCGTACTAATTCTTGAGAGTTTGATCTTGTGTAATCAATTAGGTGGGGAGTGTGATCTAGTGAATCAACTGTTGTAGTGTACAGATCGCTGAGGGCATCGTGGTAGCAAAAAGTTTTCGGCCCCAACCGGGTTGTTGTAGAGATTTCTCCTTGGAGTGGACCGGAGGACGTAGTGTCGCCGACCGCAACCTCGCTTAACACATCGCACGGTCACTAGGATAACGATTCCCTAACCATATCCCTCCTCTATATTGATTGTTTTTAGATATTGTTGTTTTGTTTATTCTAATCTTTATTACACAATAATTATAGCCTTATGACCTAATCAAACCCCCCCCCCCTCTAGGGTCCAACAACACATACATACATACATATATATATATTAATATAATAATTATATATTTATATATATATATATAATATATATATATTTTTATATATATATATATATTATATATATTATATATATGAGATTAATGGGTATCCTTTTCATAGGAGGGGATCTTCTCCATGACGGCCTCTAAAAATACATGATTAAAGCGACATTGTGGATTCCGCTTCGTTGACTTGATCTACATATTCTAAAAACCCTAACCACAGCCAAGTTTGGGGTGAACCCGTCGTCGTTTGACCTTCATCCACTCGTACACAATTTTAACGTTTGAATGAAAGAACTTTTCACATGGCCGATGAAGGGTCCAAAACGAGCAACGAATTCACCCGCAAACTTGGTGTGGTTGGGGTTTAGGAATATCGTAGATCAAGGTTCAAACAGAGCGATCATCCCACAATGTCGCTCAAATCATGTGATTTTAGAGGCGTCATAGGAGGAATCCCCTCATATGGACAGGGATACGCCATTATCTCTCTCTCTTCTCTCTCCTCTCTCTCTATATATATATAATATAATATATATATATATATATATATATATATATATTATATATATATATATACATATATATATATATATATAGTATATATATATATATATATATAATAATATATATATGATTCAAGGAGCCAACTTAGATAGAATCTAAGCATGTACCTTCAAAAATTAGATATACTCAATCAATTTACTTGATCCACTCTGTTTAATTTGATCTACATAATTCAGATATCATCTACACTAAAAATTTGGCATATTGGGTTGTATTTACTAATGCATCAAGTGATAGTAAAATTACGGTTTTATAACAAACACAATCAAAGAGGCAATAAAAAATATGTGTTTATAAATATTATCATTTTATTTTTTAGATTATTGTAAGATATTTAGATATAATGAATGGAATGGATCGTCCAATGAAGTAGCACAATCTTTATATTAAAAGGTGCATTCTTAGATTCAATCAAATGTGGCCCCTTAGAATCATATTTCTCTCTCCTCTCTCCTCCTCTCTCTCTCTCTTCTCTCTATATATATATTAATATATATATATATATATTATATATATATAATATATATATAAAAGAAAAACGAAGAAACTTGTACCAAGTTTCTCCATTAAATTCGGTAGTGATGCTGGACTAATCTGCGCTCCACAATTTCTAACTTGGAGGGGTTGAGGTAAGTTTGCCAAAAAAAAAACCCACTTTTTTTTAGAAAAATCTCTCTACCCCCTATCTCTCCCCTTATTTAATGTCAGTTCTCCTCTCCTCTCTCTCTCTCTCTACCCCTATCTCTCCCCTTATTTAATGCTCAGTCTCTCTCTCCTCTCTCTCTCTCTCTGCTCCCCACCCCCTCATTCACTACGCACCTCCCCTTCCAAACCTACAACCACGAACGCGACCCTGCCGTTTGAAGGGAGAGGTTGCCAGGTTTGGAAGGGAGAGGAGGAGGCGGTGAGGTTGGAAGGGAGAGGCGGCTACGGCGGGACTTGGAAAGGAGACGGCAGCCGGCGGCAAAGTTGGAAAGAAGGGGCGGCGCTGGTTGGAGGGAGAGGTGGTGGTGGGGTCATGGCGGTAGACGGTCGCGACAGAGAAGGTAGGTTGCAGCGGCGACGATGTAGCGATCGTGAAGGCAGGGTCCACGGCAGGACGGGGTTGGAAGGAAGGGGCGGGCCGGGCAGTGGGCCATTTGAAGTGAGGAGTGGTGGCAGGCTCGAGATATCATGCTCAACACAGCAAGAGAAATTTGTGTGCACATATAGTATTGAAACATTATGCATATTCACTCATTCGTAGGTCAAAGATAATCATGATTTCTATGGCATGACATGGGTACGCCAAAGGTACCAAGTTTACTAAACCACCAAGGACGCCAAGATTTGGGTACCTAAGAGTTAACTAGCACGCGATTCGATCTTTTTATAAGGAACATCACGATCACTGAACGTAGAGAGATGTGGTACCATTGATAGTGGTTGCTCACAGTCATATGACGGGTAAACAAAGAGCTATTTGTAACCCTATGCAAGGATTGAAGGAGGTAGCGTCTCCTTTCGGTGTGGTGAGAAAGGTAAAGATCATTGGTATGAGTTCTATTGGTAAGAAAACTTTCACCCGTGTATAGAAGATGTTTGATTTGGTAAATGGATTGAATCATAATCTTTCTTAGCGGCATTAGCCAATTAAGTAATAAGGTTTTGATATTTCCTTTAAACCCGGACAAATGCATTATTAGTATGAATGGAAAATTTGTTTTTGTTGGCTGAATCGTTAAGTCTGAAAATGTGTACATTTTTGAGATGAAATGATTGTGAATCAAGATGTGAAGTGCGCTTGCGCAATTGATGAAAACTCTTGGATTTGCATAAGAGCGTTTGGCATGCAAACATGGAATTGATATGGCAAGAATTGGTCCCAAGAGAATCTTGGTAAAAGGGTCTTAGCCTAACTTGCACTTCATCAAAGATAGCCATATGTGAAAGATTGTGCGCGAAAGGTAAACAAACAAAATCTTCCTTCAAATCCATTAATGAGTTGTTTTACCTAGGAAGATATAACGATGATGATGTTGAGGGAGAATTGGAATTTTTACAGAATCAATGATACACCCTCTATAGAAGCACAAAGGATGTGGACTAGCTCGCAATGCTCATGAACAAGTTGAACTTCCTAAAAGCCTTGAAATTCGGCATCAAACATCCAAATGGAACAAATAATTGGGAGGCGCCTTCACAATGGAGTTGTTCTCTCTCAAAGCTTTGAGTGAGTGTAGTAATGTTACTTCTTATCTCAACTAGAGCCTAAAAAGATTAATGATGCTTTAAATGATGAATTTTAGGTTTTAGCTATGGCATGATGAACTAAACAATTTTAAAAGAATGAATGTTTGAACTAAGTTCCTAGACCTAAAAATACTAGTGTAATTGTAGCTAAATGGGTTTTTTAGGAACAAACTTGATGAGCATGGCATTGTTAACTAGAATAAAGCCTGCGTTTGTTGTCTAAGGAATACAATCAAGAGGAGGGCATAGACTATGACAAAACTTTTGCACATACCGGTTGTAAGGTTGGAATCTCAATTAGGATGTTTTGGCATTTTGCCTAGCTTATAAAATTTCAAATTAATTTCAAAATAAGGGGATGTTAAAAGTGGGCGGTTTTTAAATAGTTTTTATAAAAGAGGAAGTATAATGTTGAGCAACCCCCCGATTTCATAGATCATGGCTTTTCCTAATCATGTTTAGCGGGGTTCAAAAAATTTTATATTGGGTTGAAACAAGCTGCCTAGCAGATTGGTATGCTGCGCCTCTCTAGTTTTCTGTTGAAAATGGTTCTTTCGAAAGGAACAATTGATTAACACGTCTCTTGTGAGAAAAAAAAAGATTTCATTTTAGTTGCAAAATATATGTTGATGATATCCATTTTCGTGGGCTACTACAATGAATCTTTGTGTAAGGAATTTTCTAAAGTTATGCAAGATCATTTTTAGATGAGTATGATGGAAAGAGCTTACAATTCTTTCTTGGGCTGCCAAGTCAAGGCAAACTAAGGATGGATATTTCATTTCTCAAAGCAGTATGCTAAGGAATTGTAAAGAAATTGCAATTTGGAGAATATCTAAGGCATGCGCCTACTGCCCATAGAGTACAAGTACTAAGCTTGATGCCGGATGAGAGTGGTGAAGATGTGGACCAAAAACTATACGATGTAATGATAGGTAGTCTCTTTATCTTACCGGCTAGTAGACGACGCCGATATCATGTTAAGTGTGTGTGCATGTGCACATTTCAAGCTTCTCCTAAAGCATCTCATTTAATTGTGGTTAAAAGGATCATTAAGTATGTTGATGGAATTTTTAATATTGGTTTATTTTATCCAAAGAGCACTTCTTTGATTTATATGGTTTTTGTGATGCCGACTATACCGGATGTAAGGTAGATCGCAAGAGTACGAGTGGAACATGCCTAATTCTTAGGAAATTCACGTTGTTTCTTGGGCTCTAAGAAACAAAATACGTTGCATTGTCCACTACGGAAGCAGAATACATTACCGCACGGCTATAATTGTGCCTAAGTTTTATGATGAAACAAAGCTTAGTTGACTATGATTTGAATTTTCAAATATAAAAATCTTTTGTGATAACACTTAGTGCTATTAATATTTTCTCAAAAATTCGGTTTTGCATTCTAGAATCAGGCATATTGATGTGGCGCCATCATTTCTTACGCGATCAACTATAGAGAGACAAGATGTATCCCTAGTGTTTGTTGACACAAAATCTCAATTAGCGGATATATTTACTAAGCCTCTTGGTGAAGATGATTTTTGTCACATAAGAAATGGCTTGGGCTTATGCAATATAATGAAAGTTCTATTTGCTTGCTTGTTTAGTTACATTTGCATGCATTTTTTCTTACCCCCATTTTTTGATGGTGACAAAGGGGGAGAGAAATCTCCTCATTTGTTGGCATATATTTAGGGAAGCTCATAGATAGGGGAGGCACTATCTATAAGTCATATTTATTTTGCTCGTATATAATGGTTGGTTGTTAAATCATCAAAAAGGGGGAGATTGTTAGGCCTTATGTTTTGATGATGTTTTACAACCACCATTATGCGTACTAATTGGTGCTTATTGAGTGATAATACAGTTAATATACATATCTAGGCATGTTAGTACCACAAATGGAGGATTAGATGGAATATGCGCTACAACGATGATATCCAAAAGAGAGGAGGAGCATAGTGATGAAGCAACGTTTATTCAAGAACACCAAATGCAATAAGAAGCTTCATCCAACTCAAGCTATATCAAGACTCAAGAATTGTATTCTCGTAAGGAATTTACTAGTTTTTATTTTCTCTCTAGTGCTAGAATGTAGGCAAAGAGTTATCAATTTCACTTGAAGCTATTGGGATACAGCACACACGTTTTCATATTTATATTTTTTGAGGCATATTTCACAAAACACTATTTTTCACAAGTATGATGACATTTTTGCAAAATTCTTCTTTCAAACAATTTTTTAGTATTAAAAACATTTTACAAAGTTTCACAATATTTCAGAAGTCAAATGAATATTTTTACAAATATTTTAAGTTAGTCAAAAATCGTTTTTTGAATGTATCAATCTGGCGGTCGACCACCACGGTCGACCGCGCCTGAGTTCATTCGTCAGTGGGCAGCAGAAACTTTCACGGTCGACCGTCCGTGGTCGATCATGAGCTCGAAATTTCCCACCGGTCGACCGCCGCGGTCGACCGCCAAAGTTCTCTGGACTTTACTGAGTTTCTTGGACTGTCTCGCGTTCGACCGCGAGAAAAAGTTACGGTCAACCGCCCGCTTAAATTCAACACGGTCATCTGTACATGAACTTCAGCACCGATTTCACACAATCTCAGGCGCAGTTCTGTTTCCAGGTTTTGAGGGATTGGGTATGGGTTCAAACAGCTGTGATTTTCTATTTAAACCTATACTCTTCTTCTTCCTCATTGTCTCAACTCTTTCAAAAATATTTCAGAGAACATTTTTTACAGAGTCAATTTTCAAACATGTTTCTTTCTAAGTTTTTTTGTGTTTCACATCGAAGCTTCAGTGTGATCTTCTGCTTGGCCATAGGGACATTGTAAAGAGAGGGTTCTTACACCATTTCTACTATTTTGAGAGTTTGATCTTGTGTAGATCAATTATGTGGGAGTGTGATCTAGTGAGATCAACTGTGTAGTGTAAGATGCGTTGAGGGATCGCTGTGTAGAAAAAGTTTCGGCTCCAACCGGGTTGTGTAGTAGATTTCTCCTTGGGAGTGGGGAGCGGGACGTAGGTCAGCGGACCGAACCTCGTTAACACATCGCACGTCATAGGATAACGATTCCTAACTATAATCTCCTCTATATTGATTGTTTTTAGATATTGTGTTTTGTTTATCTAATTTTATTACACTATTATAGCCTTATGACCCTAATCAACCTCGCCCCCGCCCTCTAGGGTCCAACAATACATACATACATATCATATATATATATATATATATATATATATATATATATATATATATATATATTATATATATATATATATATATATAATATATATATATATATTATATATATATATGAGATTAATGGGTATCCTTTTCAATAGGAGGGATTTCTCCTATGACGCCTCTAAAAATCACTATATAAGCGACATTGTGGATGATCCGTTCCGTTGAACTGATCTAGCATATTCTAAAACGCCTAACACACCAAGTTTGGGGTGAACGCCGTCGTGGTTTGACCCGCTTCATCCACTCGTATCAATTTTAACGGTTTTGAATGAATAGAACTTTCACATGGCTCGATGGAGGGTCAAACGACGACGAATTCACCCAAACTTGGTGTGTTGGGGTTTAGAATATGTAGATCAAGTTCAACAGAGCGGATCATCCACAATGTCGCTCAGATCATGAGTGATTTTGAAGGCGTCATAGGAGGAAATCCCGCTCATATGACAAGGATACCCATTAATCTCTCTCTCTCTCTCTCTCTCTCTCTCTATATATATATATATATATATATATATATATATATATAATATATATATATATATATATATATATATATATATATATATATATAGATATATATATATATAATATATATAATATATATATATATGATTCAAGGAGCCAACTTAGATAGGAATCTAAGCATGTACCTTCCAAATTAGATTATACTCAATCAATTTACTTGATCCACTCTGTTTAATTTGATTACATAATTCAGATATCATCTACACTAAAAATTAGCATATTGGGTTGTATTTACTAATGCATCAAGTGAATAGTAAAATAACGGGTTTTTATAACAACACAATAAAAGAGGCAATAAAAAATATGTGTTATAAATATTATGATTTTTATTTTTAGATATTGTAAGATATTTTAGATCATAATGAATGGAATGGATCGTCCAATGAAGTAGCAAAATCTTTATATTAAAAGGTGCATTCTTAGATTCAATCAAATGTGGCCCCTTAGAATCATATTTCTCTCTCCTCTCTCTCTCTCTCTCTCTCTCTCTCTGCTCTCTCTTATATATATATAATATATATATATATATATATATATATATCATATATATTATAAAAGAAACGAGAAAACTGGTAACCAGTTTCTCCATTAAATTGTGGTAGTGATGTGGACTAATCTGGTCCCACAATTCTAACTTGGAGGGGTTGAGGTAAGTTTCTGCAAAAAAAAAAACCCACTTTTTTTTAGAAAAAATATCTCTCTACCCCTATCTCTCCATCTCTCCCTTATTTAAATGCTCAGTTCTCTCTCCTCTCTCTCTTCTCCTCTACCCCTATCTCTCGCCCTTATTTAATCGCTCATCTCTTCTCCTCTCTCTCTCTCTCTCTCCTCTCTCACCCACCCCTCATTCACTACGCACCTCCCTTCCAAACCTACAACCACGAACGCGACCCCTGGCCGTTTGGAATGGGAGAGCGTTGCACAGGTTTGGAAGGGAGAAGGCAGGACGGCGGTGAGGTTGCGACAGGGAGCAGGCAGGCTACGCGCGGTTGGAAAGAGAAGGCACCGGCGGCAAGTTGGAAGGAAGGGGCGGCGGCCTGGTTGGAAGGGAGAGGGTGGTGGTGGGTCATTGGCGCGGTAGCGACGGTCGCCGACAGAGAAGTAGGCGTTGGCAGCGGCGACGACTCGTAGCGATCGTGAAGGCAGGGTCACGGCAGCGACGGGGTTGGAAGTGAGGGGGGAGGCGGCAGTGCCATTGGAAATGAGGAGTGGTGGCAGGCCTGAGGGGGTGGGGAGAGAGAGAGAGAGAGAGGAGAGAGAGACTGAGCATTAAATAAGGGGAGAGATAGGGGGTAGAGAGAGAGAGAGAGGAGAGAGAGACTGAGCATTAAATAAGGGGAGAGATAGGGGGTAGAGAGATATTTTTCTAAAAAAAAGTGGGTTTTTTTTTTTGCAAACTTACCTCAACCCCTCCAAGTTAGAATTGTGGACCAGATTAGTCCACATCACTACCAAATTTAATGGAGAAACTTGGTACCAAGTTTCTTCGTTTTTCTTTTATATATATATATATATATATATATGAACGATCCATTCCATTCATTATGATCTAAATATCTTACAATATCTAAAAAATAAAAATCATAATATTTATAACACATATTTTTTATTGCCTCTTTGATTGTGTTGTTATAAAACCGTTAATTTTACTATCACTTGATGCATTAGTAAATACAACCCAATATGCCTAATTTTTAGTGTAGATGATATCTGAATTATGTAGATCAAATTAAACAGAGTGGATCAAGTAAATTGATTGAGTATAATCTAATTTTGAAGGTACATCCTTAGATTCAATCTAAGGTGGCTCCTTAGAATCATATTTC
>NC_033802.1:21872271-22015162 GCF_001876935.1 Asparagus officinalis | reverse complement strand
CATGAAAAACTCTTCTAAATATTTTCTCTGCTGCTTTCCATATTCTAGTGTCGGCGGTATCATCTCATCGTTGTTGATCATTGCTTCCAAATAAGAATTTTCTCCCTCATATTCCATACATAATTCTTTCATCTTCTTTGCCTCGAGCCCTCCACTAAGCAATTCACACATACCATCAATTTCCTCGCTCTCTATTTTATCCTTCTCCTCCATCAGGACAATATCAATATGTGTAACATCATTTACGATATCATGTAGAATATTCATCTTCATTAACATATCATCATCAACTTAGGAACCTCAAGATGCATCTTGATGGTTGTAAAATCTTCCTTTCCAGGGGTGAGCATTTTGTTGTTTGCCACTAGAGAAGCCTTCTCCTTAGCAATCTCTGTCTTAAATGCCTTCGGTTCTATGATTGACATAATTGATGAAGTCTTTATTGGTGCTTCCTCGGTGCTCTTCTTAAATCTAGATGTTAGACCCTAGAGGGGGGGGGGGGGTTGATTAGGGTCATAAGGCTATAATAGTGTAATAAAATTAGGATAAACAAAACACAATATCTAAAAACAATCAATATAGAGGAGATATAGTTAGGAATCGTTATCCTATGACGTGCGATGTGTTAACGAGGTTCGGTCCGCTGACCTACGTCCCCGCTCCCCACTCCCAAGGAGAAATCTACTACACAACCCGGTTTGGAAGCCGAAACTTTTTCTACACAGCGATCCCCTCACGATCTTACACTACACAGTTGATCTCACTAGATCACACTCCCACATAATTGATCTACACAAGATCAAACTCTCAAAATAGTAGAAATGGTGTAAGAACCCTCTCTTTACAATGTCCCTATGGCAAAGAGAAGATCACACTGAAGCTTCGATGTGAAACACAAAAAAACTTAGAAAGAAACATGTTTGAAAATTTGAGCTCTGTAAAAAATGTTCTCTGAAATATTTTTGAAAGAGTTGAGACAATGAGGAAGAAGAAGAGTATAGGTTTAAATAGAAAATCACAGCTGTTTGAACCCATACCCAATCCCTCAAAACCTGGAAACAGAACTGCGCTGAGATTGTGTGAAATCGGTGCTGAAGTTCTGTACCAGATGACCGTTGAATTTAAGCGGCGGTTGACCGTAACTTTTTCGCGGTCGAACGCGAGACAGTCCAGAAACTCAGTAAAGTCCAGAGACTTTGGCGGTCGACCGCGGCGGTCGACCGTGGGAAATTTCGAGCTCATGATCGACCACGACGGTCGACCGTGAAAGTTTCTGCTGCCCACTGACGAATGAACTCAGGCGCGGTCGACCGTGGTGGTCGACCGCAGATTGATACATTCAAAAAACTGATTTTTGACTAACTTAAAATATTTGTAAAAATATTCATTTGACTTCTGAAAATTGTGAAACTTTGTAAAATGTTTTTAATACTAAAAAAAATTGTTTGAAAGAAGAATTTTGCAAAAATGTCATCATACTTGTGAAAAATAGTGTTTTGTGAAATATGCTCAAAAAATATAAATATGAAAACGTGTGTGTGATATCCCAATAGCTTCAAGTGAAATTGATAACTCTTTGCCTACATTCTAGCACTAGAGAGAAAATAAAAACTAGCTAATATCCTTACGAGAATACAATTCTTGAGTCTTGATATAGCTTGAGTTGGATGAAGCTTCTTATTGCATTTGGTGTTCTTGAATAAACGTTGCTTCATCACTATGCCTCCTCCTCCTTTGGATATCATCGTTGTAGCGCATATTCCATCTAATCCTCCATTTGTGGTACTAACATGCTAGATATGTATATTAACTGTATTATCACTCAATAAGCAATTAGTACCGATAATGGTGGTTGTAAAACATCATCAAAACATAAGGGCTAACAATCTCCCCCTTTTTGATGATTACAACCAACCATTATATAAGAGCAAAAATAAATATTACTTATAGATAGGTGCTCCCCCTATCTATGAGCTTCCCCTAAATATATGCAACAAATGAGGAGATTTCTCTCCCCCTTTGTCACCATCAAAAAATGGGGGTAAAGAAAAATGCATGCAAAATGTAACTAAACAAGCAAGCAAATAGAACTTTCATATATTGCATAAGCCCAAGCCATTTCTTATGTGACAAAAATCATCTTCACCAAGAGGCTTAGTAAATATATCCGCTAATTGAGATTTTGTGTCAACAAACACTAGGGATACATCTTGTCTCTCTATGTGATCGCGTAAGAAATGATGGCGCACATCAATATGCTTGATTCTAGAATGCAAAACCGAATTTTTGAGAAAATATTAATAGCACTAGTGTTATCACAAAAGATTTTTATATTTTGAAAATTCAAATCATAGTCAACTAAGCTTTGTTTCATCCATAAAACTTAGGCACAATATAAGCCGGCGGTAATGTATTCTGCTTCCGTAGTGGACAATGCAACGTAATTTTGTTTCTTAGAAGCCCAAGAAACAAGTGAATTTCCTAAGAATTAGCATGTTCCACTCGTACTCTTGCGATCTACCTTACATCCGGTATAGTCGGCATCACAAAAACCATATAAATCAAAAGAGGTGCTCTTTGGATAAAATAAACCAATATTAAAAATTCCATCAACATACTTAATGATCCTTTTAACCACAATTAAATGAGATGCTTTAGGAGAAGCTTGAAAATGTGCACATGCACACACACTAAACATGATATCGGGTCTACTAGCGGTAAGATAAAGAAGACTACCTATCATACATCGGTATAGTTTTTGGTCCACATCTTCACCACTCTCATCCGCATCAAGCTTAGTACTTGTACTCATGGGAGTAGGCGCATGCTTAGAATTCTCCAAATTGAATTTCTTTACCAATTCCTTAGCACTTGTACTCATGGGAGTAGGCGCATGCTTAGAATTCTCCAAATTGAATTTCTTTACCAATTCCTTAGCATACTTGCTTTGAGAAATGAATATCCCATCCTTAGTTTGCTTGACTTGGAGCCCAAGAAAGAATGTAAGCTCTTCCATCATACTCATCTAAAAATGATCTTGCATAACTTTAGAAAATTCCTTACACAAAGATTCATTAGTAGCACCGAAAATGATATCAATCTTGCATAACTTTAGAAAATTCCTTACACAAAGATTCATTAGTAGCACCGAAAATGATATCATCAACATATATTTGAACTAAAAGATTCATTAGTAGCACCGAAAATGATATCATCAACATATATTTGAACTAAAATGAAATCATTTTTTATTTTTCTCACAAAAAGAGTGTTATCAATTGTTCCTTTCGAAAAACCATTTTCAACAAGAAAACTAGAGAGGCGAGCATACCAATCTCTAGGAGCTTGTTTCAACCCATATAAAATTTTTTGAACCCGGTAAACATGATTAGGAAAAGCATGATCTATGAAATCGGGGGGTTGCTCAACATATACTTCCTCTTTTATAAAAACTATTTAAAAAGGCACTTTTAACATCCATTTGAAATAATTTGAAATTTTTAAAGCTAGCAAATGCCAAAACATCCTAATAGATTCCAACCTTACAACCGGTGCAAAAGTTTTGTCATAGTCTATGCCCTCCTCTTGATTGTATCCTTAGACAACCAAACGAGCTTTATTTCTAGTAACAATGCCATGCTCATCAAGTTTGTTCCTAAAAACCCATTTAGTACCAATTACACTAGTATTGTTAGGTCTAGGAACTAGTTTCCAAACATCATTTCTTTTAAAATTGTTTAGTTCATCATGCATAGCTAAAACCTAAAATTCATCATTTAAAGCATCATTAATCTTTTTAGGCTCTAGTTGAGATAAGAAAGTAACATTACTACACTCACTCAAAGCTTTTGAGAGAGTAACAACTCCTTGTGAAGGGCTCCCAATTATTTGTTCATTTGGATGGTTTGATGCGAATTTCCAAGCTTTAGGAAGTTCAACTTGTTCATGAGCATTGGAGCTATCCACATCCTTTTGTGCTTCTATAGAGGGTGTATCATTGATTTGTAAAAATTCCAATCCTCCCTCAACATCATCATCGTTATATTTCCTAGGTAAAACAACTCATTAATGGATTTGAAGGAAGATTTTGTTTGTTTACCTTTGGCACAATCTTCACATATGGTATCTTTGATGAAGTGCAAGTTAGGTAACCCTTTTACAAGATTTCTCTTGGACAATTTTGATATCAATTCCATGTTTGCATGTCCAAACCTCTTATGCCAAATCCAAGAGTTTTCATCAATTGCCGCAAGGCACTTCACATCTTGATTCACTAATTCATTCATCTCAAAAATGTACACAATTGCCGCAAGGCACTTCACATCTTGATTCACTAATTCATTCATCTCAAAAATGTACACATTAGACTTACGATTAGCAACAAAAACAAATTTTCCATTCATACTAATAATGCATTTGTCCGGTTTAAAGGAAATATCAAAACCTTTATTACTTAATTGGCTAATGCTAAGAAGATTATGATTCAATCCATTTACCAAATAAACATCTTCTATAACGGGTGAAAGTTTCTTACCAATAGAACCTATACCAATGATTTTACCTTTCTCACCACCACCGAAGGAGACGCTACCTCCTTCAATCCTTGATAGGGTTACAAATAGCTCTTTGTTACCCGTCATATGATGTGAGCAACCACTATCAAGGTACCACATCTCTCTACGTCGTGATCGTGATGTTCCTTATAAAAGATGAAGGTGTAGTAACTTTAGGTACCCAAATCTTGGGTCCTTGGTGGTTAGTAAACTTGGTACCTTTGGGTACCCATGTCATGCCATAGAAATCATGATTATCTTTGATCCTACAATGAGTAGAAATATGATAATGTTTCATACTATATGTGCACACAAAATTTCTCTTGTGTGTTTGAGCATGATATCTATGAAATCTATTTCTACCATGGTGATGATGATTAGCATAAGCATGAGTGGGTCTAATCCTACCACTCTCAGTTTCTAGTCTTTTAATTTTGGATTTTAATTGCTTATTCTCAAAATCGAGATCTCCTAGCAATTCATCTTTTAGTGCAAGAGAGGTTTCTAGTTGTTCTAGTTTGTCATCACAAGAAGCATGCAAATTTTTAAAAGAAGAAAATTCTTTTGACATTCTTTTAAATTCAATATTCAGTATAACCATCAAGATTTCGCTCAACAAGAGAATTATTATCGAAACTTGTTTTATGACTATTAATTTCTTCAAATTACATATCAGCAGGAGTGGGTCTTCTATATTAGTTTCTTATATTATTCGAAGAGTATGGATCTTTTTAATACTTTGAATCTTTAGAGGTTTTCCAAAATCATAATCTGACTTATAAGTAGACATATCATCAAATTGAGACTCAAGGTCGGATGGAATATTGATGGCAAGAGATTTACCTTTAGACAGTCTTTCATCCTTTTAGTTAATTCTTCATTAAGATAATTCATTTGCTCACAAAGTCTAAAAGGTTTATTATTCCCTAATTTAATGTTGTCGGTGAAAGTTTGAGTAGAAAAAGGTGGTATAGATATTTGGTGAGTGATAGATCTCTTTATGTCAAGAATCATATTTTCAATCCTATCACTTTGTTTACCTATTGTCTGAAGGTGAATATTGGTGCGTCTCTCCTCTTCTCTCTCCTCTCACCCCCTCTCATCTCTCCTCCCCTTCTCTCTCTCTCTCCCTCTCATCTCACTCTCCTCTCTCTCTCTCCATATATACTAATAATAACATAATATATATTAATATGTATAATATAATATATATATGATATAAATAATAATTAAGTATTATATAATATATAGTATGAGTATATAATATATATAATATATATTATTATAATTGAATATATATATATAGATATATCTATAGTATATAATAAAATGTATATATTATATAATATATAATATATAATATATAAATATATTATATTATAAAAAATAATATATATAAAAAATATATATATTATAATATATAATATATATATAACTATATATATTAAGAATAAATGAAAGAAAGCTGGCCCAGCCATCCCTCGTGACTACCAATGTATACATGTAACCGCCCTACTAGTCACATCGATTGGGACTCACATGTCATACACCTGTCAGCTAAAACTTGGGAAAGAGCCTGACAAACGCTTTTCTAGTTCCCAAATATATATATATAAAAATATTATATATAAAGGAAGAGAGAGAGACAGATGAGAAAGAAAATGGAGAACCTGTACCGTAATTTTCCATTGAACTGTTAATGAGTGCCAAATCAAAAGACCCACATCATCTGTGAGAGAGAACCGCAATTACTATTCAGCTACTAAAAAAAGGCTCATCCCGAGGCAATTATAAGGACTATAATTGGCCACCTCACACCAAGTCAATGAAAGAAACTTGTACTCAAGGTTCCCATATTCTCAAAATATACCACACCCACACACACACACACACACACACACACACTATCAACGCCACACACACACACATCAATGCGTTTCTCATACGCACAACTTTGTACGCATTCCCAACCAAGTTGGGTTTTTTTGCAAAAAACCAAAGCAACAGCCACATATACAATCTTGTGATCCTATTTTTCTCTCTCTCTCTCTCTTCTCCCAAAAAAGCCCCAACCCCTCCTCCATCAAGCCCCAAAATTGGAGCGACGGTGAGTCTCTCGAGCTCCTTCTCTCAAGCTCCCCTAAATCCGGCAACTCCGACGACTTCACTAACTCCGCCTCCCTCCCAACGTTACCCCTCATCTCTAAGTGAACTCCATCGAGCTCCCTTGATCTCCCTCGAGCTCTCTAAGTGAGCTCCCCCAACTCGACCGACTTCTCCCCTCCTTCGTCGACTTACCCCAACTCATTCGACGCCGACTACCCCTAACTCCGCCGACTGTGACCGATCTCCCTCGAGCTCGGTCTCGAGATCCCCCAACTCAGGTAACGATCAAGCCCCGAATTTTTTACCTATTCTCTATTATTTTTCAGTTAGTGTATAGTTTATTTGTTGTTCTTAGGGTTTCATGCTAGACTAAGTTGCATGAGGTTGAAAATGATCTTGTAAATTTTTTTTACCTATTCTCTTTTTCTTTTTTTCGGAAAATTAATAAGAATAATATCCATTGCAAGTGCGGTAAAATTAATAAGAAAAATTTAATAAAAATCAAGCCTCATCTCTTCTGAACCAAGGTTGACTGCCAAAAACTAATAGCAATGCGTGTGTGGAAATTTGAACCAGCTTGAAAATATCCATTGCGGATACCCTATTTTCTTATAACGGATGAGGACATTTGAGCTCATGAGGGATTTTGGAATTGAGTGTGTATAAATGTTAATTTGGTTAAAACTTCGAATTTATACCTAAAAACTTAAATCTAAATTCATAGCTTTTATAATTTGAACCTAGTTTTTATACCTAAAAACTTACATCTAAACTTACATCCAGGAAATTTGAACCTAGTTTTTATAATTTTAGTATTTATATTGAGTAAAACCAAAACATATAGCTTTTATAATTTTAGTTTTTATCTTTCTGTTTACTTGTAAGCATCTTGAAATGGCTTCATCATCAATTGTGGAAAGTAACTCATGTGTTGAAGTGGATATTAGATTCATATTGAAATAATGTGAGTGTGGAGAATTAGCGGATGTGAAGATTACGAAGTCAAACAAGAACAGTAATCGTGGTAGCATATACTACTCGTGTAAAAGGCAAAAGTGCGGTTCGTTTTTGGGCTGGTGTAAGATTTTATCAATTGAACAAGTACCACTCGTCATTCCCCCATCAGAGACGCATGACTTAGTTGTTGTACGTGAAAAAGTGCAGTGGAAATGACTAACTGTTATAGCCTTTTTGTTGTCTTTTGGATTGGCCATAAAAGAAATTATGTGATGTAACTTGATGTACTGGAATGAAACCATCTTTTGTTTGGCCATTATTACTTTCTTATGTATGTAAACTGTGCTGAAGAAAATTATGACTTCCATGTCTAAGATATGAAATTTGAATCAACGTGCGCTACAATACCATCTCTTGAACTGAAGCATTACAAGGCACCGTCGAATATAAGCAGTTTCGTAGTATGCCAATTGTTAATAGTCACTTGGTTTAATGAACATGCATTGATCACTTATTACTACTGAGACTTCGCTGAATGGTAAAAAAAATAGGACATACAAGTGCTAGTTCAAAACCCCAATAGGTTTAGTTCAAAAAAACAAGGAAATAAAAAAAATAAACTTTTGCAAGTTTATAAATCTCTGTCAGAAGTAAAATACCAGCTAATAATTCTTCTAATATCCATCAGGGTTTTGGAAGCAAAATTCCCTCGAAACAATCATCAACAAAGAAGCAAGCAACTTCAGGTCATGAAAAAAACTAAAAAGTAACCTGAAGAAAGTATCAACTTTCCAGCAAAAAATTTTTTATTTACGCCCTCGGCATTAAATTGGAAACCCTAGACCTGTAGGAGAAAATAATTGGATCATTTGTCGACAACTTCGATTAGGGTTGTTTCATAATTACTGGGAGCCTCAAAACCATGGAGATTTATGACTGTGGCAGCAACATTTGTAGGGCCACCGCCGAATATAAACAAACATTTCCATGTTATTGTATCAAATATATAGGAAATGAGATGTAAATATCTACTGGGCAATTAGCAGTGGTCACAGAGAGCCTGCGGAAAATAAATGCAAGAATTTTACTGTAATACTCAATACAAGAATTTTCTCTCTTATAATCAGTATAAATAACAATATATGACAAAATTTTACTACATCAGTAAGATCCCTTCACATTCTGTATAGAACAATAAAAATATGAATCAACTAAGTTGTTGCATAAAACTAATTCAAAAAATTGACATGAATCGCAACTTTAGACCCAACCATTCAAGACCCAGAATGTAAGCCTAATTAGTTTCCAGGGAATGGAAATACCCAAAAGATTTAGCAGAAGATGAAAACCTATGATAAACCCAAAAGCAACCCTCAACCTTGCTCAATATCCATATTGCATAAAATCTCGGTTCCTCAACCCCATCAGGATATACTATAATCTCATAACATAGAAAATTATTTCATTCATTCTAGAATAAACAAAAACTATACTACACTTAATAGTCATTACATTTTTTTTCAAAGTCCTCATCTACTCATCGTCAGCAGGGGTGTTTTCCTGCACCTCTTCTTGTTGTTTCTTGTTGTCTCTTGCTGCGTTTCCAGCGAGCGCTTGGACCTGATCAAAGGATAAGAAGTTAACTATTCGGATCCCAATCCAAATAAAATCCAAACCAAATCTAAATCAAATGACTAAAAGTTCATTAACATATTTTAAAGAACAATTTATAAATCTAAATTATCTGTCTTAATCATACCCATGTTTGCATCATTCAAAAAGATTCACATCATCCCCATCTTTACTTGATAACCCATTATCCTCTTGCAAATTTGTATCACCGCATGTTGAAGACCTACATTATATATATATATACAGCGCCTTTCTCATGCAATCAATTCGTACGCATTGGAACGATTTTGGGCGATTTTGGGTTTTTTCGCAAAAAAACTCCGCTAATTGACTTCGAACTCGTGACCGTACTTGGGATTGAAAGAGGGGGCTTTTTTGCAAAATGTCACCGAAAGCATCTCTCTTAAATCCCTCTCGTGACCACTCTCGTTATCCCCAAAATAAAATCCCCAAAATCAAATCCCCATCACCGACTTCCCCCAAATCCATCCCCGTCACCGCCGACCGCGACCCCATCACCGCTGGCCGCGACATCCCAATCTTCGACCGCAACTCCGACGGACTCATCTCCCCCTCGTTGTCGCCCCCCCAACTCCTCCACGACACCACCGTCGCCTGAGAACTCCGGACAACTCCGCCGCTGCGATTTGTATCAATCAACGAATGAGAGACTGGAGTCCGATCGAAGCGGAACCGGAGGTGAGCGAATGAGAGAAGATGAGAGGAGAAGGAGCATATATTTTGTGCGTTGAGGAGAGAGAATGAGAGAAGCGATACAATAATTTTGTTATTAGAGATTAAATATTATTATTACCTTAATTGATCCAAAAATATCTTAATAGTTGGAAAAATCTTTTTCAGCGAGATATTTTAACTAGACCGGTACGTATCTAAGATCCCTTAAATAAACCCCAAATTTTAGAAGACAGTTTCTTTTTTAACACAATTTTATTGAGAGGTACAGGTAAGATTTGATTGGGTTATAAAAGAAGAAACATAGATGAAGATGATTGTACACGTTTCAAAAAAATTTAAGTTTGTTTCCTATTGTAATGATTGTTGTTGATTGTTTCAAATGTAATCATCAGTGTCATGAGATTTGTGAACAGATTTGGATTGTGGAGTTGTAGATTGTTGACTGTTTCAAATGTAATCATCAGTGTCAGTTCAGAGCGAACAAATTGTTGATTATTTGATAAGTTTTGAGATTTGTATCAATCAGCTTTATCTGCTTATTGTATCCTTCAAATAATGCAACTCCTTTTCTTGTAAGTAATGTGTCAGCTGGTAACTGTTCAAACATGCCGTGGTAAGTGTTCAAACAAACTGGTAAGTGTCCCAGGCAACATGCTGTTGTAAGTAATGTCAGCTGGTAAGTGTTCAAACAAGCTGGTAAGTGTCATACCTAAGTTAATAAATTAAGTAATTAACATATCATAGTTATATCAAGAACACAATACCAAATAGATGTAATTCTGAAGAAAATGAAGGCATTGAACTTTCATAAGCGTCCAAATTATGAATTGTTGAGATATCAAGAAAGTGTTGCGTTAAGCACATAATTCCCTTAAGAAAGTGTTACATATATAAATACTTCAAAAGAACACCATAAGCGAGCGGATGCATTCACTTGGTAACATTAAAAAATTTGTCCATCAGTTGAATCATAATAGATTTTCATACAAAAATCTGGACAAAGAAGCCGCTACTAGTTCTGAATGAATACATAAATGTCATCTCTCTTTGCTTTGCCAGTGCTCTCTTCATATTGGCATACCCTTGGGGAATATCTGATCCTTAATCCACATGTAAATGGGCACCAGGACATAGTAGGTTGCGGCGTTGGTACCCAAAATGAAACGCAAGAGGAAGGAAATTGGATTGACAGGCTTCTTCACATCCTCAACTTTTGACCCATCTGCGCAGAGATGACACAAATCAAACTCAATAAATCCAGATTAAACATGCAACATAAATCCTAAATGGGGATGTAGTTCAATAAGAGGGAACAAATAAAACAAAACACAACTTGTCAAAGTCCTCGCTCATAAGAAAACTCGAGAACTGAATTTATAAAGGAAAACAGCCAACACAATTACCTACAGGGATCAAGTTATATATCATCCGCTTAAGGCGGGATTCATTTCCTTTTTCTACAGATAAGACACTGCACCAAAAAAGAAGGGGATTAGAGTGCATTCTTCCAATTAATTTAATACAAGTGAATCCAACAAAATGTAATTAAGATTTAATAACTGAAACATTGCAACAGGAAACAAACAAAACAACCATTGTTGACGCAATGTTTGTGTTATGGTGAGATAATAAATATCAGTATACTCAAAGAACACTACACAGGGTTCTGTATGTTCAAATATGGAGCAAGAATTATGCCTGCATCATCGACCATCTTCATCGGTCTGAATATCATATAAGGTATTTAACATCTTATCATGTCTGTTACTTGCATCACATATATCAGATAAGGTATTTAATACATGTGCGTTAATTTTTTCCTTCCTCGCATTTTCTATTAATAACATGAATTGTGTCTCTGTTCCTGTCCCTCTTTTCCCGTTAGAAAAGAAAAAGCATAACGGCAAGCTGACACTAATGATACACATACTGTGGCTTACATGTAGTAGTTTGTACACAAAAGGACAACAAGTTCTCATACCATGAAAGAAAAAAAAAACATATGGATTACAGCCTGTATTTAAATGTAACCTGTAGGACTTTATTCACAAAAATATTTAAGTGAACCCACCAGAATCAGAAGAGCTAGCATCAACAATGGGTAAAAGTTTCTTCATCTCATCCTTTGACAATCCCAGCTCTTTGCACTTTAGAAGACCCTCACGCGCCTTCATCCTGAGAAAAGAAATGAGATTCAATTATTTATCAGGCAGTTATCTCTGCAAATATGTTTTCAGTGCCTAAAAACTTTACCAGTTAACATTGCCTCGAAGTGTGTTAATCTCTCCGTTGTGACCCAAGATGCGCATGGGCTGAGCACGATCCCAGCTAGGAAAGGTATTTGTTGAGAACCTAGAGTGTACCCGCATAAGAGCAAAGCAACTCAATAATCTGTCCAATAATTTCTTATATCTTTAGCTTTCATGCCAATTAAAAATTCATCTGAATATCCAAGATCATTTTGCATCAAGGCACTTAAAATGAACTAGGGATTCTGCCTATCATCAGTGCCAATACAAAGTAATGTGGAAGCCCTAAGCTACCTTACTATATATTATTCTCTTTCCACCTCCGTATTGGAAGCTTCCTGAAGTACAGACCACAGTGAACAGTGCAACGGGATTCTGCAACACGTTTATTATTCATCAACTATTGAGACCTTTCACCGACTTACCCAAGGCATCCATACCCAAATTCAAATAATATTCAATACAGCAGAACAGAAGGAATACAAACTTGGATGCCTTTAACCTCATTACTTAACCTTACTTTTGTTCTGCTACGAGAGACTTCTCCAAGCAGCTTGCTGTTAAATACAGACTGTGCAATAAGAAGAATGTAAGAGTATTTACCAGTGCCATAAAACTTGTGAACCTTTCATCACCAAGATCAGCATAATAGTAATTCTTCAACTGAACTGGCTTCAGTTGTCCTTTGTAAACAACAGTCCTGCAAACACAGGAAATGAGTGATTCAACTGCAAAAGAGTTCTGAGCACAATCCAACTGACCAAGATATTAGAATATCAGCAGAATAAAATATATAACAAAGAATAACCTGACTATAAAATTTAGTTGCAGTCGTAGAAATGCCTAAAACAGATGTAATCTACAAACTAAAATTGACAACAATTTTCTGTCAGCTACTCAAATAGTCAAAGGAAAAGAAACACAATAACCTGACTACAATTTTTAGTACACAAATAGTGGTGCTTCAACAACAATCAATCTACACCCAGAATCCAAATCCCCATCTCCATGGTCACCAATTTCAGCAGAACCAATCAAAGAAAGAAAAAAACCCATTTCCTCGAAGCCAATCCAATCAAAGGGATCGAGAGAGAGAGAGAGAGGGATCGAGAGAGATAGGGTTCGAGTTATTACCTGCAGCGCCGGTTCAATCTCGCAGCGGCGGAGTTGTCCGGAGTTCTCAGGCGACGGTGGTGTCGTGGAGGAGTTGGGGGGGCGACAACGAGGGGGAGATGAGTCCGTCGGAGTTGCGGTCGAAGATTGGGATGTCGCGGCCAGCGGTGATGGGGTCGCGGTCGGCGGTGACGGGGATGGATTTGGGGGAAGTCGGTGATGGGGATTTGATTTTGGGGATTTTATTTTGGGGATAACGAGAGTGGTCACGAGAGGGATTTAAGAGAGATGCTTTCGGTGACATTTTGCAAAAAAGCCCCCTCTTTCAATCCCAAGTACGGTCACGAGTTCGAAGTCAATTAGCGGAGTTTTTTTGCGAAAAAACCCAAAATCGCCCAAAATCGTTCCAATGCGTACGAATTGATTCGCATGAGAAAGGCGCTGTATATATATATATATATATATATATATATATATATATATATATATATATATATATAGCAAAAATCGCCTGTCTTTGGACAACAGCCTAATCCTTCCTCTCTCTCTCTCTCTCTCTCTCTCTCTCTCTCCAAAAAAAGGACCCCGTCCCAAATCCATAATCCTCCTCCTCCATCAAGCCCCAAAATCCCTCCTCCGTCGACTTCCCTCGAGCTCCCCCAAATCCGCCAACTCCGACGACTTCACCAACTCCGCCTCCCTCCCAACATCACCCCCCATCTCTAAGTGAACTCCGTCGATCTCCCTCAAGCTCTCTAAGTGAACTCGTCCAACTCCGCTAACTTCCCCCTCCTCCGGCGACTTCCCCTTCCTCCGCCGACTTCCCCCAACTCATCCGACGAGAATGTATCCCTTTTCAGGTTGGAGATTGTATTAGCCTGCTGCAACTTGCTCGTGAGCTTCTATATCCGACCACGGCTGATCTCCCTCGAGTTCTCTCTCGAGATCCCCCAACTCAGGTAAGGATCACGCACCAATTTCTGGTATATTTGGTTTATTTGAATCTTCAGCCGTAGCATTGTTATGGAATTAAAGCAAAGCTAATACATGTTACTCCAAGCAAAGCTAATACAAAATTAAAAAAAACTTGAATAAGTCCTAATGGGGTCTTGAACCCTGAACAAAAGACTAAGAAAAGTTTAACATTCTTTGAGGATTGCATTAGTTAACCTCAGAATGTAAGAGTACAAGAGTGCATATAGTACGTCCAAAAAGATGACTAAACATTTTATAGTTGTTTTCATAAAAGAAGAATTTGCTCGTATTCCATTTTCATACATCAATGTTTAAATCATAAACCTCTCCTTGCTCAAATTGAGTTCAGAGGTATATTAATATCAGTTTATCACATCCAATTGCATATGAGGTTGTGTAAGCCAAACAGATTTAGACACCTACACATCTTCAGAAGTCAAAACTGTTCCAAACTCTTTTTAGGTTATTTGTTTTCATCAAATCACCAATTAGAAATTTCTCAATAAATAAGGCGATTTTGCTGTATCTAGTCCCATAGGTTCTTGTAGTTTTGTTTCGAGGTGTGTAATGGAACTAACTCGACCTTTTTCACTTGCAGATGGCAAACAGCATTTGCTAGAGTTTGAGCAGAGACTTTTCGGATCCAACAAGGTTGTCGAAGCCGAAAATTCTCCCATCCGATCCACATCCAATTTTCAACTAGAGGGGCCAGACATCTTCGGATTGGAGAAAACAGTTCTTTGAGTTATCCCGTGTGCAGAACGGAGCAATAAAACTACGGAAGTACATCATGATCTTTAAAATATGTAATGATGGATAATGTTTTGGAAATATATCTAGTTTCAGTTTTGGAAAT
Organism: Asparagus officinalis; assembly: GCF_001876935.1. NCBI lineage: Eukaryota > Viridiplantae > Streptophyta > Magnoliopsida > Asparagales > Asparagaceae > Asparagus > Asparagus officinalis. Next base: position 22,000,025 of record NC_033802.1, on the reverse strand, counting down.
ATATATAGGATGTACTCCATTGATTGGTGATGGTTTTTCTATTGATTGTACTTGAACGTGAACACTTTCAATCTGTAACTCATAGTCTGCTGATGGTTTTTTTTATTGATTATAACTCATAGCTCCGCCGACTTCCCCAACTCGATCCGACGAGAAATGCTATCCCTTTCACGGTTGGAGATTGTATTACCTTGCTGCAAACTTGCTCGTGAGGCTTCTAATCCAACGAGAATGCGAGATAGATCAGAATTTGACAACAATATTTGTGTTCTGTAATTATTGTTTTCTTGTCTTTTTTAATTTTCACATCAATGGCTTACTGCTGTCTAATTATCTGTAATTTGTGTGGCTTCTTGTTCCTGTTTTTGCTGTTCTTTTTATTATATTTTGTCCAATCACAAAGACTACTGCAGGTATATTCTAACTGATGATTTAAATTTCCAAAAGAGAGAGATCTTATTGGTATTGTCTTAGCAAATGAATTTCAGTGTGTTGATATCAATTGGTTGAACATTTATTGCTTAGGAGGTTAGTCTTGTTGTAATTGCATTTTTTTGAGTGAAAGAGATTTATGGAGGGCAATGTTGTTCTCCTGTCACTTGTTTTGTTTATACAGCCCCTGGATGATTTGATATTGGTTATCTTGCTCAGGTACCTGCATTTACAAAGACGGTCTTACATTCCATACAAAGACAAAGGGCGGCTTCTTTTTCAATTTTAGCTCTGCATAAAAACCCCATTAAGAGCTTCAACAAAGAATGTAAATCAGAAAAAGTAGGAAAAATCTGTTTAAATTTTAGTGACCAGGAATACTGGGCAAAAATCTGAATGTGTAGTGCATTGAAAGCTGATGTCGCACTGACAATTACAAGAAAACAGCAAGATCAAGCGAAGTAATTGAGATATGAACAATAAAGCATGAAGACAGTGCACACACGGCTCTGTCCCAAAGAACATCCGATGCCAATATCCACACAGACACCTGCGACAATTGCACAAAATAATTGTGAAGGATAAAAGAGGCAAGAGGCAGGAGGGTATGAGTTATAATCGCAACAGTTTACCATCAGCGCATCCAGCCATTTCAAATCATCGTGATTAGCAATATACCATCACAATCAAGTAACTAAGATCACAACTATATGCAATTTCAGCATCCGAAAGGCCATCAAATGAAATTAGACCACAAGAACAATAAAGTGTTCAGCAGTCATCACAACCTGTAACTCTCACCCGGGTTCTTGGCAGTCGTTACCTGAAAAGGGGGAGGACAACCGAGGGGCATCAAAGCGCTAGCCCCGAGCAACGATCACAACCAACCCCAAGGAAACGCTCGTTGTATAACAAAAAAAAAAAGTACAGTTATACAATATATATATACTATATATAGATAGTATACATATATATATAATATATATATATATAGTATATACTACTATATACTATATATATATATATAATATAATATATATATCGTATATAAGCGCTTCGATCTAATACGGATCAAGCGCGTACGCAGTTCCACACGGCTCCTGGGTTATTTTTGCAAAAATCGCCGGTGCTTCTCGACACACCGCCTAATCCTTCGCTCTTCTCTCTCTCTCACTCTCTCTCTCTCGTCTCTCTCAAAAAAAGGACACCCCGTCCCAATCATAATGAAACTGCCTCTCCCATCAAGCCCAAAATCCCCTCCTACGCGACTTCTCCTCGAGGCTCAGTCCCCAAATCCCGCCAACTCCGCGACTTCACCAACATCCGGCCTCCCTCCCGGAAGCATCACCCCCATCTCCTAAGTGAACTCCGTCGATCCCCTCAAGCTCCGTGCTAAGTGGACTCGGTTCCAACTCCCGCTAACCTTCCACCCTCCTCCGGCGACTCCCCTTCCCTCCCGCGACCTCTACTACGCCGCAGAATCGCTCATCTTCTCACGCTCTGGACGCACTCTCTCGTCCACTTCACTCCTGCGCCCTGCATCTCGCCTCGTCCGCCGCACCCCGCCCTCTCCCTCACTCACTCCAACCGCAGACACTGGGCAGACTCACGCATCTTAGCCCATCTCTCGACACCACACACATACCTCCTCGCTCGTCCCTCTCCGCTCCAACCTCTTACTCTGCTTCTCCTCTCGTCTCCATGCCTCTTCCTCTCTGCCTCAACTTCTCCACAAAATGGATATAGCTGCTGTATTTCTGTAATTTGTGTGGTCTTGTTCTAGTTTTTTTGCCTGTTATGCTATTATTATAGTTCTTGTCCAACTCAGCAAAAGAACTACTGGACAGGTATGATGTCCTTAATCTGATGATTTAAATTCGCAAAAGGGAGAGATCTTGGTATTAGTTGATTAATATTCATGCGCGAGTGTGTTGATTATCAATTTGTTTGAACATTTATTGCTAAGAGGTTGAGTCTGTTTAATTGCCACTTGTGGAGTGAAGAGATTTATGGAGGCAATGTTGTTCTCGCCTGTCACTTGTTTTGTTTTCATACAGCCCCTGGATGATTTGATATTTGTTATCTTGCTCAGGTACCTGCAATATTACCAGAAAGACGGTCTTAGCTTCCAATACAGAAGAACAAAGGGCGGGTTCTTTTTCAATTTAGCTTGCACATAAAACCCCATTAAGGTTCAACTGAAGAATGTAAATCAGAAGAAAGTAGGAAAATCTGTTTAAGAATTTAGTGCAAGGAATTGAAGGAAAATCTCGAATGATGTAGTGCATTGAAAGTGAGTGTCCACCTGACACAATTACAAGAAAAACAGCAAGATGCAAGCGAAGTAATTAGAATGAACAATAAGCATGAACAGTGCCAGCACGGCTCTGTCCGCAAAGACACTCCGTGCAGATATTCACACAGACAGCCTGCAGACAATGCAAAAATAAGTGGAGGATAAAAGGCAAGAGGGCAGGAGGTATGAGTTATTAATCAGCAATCTTGTACCATCAGGCATCAGGCCATTTCAAACATCGTGATAAGCAATAATACGCATCACAAATCAAGTAACTAAGATCAGCAATATATGAATCACAGCATCCGAAAGGCCATCAAATGAAAATTAGCAAAGAGAACAATAAAGTGTTCAGCAGCTTATATATGTATATATATATATATATATATATATATATATATACATCAAGAGGGATACTAAAATGTGAAAAATAAGAAAACATTATTAATAAAAGAATTAATGACTTACAGATTTGTGAGTGCCAAATAATTCCGCTTATCATGTGATTGACCTACTTTACCACACCCGTGACAACGTCTATTTTTTTTATTTTTGGCTCTAGCCATTGCTTTCTCTTTTCCTCCTTTCAACCTTTTGCCGCATCCCTTTGCTCGCACTTGATCGGGTTCATTAAAACTACTTTGAAAAGTACAAGAACCATGCAAAACTAATACCATCACCTATTATATTACTACCTATTGAATTACTTTTCTCAGTGAAGCTCATTACAGTCATGCGGCTACTAAGAAATTGGACAATTTGCTCATTAATGCTACGCAATCCATTGGTAAACATCGTCCTTGTTTCTTCACATACTAGGGACTTGTCAACTAAATCCAAAGACGATTGGATAAATTGACTCCTCGTTAAAAGATAAGAAGTTTCAGGGGATATCTGCATGCCTTTATCATCATCCACTGCTCTCGATTTTACAGACTTAGTCCACCTCTTTAAGATGTATTTATCGGGTAATATTTCAACATCAAATTTCATCAAATATGAGATAATGTGCATACATGGGATTCCGACGCTTTTGAACTTTTTACAACTACAACTTGTAAAACAATTTCGCGGATTTTACTTGTTGCGAGCTTCTTTCTTTGAATTTGATAAACACGGTGATTGTCGGTTTCCCTAACAAACTGCAACTTGTAGTTAAAGTTGCCACACACTTCAGCCTCAAACTTGTAATACATCTCATTCGTGTAAATATCAACCATTTGCTCCAAAAAATCGTGATTTGTTCTAAGTTTAGGTTTCTCAATTACATCTTTGTGATCGGCCATCAACTCCCCGTGACGTTGGCGCACTAGTTCCCTGCCAAACTGTATTATAAAATTCACTAATAAATTATTCTTTGTAACAAATTTCTTAAAAAATGCATGTCCACTTTCTGCTCGTTGACTATTTGACATGTCAGCTGAGAAAACGTGATTAACATATGCAGGAATCCATCTTGACCGCAGTTCATATTAGTCTTGCAACCACTTGTTTCCTTCTAATCCACTTTTCTTAATCAGACTTTTCCATTGTAAATCAAATTCTTCAGGAGTCTTCGATTTCCAAATGTAAGCCGAGAACTCACTCTTATAAATACTATACTTCACTGCATCAATTTTCTTAGAAAAAATCATTAATATATGTCAACTACAATGTCTGTCAAAAGAATTAAATAAAGTGTTATACCTCCAGATGAGATGAGTGGATAGAATAAACCAGTGATAGTGCTCATGATTCAAAAATTATCAATAATATATACAAACTATAATACCTATGAAAAGTATTTGGAAGAACAAGAGGGAATGCCTTAGTCATAGTTGGGTCTTGATCGGTAATAATCATCTTTGGGGCACCATCAAGTATACTTTCCAAAAATTGATTAAATAACCATACAAAATCATCAACGCTCTCATGATTCAAAAATCCACAAGAAAAAAAATAATTGTTTGACCATGATTGTTAACCCTCATTATTGGTGAAAATATCAGGCCATAACGATTAGTGTTATACGTAGTATCAAAGATTACAACATCACCAAAAAAATTGTAAGCCCACCTTGAACTTACATTGGACCAAAAACAACGAGTAATCTTTTGTTCCTCATCGGCCTCAATTTGAAAAGTAAACGAGAGATTCTTTCCTTGTTCTAATTTTAAATACTCATAAAACATTTCACCATCATGCCCCTTCATATCAGCATGTATATCCCTTCCATGATTATACAAATCTCTTTGAGTGCACCCAATATTTTCTATACCTCCAGATTGTACTCCAAGAAAACTAAATTGTTGATACTGAGGTATATTCACCATGGAGAACTGTTTAGTTAAAGACTTTGTTACGGCTGAAACGTTACGATGATACCTTAAAAGATGAACATTTGATGGTGTTGATAGCGGATGGCTGTGTTCCTCATTAAAAACAGTAACAATATATTTTTCAGAGTTTGATTTTAAAACTATAATTTTGGCAGTACAATCCTCAACTAAGCTTCCTCGACGTCTTTTCTTTCCAACATCCGCGATTCTTGGAGATTTTCCTTATTTAAAACAAACATACTCCTTCCTTCTTATTTCACCACTTCTCGGCTCTTTATGAGTAGTCCAAGACCTTACACTAAACCCAACTGCTTTAGCATAAGCATTGTAGAATGTCACAATATCATCTACTGTGTCAAATTCTTACCATTTTTTTGGCCTCAACTCATCTGATACTTGAGGAGTATATATCAAATCATCATCGTCCAAGTTTACTTCAAGTATATATCAAATCATCATCGTCCAAGTTTACTTCATTAGCTTCAGTGTCCAAGTTTTCCATTTCTCACTAAAAATTGTAATTGACCTATAAATTTAACCTAGCTTCAGTGTCCAAGTTTTCCATTTCTCACTAAAAATTGTAATTGACCTATAAATTTAACCTGTCAGTTTGTAACATATATACATGAAGTGGTAGTTTAGCCATGAACATCAATTTTGACCCTAGAAAAATATGGTTTTTCCTTCAACAAAATGCAGTTCATTGCCAAACACTCTTGGATTTTTAGAGAAATAAAAAAAATGGAGGCAATGTGAAACAGAAAATAATAGGAAAAATTATAAAATCTAAAAAAATTTGTGTAATGAAAAGATAAGTTCTGCAAATAGACACCAACAGTACAATTGATGCAGGGGATAAAATGTCCCCAAATTAAAGCTCAGGGGCTTAATCAAAATGCCGAATTCAGAATTTTGGGTTACCCATAGTAACATTCATGCACATTCATACGAAACCAGGGTGACGAGCATCAGTTCTAATTACATAATCAAGCCAAAAGTTTCATTTCTCCTTTCAAAAAAAAAAACTTAAACATCGAGGCTAAAAAAAATCAGTTCATCGAACTGAAATTGGGGTGTGATCCTTACCTGAGTTCAGAGAGGGATTGACGAAATCCCGTCTTTAATGGCGGCGGAGGAGGAGGAGGCGGAGTTGCGGCTGGGGTTCGTGGCGGAGAGGTGGGCGGCGATTGGTCGCGGAGGAGGAAGGAAGAGAGGGATCTCGCGGCGGTCTCAGATTTCGGAGTCGTGGCGGAGTTACGGTTGGGGTTCCTAGGTGGAGAGGCGGTGGCGATTGCTCACGGAGTTCAAGTACTTAAAGATGGGGGGTGACGTTGGGAGGGAGGCGGAGTGGTGAAGGTCCGTTGAGTTGCCGATTGAGGGAGCATTGAGAGACTCAACCGTCAGCCGCGGATTTGGGGCTTTGATGGAGGAGGAGGGCGTTGGGGCTTTTTTGGGGGAGAGAGGGGGGGAGAAGATAGGGTCACGTAGATATTGTAATAAGTGGCTGTTGCTTTGGTTTACACAAAAAAACCCAACTCGGTTGGAGCGTAACGAAGTTGTGCGTTATAGGAACGCACTGTAAATATATAAATAATATATATATATATATATATATATATATATATATATATATATATATATATATAATATTATATATTAGGTATATGAGTATCCTTGTCAATAGAGGAATTTCCGCTCATTGTCGCCTATGTGGCACAATCGCCACTCACGACTCATAAAGTAGGCAGAAATGGCCTCACCAACTCACAATGCTCTCTTACTTAATTAATGGATGAATGGGGATTATGCCACATATGCGTCTGAGGAATCCCCTCTATGACAATGATTACCTATTAATCTAATGATATATATATAAATATATATATATATATATTATAATTAATTATATATATAATATAATTATATATAATCATATGGAGAGGTTCAAATAAAAACCTCACTATCCTAAAAACTAAAAACCAATCCTCTCCATTGGATCTAGATTCATCCAATGGCTGAGATTAAAGCTGCATAAGGGTAATTAGGTAAAATAAACAGCCCACTAAAGAGAGATAATTAATGCTTCTCTGTTGAGTTCTTCATTTCCCCATGCAATTCACTCTCTTTCTCTCTTCAAAATCACAGCAACTCTCTCTGTCTTTAACATCTCTCTTCTTCAACCTTCGTCTTCTTCAACCTCTCTCTCTCCAAAATCACAACAACTCTCTCTTCTTCAACCTTTGTCTTCATGGTTTATGAAATTATTTTGACGCTTCGTCTTCACGGTCTTCTTCAACCTTCGTCTTCATGATTCAGTGGGCTATTAAATTATTTTGACGTTTTAATGGTAAGTTTATAAAATTTGTTTGATTTTTCGTCTAAAATTTTAGTTTTAACCTTAAAGATCGTAGCTTTTTGTTGTAAAAGGTGAAATATTTCACCTTTTAGTCTGAAAAGTTTTTTGTTTTTTGAAGAAACCAGTTGAAAAACGAAGACACGCATAAGTGAATCTAGATTCACTGCAGTGAATCTCGATTCACAGCAGTGAATTCAGATTCAGTATGTGAGGTGTTTGTTTTTTACCATAAAAATCATAATTTTTTGCTGTAAAAGATAAAATCTTTTCATGGTTTAAAATTTTATAGCTTGTTTTTTACCATAAGTTTCTTATTCTTTTTGTTTAAAATTTTATAGCTTGTTTTTTACCATAAGTTTCTTATTCTTCAATATAAAAATTTTATAGCTTGTTTTTTACCATAAGTTTCTTATTCTTTTTGTTTAAAATTTTATAGCTTGTTTTTTACCATAAGTTTCTTATTCTTCAATATAATCCAGATTCAATGGAGTGAAAGCTTGGATGGTTAGGATGGTTTTTAATGAATTGTTGAAGAAATAAATGCATGTGCTGTAATTTTGAAGAAATAAACGCATGAGTGAATCTAGATTCACTGTAGTGAATCCAGATTCAGTTATGTGAGGTGTTTGTTTTTTACCATAAAAATCGTAACTTTTTGCTGTAAAATGTGAAATCTTATCATGGTTTAAAATTTTATAGCTTGTTTTTTACCATAAGTTTCTTATTCTTTTTGTTTTTTATTTTTGCAGATTTGCTATTGTTTGATAACGAGTTTCAGTTCACTAAATCTGGATTCAATTCAGTGAATCTGGATTCACTCCAATGAATCGAGCTTCAATATAATCCAGATTCAATGGAGTGAATCCAGATTCACTCCAGCGAAAGCTTGGATGGTTAGGATCATTTTTAATGAATTGTTGCTGTGTTCTTCATGCGAAGATGGAAGATCAAAGCTTGATAGAAGATGAAAGTGAGTTACAGAGAGCAGGAAAGTGAGTTAGAGAGAGAAATGGGGAAATGGAGAACTCAACAGAGAAGCATTAATGTTGCCAGCCACCATTAATGTAGTGAATTGTTCCAATTTTACCCTTTTTTACAGCTGATGTGTATTAAATGTGTCTATATTTATAATTCTACCATCGAAATATAGGCCATTGGATTAGATAGATTGGAGGGTTAGGATTGGTTTTTAGTTCTCTAGGTTTTTATTAGAACCTCTCCCTATATATATATAATTATATTATATAATATATATATATATATATATATATAATATATATATATATTATATAGAGATAAGATAGAGAGAGAGAGGAGAGAGAGAGAGAGAACAGAGAGAGGAGAGAGAAGAGAGAGAGAAGAGAGAGATTAATGGGGTATCCTTGTCATAGGAGGATTTCCTCCTATGACACCTCTAAAATCACATGATTGAGCGACATTATGGATGATCCGCTCCGTTGAACTTGATCTACATATTCTAAAACTTCAACACACCACTTTTGTGGTGAACCCGTCGTCGTTTGACCATTCATCCACGTCGTATCAATTTAACGGTTTTGAATGAATAGAACTTTTCACATGGCTCGATGGAGGGTCAAACGCGACAGATTCACCCCAAACTTGGTGTGTTGGGGTTTTAGAATATGTAGATCAAGTTCAACGGAGCGGATCATCCATAATCTTGCTCAATTATGTGATTTTAGAGGCGTCAAGGAGAAATCTCCTCCTATGACTAAGGATTACCCATTAATCTCATATATATATATATATATATTAATATATATATATATATATATAGGAGAGGTTCTAATAAAAACCTAGAGAACTAAAAACCAAGTTGTGAAATTTTTTTAGAAACCGTGTTTGCACGAGTCTAAATACTAGTATAATATACTATGTGTGTGTGTTGGGTATACAAGAAACTCCTAAGGCCCTTAATCGTGTTTCCATAATAAGCTCCTCTCTTTTTCAATGAAAAACAAAAACAAAGCAAACCGTTGGAGTGGCGGGGTGGATAACGACAACCCCCTCTCTCGTCCATCACTTCGCTTGTTCTCCTCCCCTCTTTTCCCCCAACAATAAGAACCTCAAAAAGGAATCAAATCAAGCTCATCATCCAATCTCAATCCCAAACCCTAGAAGATATATATTCACATAGCAGCAAGGATCACCGAGGGGATGCGAGGAGGTGGCGCGGCCCCATTGCCCTGGCGCGCGGCGATTCTGGCGGCGGGTCGGGGGCTGCGGTGAGGACGACGGTTTAGAGGGCCGTTCGACCGGCGAACGGCGAGGTTGGAGGACGGGGTTTTTAGGGGGAATGCGGTGGACTTGCCGGAGGAGGATCCGAGGGTTAGGAGGAAGGCGAAGGGGTTCGAGCCGGAGCAGATCTCGTTGTCTCTTTCGGCGAATCATGATTCTGTTTGGATCTCTTGGATCACTGGTAAATGCGAGGAAAGTGTACCTTGAATTTTGTTGAATTAATTTGAAATTTGAAAATGTTACGATCTTTATCATTATTTTTTCCCCCTTAACATTGATGGAATCTGAAAAGATTGGTGCTAAAGTTTGAAATTTTTGTCTGGGAAGTGCATTTTTAGCAGAAAAAAATTTAAAAATAAAATAATAATAATGAATAAATAAAACGAAAGGGACTGGGGGAATTTTTTTTTATCTTGACTTAGAGAAATAGCTTTTTATAAAATTAATATTAAACAATCTTTATGTATTTTTTTGTAGCATTCGCTTGGGGATAGGATTTAGATATCTTAAATTTGTGATACCCGTGAAATATAATTAATATTGATGATTTAGTTTATATTCTTTTAAAATAAAATTTGATTTCAAGTAGACTATTGTTTAAGTTCTGCAGTTCTTATTTAGAAATGTTGCCGGCTTTATGAATAGGAACAAGTTCTCTCCTTCTATCTGATGATAACATTTCCTTTGAAGAAAGGAATAAAAAGAAGGGCTAATGGCAGATAGATCCCCTGCATTATTGCCAAATTGAACTTACTACCCCTGTTGTTCAATTGCGACATTCCCCTGAAAATGCTCTATTGTTGCAGATAGATCCCCTGAAAGAGTTCTATTATTGCAGATAGAACCCCTGAGTGGAAATCTACTGTTGCAGATAGGCTCCCTTGACAAGGGTCAAAAGAATTTCACTCAAGGGGTCTGTCTATCTGCAATAATATAACTACAAGGGTAGTAAGTTCAATCGGACAATGGTACAAGAGGTCTATCCTCAGTTTACCTATAAAAGATTATGATAGTTGCTTTGATGATATGCTATCGTGTTTTTATCTGACTTGTGGGGTTAAGGATTATATCACATCTTTTGAAAATTCCAGCTGATTGTGTGAAATTTGTTTTCTGAAACTTTTGGTGAAGTTTTTTATATATGTGCATTAATCTCTCCTCCATTTGGTTCTATGTGAAATTTTACTTTATTCTACATATTTGAGAGGCCTTGAAATACTTTTGTACTATGTCTGGCTAGAATTTAAGGGGTCCTAATGCTTCCGAGTTGAACTTCAAAATCTGAAATCTTTCTTTGCTGTCTAATTAATAGTTGCTTCTGGTCATTGGCCATAGAATCTTTTTAAATGACAGTGAACCAAATGAATATAAAGCTTGGTTTCTCTAATACGGAATTTATTCAGAAGCCTTCTTGGAATTCCAGGGGATTGTCAAATCGGGAGTGACATCAAGCCTTTGGATCCCAAAAGCGCAGCCAGCATTGTTCATTATGGAAGAACACGACATCCTTTAAATCTCCAAGCCACTGGCAGTTCACTTGTTTACAACCAGTTATACCCATTTGAAGGCCTCCAGAATTACACTTCTGGAATAATTCACCATGTTCGCCTTACAGGTAGATTTCAAAAGCTATGCTTCATGAATTCTGGTTTTAATATTTAAATATTTCCTTAATATTCAATTAGCATAGAACCATTTTTACAATATGATGATTATCTCCCTGAAAATTTCTTGGAGGAAAATGAATGCACTTATAGAACATTGAAGAATCTGTATTGCCTCTGTTTGGTAGCAGTAGCTAACAAGTATGGGATTCTTTCCTGTTGACCACCACTTCTATTCTCTCATTTACATTCATCCTCATGCTGCTTATGTACAGTAAGAATGGCAAAGAATCCGATATGTTAACTTGTAAAATAACAATATTATCTCTTTTCTTGGTCCAATACGTTCTCCCTAACTTTTAAACTGTGTTGACTCCCTAAATTTTCTTCGCAGGACTAAAGCCAGGGACACAGTATTTTTATCAATGTGGAGACCCCTCCATTGCCTTGAGCGATATCCACTTTTTCAAGACCATGCCAGTTTCAGCACCTAAGAGTTACCCAAAACGAATAGCGATTGTTGGTGATATGGGTCTTACTTACAACACTACATCCACAGTCAGTCATATGAGAAGTAACGAGCCTGATCTGATTGTCTTGGTGGGTGATGTTACTTATGCAAATATGTATTTGACAAATGGAACTGGATCAGACTGCTATTCTTGTTCATTTCATGATACTCCAATACATGAGACTTACCAACCTCGTTGGGATTACTGGGGAAGGTAAAGGCTGCTTTTTTTTTCTTTATAAATATTCTACCATTAGCTTGCTAGCCCTTATTTAAGATGATGCAGTAGTTACATGAGTTTACTTGTATGTCTATTCATATATCTGTATTACAGTTTATCTTCTTTACTTTCTTCAGTATTAGTGCTTTCCCATGCGCGCACATAAAAGTTATAGTCATGCCAGATCACAATAATAATGCAATTCACTAGATAAGGTAAACAAAATCAGTGTTGCGCAGACTCTTTACTTGAAAAAGCACAGCAATATACAGATGTGTACGCACAGACATATCATCATTGTTTTTACTACTATTTAGCTCTACATATGTATTACAACCTGGTCTGTATTGTGTCGGGATGTGGTTCATAGAGCCTATAGTCAAAATACATGCATGTAGAAATGCCATAAGCAATGCGTAAAGCATTTTTTGAGGGTCTACAATTCCTGAAGTTTTGTTCATATGCACAGTACTGTTGCTTGCTAACTATCAAACCAGTAGAAAATCACAGTGCCTCCCTAGTTTTATGGAGAAAGTTCTTGTTTTCTTGTACCTTTCAAGCCATGATCCTCTGACTCTCTCTTTGCACCTTTTATATTATCCTGTAGAGCCAACCATCTCCAGTATGATTTTCTTTTATTTTCCTTGTTTTTTGATTTTTTTTATTTAATGTTTGACATGATATCTACTATTGTCTTGAATCCTCTTTGCTTTTCTGATATATTTCATCATAAATCTTATCCCTCTTTGCAGGTTTATGGAGCCAACATTGTCAGAAATTCCTATAATGGTAATAGAAGGAAACCATGAGTTAGAAAAGCAGGCTGAAGACAAGACTTATGTATCATACAGTTCCAGGTTTGCATTTCCATCTGAAGAAAGCGGATCATCATCAACATTTTATTATTCTTTTAATGCTGGGGGAATACATTTCATCATGCTTGGTGGCTACACTTCCTATGACAAATCAGGCAAGTTCACTATCTACCTGTATAGTGCTTTTGTTTTCTGTAATCAAGTTGTGTCCTCTCATGAGCCTTGGACTTTTCACAACACAGTCCCACGCCTTCACTGCGCCAGATCCCATTGGCTTTATGGGCTGCATTTAATTTTAACCTCTATATACTGGCTCTTCTATCTTTTTTATTTTCTGAGTGATACAGTGGCAGCAAGTCACCCAGTTCCAGTAAAAGGTTTTTTTTAATGAAACAATGATCAACGATGACTTTCTGTCCATTGAATATGAGAAACTGAGTAGTGATAACTGTACTACACTTTCTCTCCTACTTTGGCACTACCACTCACAAAAGAGTGGGGCCATAATGAGTCATCAATATAATTTTCAAGTGAGGCCCCCACTCCTTTGTGAGTAGTAATGCCAAAGTAGTAAAACAGAAAAGTAGTACACTTAGCATTTTTCATTGATTTTCATTGAACATAACTTTTGCACAATGAATTTGCTGTTTTCAATATTTAATATATGCTAACAAAAATAACAGCCTATAAGTCCTGTTGCTAACCTGGAGTTCGTTTATCCCTACATTAGTTCATTGTGCTTTGACATTTGAGCTTACTTGGTTTCTGATGTGGTTAAGCGCTTAGAAAATGCTTCTTATTTCATGACACATCCAGAATCTTGAAAATTGTTGCATAAATTTCTATTAAGGTGACTACATAGTATATAGCAACTTAATTGATTTCCATTTTTTTTTCATGGCAGGAGAGCAGTACAAATGGTTGGAGAAAGACTTATCAAATGTAGACAGAACAGTAACCCCTTGGTTGATAGCTACGTGGCATCCACCTTGGTACAGCACCTACAAAGCCCATTACAGGGAAGCAGAGTGTATGAGAGTGGAAATGGAAGACCTGCTCTATTCCTATGGTGTTGATGTAGTCTTCAATGGCCATGTAAGTGCACAAATTCATTCCGATTATTTCGTTGTTTTTCCCATTGAACCTGGCTGTGTGCAAGGAAATGATGGGAAAGGAAATAGGAGGAGAAAAGGAAAAGCATTTTATAAATTTTTCGGGTAAATTTTACAGACCCCCTCTGAGTTTGGTCTAGTTTTTTGATAACCCCCCTAAATTTTAAAATTGTAAACTTGACCTCCCTTAAGTTTGGAGTGTTTTAGAAAACCCCAAAAACATTTTCGTGACGGTGTTAGATGAACTGGTAGATAAAGATCAAAATACCCTTTTAAATTAAAACTCTAATCATCAAATTGGATTAAATAATCAATCATTAATAAAACTAATTAATCCCTAAATTGGACCAGACTTAAGGGGTTTTGATGAAAATTACAGTTAAAAAAAGGATATGAACGGGGTGTTTTCCCATCAGGGCAATTTGGTCATTTGGAACATGTGAATTTCACATTCGCAGTTAAATTAATGGCATTAGTTAGGGGTTTATCTGACAAAACTTAAGGGCCTTTATTACATTTCTAAAGTTTAGGGGGGGTTAACTAACTAATAAAGGGTCACCTCACCTGAAGAGGGATTTTGTTAAATTTACCTTGTTTTCTTATTCATTTCACTAGTTATACTTCTAAAAACTTATGAACTGGAAGAAAGAATGTTGCATTTTCTTCTGTTTGCTTTTCCCCCACACCCAATCACCACAAAAAAAAAATAGAAAAAAAGAAGCAAAAGAATAGAAAAGGAAGAACTTCGAGAGGCTCGAGGAACCAGATAAGCAATTAATCACTTGCTCCTTATCCTGCTTCCCTTTTATTTTGGATTATGATGTAAGTTTAGACCCACAGGCTGAACATGTTTCTCATTAGAGAAGAAAATTTGACTGCGTAAATGAATTGTTAGCATTGGACGCAATTGATGCCCCCGTGCTAATAAGAATCATCTCCCGTGTTTATCTCTTACCACCTTCCTCTTTAAACCAGTACTTGTGTTCTTTACCATCAGGTTCATGCCTACGAAAGATCAAATCGAGTGTACAACTACACATTAGATCCATGCGCTCCACTTCATATAGTTGTTGGAGATGGTGGCAACAGAGAGAAGATAGCTGTTAATCATGCAGATGAACCTAGCCACTGCCCAGATACATCAAAAGCAAGTGACTGGACAGAGAAATTATGTGCCTTCAACTTCACCACTGGCCCCGCCGCGGGAAAATTCTGCTGGGACCGTCAACCTGACTATAGTGCTTATCGAGAAAGCAGCTTCGGCCATGGAATATTGGAGGTAACCTTCTCTTAGATCTCTCACACACTTGTTAGCGCACCCTGATTGTGGATTAGGCCAATCTTTTGAAAAATTGATGACTAGTTCAAGATAATAGCCCTCGGTAGTTTCTTTGCTGATTTTCTCTCGTATTTAATATACTAAGGGGCTGTTTGTTTGCTAAAAAAAATGAGAAAACCCCCCGCCACGTATGATTCCAAGAAATCTCTCTCCGCCATATAGGATTTTGGTTTCAACCGATTTCCAAATCACACGTTTGTTTCGTTTTGTGATTTAAAGAAATGAGGGTGTCACGTAGGATGTCACGTTAGATTTTTGAGAAAGTATTTTCAGATCAAAATCCTCTGAAAACACTTGGAAATGTCACTCCAAAGAATTTTTAATTACTAAAACTACTGTTGAAACGACGGCTGGGAATAAAAAGGATTATTTAATTACTGAAAATACTATTGCTTTTGCGGTTGATTTTTATTTTTATTTTGATGTTCAAACAAACACAAGAAATGGAACTAGATGATTAAAAGTCAATATTTAATTGCTGAAAACACTATTGCTTTTGCGGCTGGGTTTTCTTTAAATGTGACGTGGCAGAGATTTCATTGCGAAACAAATAAAAAAAAAAGAAAAGTGAGAAATGTGCTGAAATGTCTTGAAATAGGTTGGAAATGTGTGTTTTCCATTTCCTTTTTTTTCGGAAAACATCCAAACAGGCCCTAAGCAAGAAATCTATATTACTTGGAAAAAAATGAACGAGAGCTATATAGCTGGAACAACGAACATTAAAGAAATTATTACTTGCGTGTTCTCATAGGCGGCTGTAGATACGTATTGGGGTGCAGTTGCACCCTAAGAATTTACACATTTCATATGTGCCCTTATATTATTTACAATCTGTTCCCCATAAATTTTTAAAAATTGCACCCAATTAATCTATCTAAAATTAAATGACTTAGTAGAAAATTAAATCGGATCATTTAAAGTGCATGGAGTGCATTTCCATTAGATATTATAGTTTTATATTTTTATTTTTAGGTAAATAGATACTTATTATTGGCTCCCCTAAAAATAATTCTGGATACACCAGTGTGTGTTCCAGTGTCAGGTTCTCATTATCTGTAATTATATAACGAATCTTGGACATGGAAACCTATATGCATATTGGCAGCACACACTATGACAATCTTTTTGTCGGTAGATATTGAAGTTATACATGTACGTGCCTTAATTATTTAGAACTTTATAAGTCATCTTAAAACCAATCATGTTATAAGTGTATTATATATGCAGTATATGGACTGTATGCATATTTGCACTGAATAAATAGATAATGCATATCATTTGTGCACATGTAGTACTTACTATTTGCTGGAATGTTGCAGTATTGGGTTTTAATCTCTCTTTAAAATCTGGACTAATAAGCTTTCCTTAGTTACTCACTGCATCAAGCTTTATTACCTTAGACCCGCGCATTCCTAAAATAAACCAGTTCTTTTAAAGGTTTAATGATGTCTCGCAAGCTATGAGTTATTAAAGGTCCAATATGTTGCAGAGGTGTTCAAGCTCTGGCTCTCAAAAAGTTAGAATATTTAGTTCTTATATAATTTCTATGTTTGTTCTGCCAGGTAAAGAATGAAACCCATGCGTTATGGACTTGGCACCGGAACCAAGATTTATATGGAACCCCCGGAGACCAAATTTACATAGTAAGACAGCCCGATAAGTGTCCTACCGGACCAAATGAGAGGTCTGCCGAACCAAAGCCAGCAGCTGCAGACACCCAAAACTTACTGAAATCAGCAACGCTCGGTGCACTAAATTTACCTCGTTCAATCGGTGCTTTCTAGTTATATAAATCACCAAGAAGCATGCCACAGAAATATACAAGACTAACTGTATATATACTGGATACACATACTTTCAGCCGTTACTGTAAGAGCAGAAAAGAAAGCAGAGTAGGAGAAGATGGATACAGAGATCTATAGACTTGATTCCTAGAATTTATACAGGATTTAGGAGTGTACTGATATGTATAGGTTTTGAGAAAGCTGCAAGAGGATATGAGTAGGTTAAATGAAGACTCACAAGGTTCATGTACAACATTTTGGCACATGATGATGAGTATAAACTGAATATAATGAGTTGGCAGTGCTTGTATGTAAATACGAGTCATTACTTCGAGTTCATGTACACAAGGTTCACGTACAACATTGTACACCCATTACTGCACTGCAATTCTGATAGTATATTTTCATGCTACCTATTGGAAAATAAGACGAATTCTCTTTTCAATACAAGGTTAAGGGGCTGTTTGTTTTGCTTCTTTTGCCCCTGATTCCCTGCCAAAACTGACAGTCTGCTGTAAGTTTTGACAGCTTTCTTGCCAAAACGTCCCTAAAAAGAGAGTTTTGGCAAGAAAGCTGCCAAAACTGACAGCAAACTGTCAGTTTTGGCAGGGAATCAGGGGCAAAAGAAACCAACCAAATAGCCCCTAAAGGGACCTCTATCTTTTTTAATTTTTTATTTCCTTTTTTTAATTCGTTTTGAGTACAATAGTTGTGCAAAATAAAATAGTAATAAGCCGTAGCATCAATAAGAAATTAATGAAAACTCATGACGTATTTATGGAGTGGAGCTGCTATTATGGGCCTAAGACGGCAAGACGTGAAGGAACGAATATTATAGCAATCATGGCAGGAAAGAAGCAAAACTTAGAAAAGAATGCACATCTGATGCATGAAATAGTCATGAATTATGAAGCCCATCAATGCTAGGAGCATGCTCCATTGATGGATTCCTCGTGACAGCTTTAATTGACAGCGATATAATTAATTTGATTTATAAAGTTAGTTACTAGCCTACTACTATAGTATCTTGCAAGACTCTCTTTTTCCATAGTTACTGCAGATGAGTTCACATGGACTTCTCAAGAGGATCCCACGGCCAAACAGCCTAAAGCATTCCCTACCCTTTTATTTTATTTTAGGGGTTGTTCGGGCGCACACGACGCACGCATGTATGACATATAAACTTGAGATGTGGAGTGTTGAAATAGCAGACGGTGCATTCTAAATTGAGCACAACATTTTTGTTAATTTGTTTCACGTATGAGGGCAATTCCGTTAATTAATTTTTTTTCAACTGTCAGGCGATTCTTGCAAATGTTAGTGCATTTCGGTTGATTCTTCTAAACGTGAGGGCATTTTTAAGTTGATTTTTCAAACTTGAAATCATTGGCATTGCTTTTTACAAAACTAAGGGTGCCTTCTTCGAATTTTCAACGTGACAAGTTCGTACTTGATAATAAGAGATTGGACCCAGCTGTAAGGTGATAGATTTCTTGGTTTCTACTTTCTTATTTTGAACGAACGGAGCAAGAGAATATTTCCAAGTAAACATAAAGATGCATGCATCATTCATTGTCTCGTTGTGCTATCATCTTTTTTTTTTTATAACATATACGGCCGTTCGACTCGGAGTAACATAACAACTTTGATTCAATAAGCAATCACGAGTCCTTATTCTTCATTTATTGCCACATATTGTGCTTCTACTTCCTAGCTCTCCTCCTCTTTGTGTCTTTTTTTTTCTAGTTAATATTTTTATTTTTTTTATTTGTTTTTTTTTCAGTACATCTCGCCTTGGTTACTGCAACACTTTAAAACTCGTTGATTTCTTGATTTGGTAAAAAAAATAAGCTTCTAATCAGAATGCAAATCTTTCGGAGCATCAGACTAATCGTCCAAGCGAGGGACGCCCCTGTTCATACCGCAGCCATGGAATTACTAGAAAGAGTTCTCTTTTTCAATTATTTTAAGAAATACTCTCTGTTGAATTTTTCAATGACATCCGTAGCTCAGGCCGGCGGCCATAGAACTCTCCCAAGAAGTCGCAGATCCCAGCATATTAATTCGTAATAATTGTCATATTTTATGATAATATAAAAATAATGTAGAGGTACGTATCTGTCCCCAAAGCTAATGGGCGGGCCTCCTTTTAAAATTAAAAAAAAAATTGTGGCCCAACTCAAAAGACTCAATTCTATGACTAATAAACAGATACATACATAACAAGAAACCAATTGGAAAATAAAAAATGTAGACGTATCTGTCTCCAAAACTAATGGGAAAATAAAAAAATTGTGGCCCAACTCAAAAGACTCAATTCTATGACTAATAAACAGATACATAAATACAAGAAACCAATTGGAAAGTAGGGCGACACTTGTTGTTTAGGTAGAAAGAAAATTCTAATTCTATCATGACAACGGAAACTGAAGACAGACTCGATCGGCTAATTCTTTATTGATTTATTAGATCACTAACCTGGAGCTGACAGCGTCAACGAAAGGACACGGAAAGCACCATAATTTCAAGATTCTCCAAATAATTGAGGCCCACTTGTAGACAATTACCACCTAAATTGAGCAGTCCCCAACTCAAACTGATTTAAAAAAGTACAGGGATTTTGTATACACCCTTTAAATTAGTGTGTTTTTCGATTTGGTATGTCTAGTTTCTCCGGCGACATTAAGGCGCTAAATATCAAATTTCTGCTGCAATGAAAGGATGAACGGTCGCCACCCACCGACGAAGAATTTGGCACCACGTGACCTTCTCGCAGTGACTTAATTAAAGTTGTTCCCCATGCTGCCACGTAAGAGTTTAAAAGAGTCCACAAGAAAGCCACGCGACGGTAACGCTACACTTTCGTGTCAGATTCTTCGCCAACAACGAGCATCCATTCATTCATTCCTTGTTGCAACGAGAAAGAAATGGCAGGAGGAGAAACTGAATACACCAAATTAAAAAGTGCGTCCTACTAGAAAACAATCCTCCAATCAACAAGTTATCAACTGTGCAGGCTGGCTACAGTGAGTAAAAGGATTTGACTACTAATGATATTTTCACATCCTGGTTATAAATAGCTAGCCTACCAAATTCGATGGTTTCTTGATTCGGGGTTGGCGTTCCTTCCACATTGAACATTGATTTGGACGCAAACGATGGGCGCCGGCGTGACGTGGGCTAGATAATTTTGACCCCTCAAATTCCAAGATGGACGAGTAAACAGAGGTTAAAATCAAAAAAATAAAAATAAAAAAATTTAAAAGAATCGTGCATCTTCCTTTTCTCTTACCTCCGGCCACAAAGGACACATTTAAATGGGCTCTCTTACGCCTTTATAGGATGAGCAAAAAAAAATTCCGTTGGAATTTGAATGCATGCGGATGAATTTCTTGTCGCCTTGTCAATCAGATCTTACATGTTCACCCTTCATTTGCTTTTGATAGGAAAATGCTACAGGCACACCCCCTCTAATCATACTCCTCTCTTGCTACAGTACACTGGAGCCTACATGAGAATTAAAAAAAATTCTCATGTAGGCCTCAGTATACTGTAGCGAAAGAGGAGTGTGGGTGGGAGCGTGGTTAAGAATGGTGACTGTAGCACCACCTTTTTTATTGTGGATTCAAAGGGTTTTATAGTTTATTTGGAATACAACAGCTGAGCCAAAGGGGTGCCCTAGAGGAACCGGAACCGGCACCAGAGATGATAATAAATTAGATGGATAATGTAGTTTTATTTTGGGAAACAATGAGATCTGAAGAGGCATAAGAGGTAAATAAGAAAAAATGCCCTTAACTCCCTAATTAAAACTAATTAATAACAACAGCCACCTCATGAATAGGTGCGTAGACAACTAACCCAGTTGGGTCCTCCTAGCACTCCCCTTGAAGATTTGAGGTGCAGATGTGTAGACAAACTAACTTTTAGGCGACGGATGCAGGCTAAGTAAGATGACCTTGCGAGCGATATATACATGCATCCGACTGTATTGTAAATTACCAACTCTGTAAACTGTGTTCAATCGACCGCCATCACAATGACAACAAAAGATCCTAATTCCTTAAAGACGAAAGGTGGAATTGATTGTTTTTTTTTTCTTCCCTGGATTTAAATCAGAAGATATCAAGAACCTCGACGATGGGACCGTTGCAAAGGGGGCAATTACCTCGCCCCACGAACAGCTCCCTCGAACACACCCTGCAAAACGTATGGCCCGCAGGGGATGAACGCCGCCCCTTCTTTCTCCGCCATGCACACGCAGCACGCGTGCGAAACCGCCGCGTCGCCGTCCCCGCCGCCGTCGAGCTCGGCCGCGCCATCGACGCCGCCAGCCGCCTCTCCTCCTCCCTCTCCTCCTCCCTCTCCCTCAGCTCCATTAGAGTCATCAACGAGACTCTGATGCCTCCGGTCTGGGCGACGTGGGCGCCGATCCGTCGCTCACGCGTCGGACGGACGGATCCGGAGCCCGATCCGTCAGACCCGCGCACCACCGGCTCCCTCGCCGTCGGATTGAGAATCCTCCTCCTCCCTGATCCGTCGAGGAGAGTCCGGCCGCCTCCGCCGCCTCCGGGGTTGGATGGCGGCTGCCGTGAGGCGGCGGCGGATTATCTTCTCGGCCTCGAGGACGGTGGCTAGGGTTACGGAGCCTCTACGGAGGAGGCGGCGGGGACGGCGGGCTCGTTGGGAACCTGAGTTGGTCGCGGAGGTTGGAGGAGGATTGGAGGACGAGAGCTGATCGAGAGCGTCATCCGCTGGCGGATCGCCGGAGCCTCCATCAGGAAACTCGAATTTTTGCAGGAACCGGATAAAATGGGGGGACAAAAACCCTAATTGATGAAGAATTTGGGGATTTGAATCGCCAAGAATCGAGCTTTAAAATTGGAGAGGCAGACGCCGACAATTCGAGAGCGGGACTCTCGTGTTTTATAATGGATGGACATCGGTGAGTGCATATCGGTTTTTGACCGAGAGAAGTTGGAGAGGGTAGTGACGTCATTCATGCTTTTGTTTGTTTGTTATCGGGCGGCTCTTTTGGAGTTCAGGTCTTTGGCGGCAAACTTTGCTCTTTAATTTTGTACTCTACAATTTTTATTATTGAGCTTCCTCAACCTTTTCTTTTGTGCTCCGAAAAATTGTTGCGTACATAATTAAAACTAAGGGGTTATAGAGTAAAACTATGAAGTATTTAAGTGTTGTTTAGCCCTTTCTTTTGTACTCCATTAAAACTACGGCGTCCTTAATGGATCAAGGGGAAAATGCTTCCACCCTCTAGGGACTGTTTGGTTGGCCGAGAAACTAAGAAAAAGAAATCAAAACATCCAACACACTCATGTGAAGGTGTTTGATTTTTTCTTTTTTTGTGTTTGGTTGAGAGAAGAAAAAAAATAGATATTGTGTATGTATATCCCAGCCACTAGTAAGATATTTTGTGTTTGGTTGAGAGAAGAAAAAAAATAGATATTGTGTATGTATATCCCAGCCACTAGTAAGATAATATTGTCATGAGTCACAAATTTAAGGAAATTCATTTCCTCTCAAAATGTTATGAAATTGGTTTGGAAACATAAAAATGAGTCTCACAACCTATTTCCCATGAGTAATCTCCCAAACTTTGGTTTCTAGGAAATGAACCAAACAACCCCCTAGAGATATAGGTCCATGTCTTATCTCCCGAGTTGACTAGTCAAGGATTAAAATACTTTCATTAAACCTTTAATCTATCTCCTTGGTGGAACATTTTAGTTTTGCCCGCCCCCCCCCCCCCCCCCCCCCCCCCCACATCTCACCTGCTAATTACCCATCTGAACGGCCGCTAACCCGCCATCCTACCATATCCTCCCACCACCTTTCCTTGAGGTTGATCCTTGACATTATTTTCACCTTTCCGTCATTTGCTTGGCTCTATTCATAGCTCACTCGGAGCATTATTTCATTTTTGATGGATAAGCTATACGTTGAACATGTAGACCTTAGTAGCTGAAATTCTAACCTTATTTGACTTGCTTTTAACACCTCCTGAAGAAGAAGAAAAAGACATCTTCGCTGGTTCAAGTTTCAAGGATGATGGGGTTTTGTGTTATGATGGTCTCAAGGGGGGGGGGGGGGGGGGGGGGGGGGGGGGGGGGAGGTGGGCACCTTATGAAAGAGATGCGCGTGATTTAGGTATTTTCAAAAATTTAAGTAAATGCAGCCAAGGATAATGGGGTCTTTGTAAGAATTGTCTTTCTTAGGGGGGTAAAAAAAATAGCGAACGGATGATAGTCAAGGGTTAGGTATTTCTTCTGTGACAAAGCAAAATCCAAATTCTATCTTTCTTTCTATTTCTTAACAAAAGTAAACGGATGATAGTGAAATAAAAACTACAAGAAGAGCATATTAGCTAAGTCAAAGTTAATTTACATACTTGAACAATTTCTTCTCATTGATAGTTGTCTGAGTTTCATAAGTAGATCGATGTGTCACCATTATTTCGACTTGTGGGCTTCTAAGTGACACACATCCAAGACTTCTACAATCAAGAGCATTGGCATTTTCAACTCTAGTTATTAAGGGTGCTAAACTGTATCTGTATCTAAGGAAATATCCGTAATCATATCTGTTAGGATACGAATATGGTTACTCAAATTTATAACCGATAGGTTATGGTTACGGATATGGTTTTGTAGTGAAATATCCGCATTTGTATCCGAAATATCCGAATACATATTAGTCATACTCTTACGATAGTTTCGATTCTTAAATTATGGATTTGTGGTTAATTTTAATGATCAAGATGTCTAATCTTAGCTTTTTAGTTATAATAAACATATTAACGACCCCTTTTGTGTCACATGAACTATGTTTTTCTCAATACTCTCTAGTTTTCTCATATCCCTTTTGTATCCACATGCATATCTGCTTATGTATGCGTATCTATATCTGTAACCGTATCCGATTTTAGTGGATATGGATATGAATTTTTCTTACCGAGGTATATCCGTATCCGAGATGGGTAAGCGGATATGGATATGGTAAGTTGTTGTAATTAATTAAATGATTGAGTTCTTTTACTTAATTCTTATGCAAATATGATTTTTTGAGGGGTACATTTGCATAATATTTATTTCTTTCCTTATCCTCTTCTCTGTATAACGCTTCTCTTTATTAATATCTGATTCCTTCGCACTCTCCTTTTTTTCCCTCCGAGTGGAAGATTCTTCCCCATATGGTGGTGACGATCACTCAACAGAAAAAATTCACAAGGCTATTAAAAGGGATCTCAGGGAAGTCTGAAGAACACGGAAAAAAGTGAGCAATCTCTATTCTCTCTCTCATAATTCTCTACAAGATTTTGATCTCTGGTTTTAATTTGTCGGGCAAACATCCATTGAGCAAGAGACCAAAGTTCGTAGTAAACTTTGTTGCAGTCCTTCTTGGGGGGTTCTTACCACTAGGCGTGGCCGCATCGAATCGCCTCTACGAAGGCGGTGACTATTGTTTTAGGGCAGTGATCACACGATTAGCCCTTTCTTAGGCCTGCGTTTCTAACCTGTTTTGGATTTTTTTTTTGGATTATTTGCAGTGATTTTTTCTAACAATCTACAACAATAGTCTTATTATATTATTTTGTTTCAAATAATCAATCTGTAATATTGTGTTCTGTCATTCATTTTGTTTGCCTAATTTCTAATTTTCCTAATCTCTAAGTTTCAACTGTTACTTTTCTGTTGCATACAATCAGTTTGTCTATTCGTTCAATTCTATGACTCTGTTTTCTGCAAATTGACATCCCATTTCTGTAATTCACCTCTCATCAATTTTGCTCTCTACTTTGTGCCCTCTATCTAATATATGTGAAAGCGGCTTCTCTTTTCTGTGTGGGGACCACGTGAATTGTTTCACGTGAACGAGTGAAGCCGCGTGAATTGTTTCACGCATGAACTGGACGCGGAACCCAAGGCCCACCCGAGTTCATTAATTGTGGCTATAAATGCACACGGAAATTTATGCCTAGGGTTGTGCAAGGAGTCTTTTGATTGGCAGCTGCAAGTAGCATTGAGGGCTTTGTTTTCTTTTGCGGCAGGAGAAAAAGGCAGAGCAATTGAGCGCAGGCTTTGCGGCTTGGACAAAAAGGTGAGAGCACAGAGGTTGGAAGCTACAGTTGAAAAGAAAAGAAGAGGCTTTTCTTTTAGGGTTTTCTTGTGCATCCTTTTTTGTAGAGAGATATTTGTGAGGGATTTGAGAGAGTTTGTTTGAGGGTTTAGATTGAGTGATTGTAAACCCTAGTTGTATTCTCTCCCTCTATTAGTAGATCTCCCCCCTCCTTGCCCCGTGGACGTAGGCAATTTGCCGAACCACGTAAAAATTGGTTGTCTCGTTATTTGTGTGATTTGTAATAGCTTTTTAGGTTCCCTCGACGCGCAGTCCTAGAGCTGACGAGAGGAAGAGCTAATATCCTACTTTGATAGGATATAGGCTTCAGATTCTTGTTCCCTTTGAGAAACAAGAATTCTTATTGCGACCTGGAGGCACACTAGAAATAAGATATCGGGTACATCCTCTCCATATTGGGCAAGAAAAGTTGAAGGTCCCCAACTTTCCTCAGCCACTTATAATCCCCATCATAAGCAACACATGTTTCAAAGTCAACGAAATCCCCGAAGAGGAAGGCTGGTTTGATGAGCGGTTTACGGCTTAGACTTTCAAATTTGGCATATGTGACTAATGTCCGAAGAATGTCAAAGGAAGCCTGAATGATCGCTTCAACATGGTCTTTGTGGTGATATGAAAAACAGGGAGCTCTTGGCGTAGATTGAATGTCATGTTTTGATCTACACCACCTTTGTGACTGAAATGATGGCGAAAAGGGAGAGGCTCATTGGTGTGACGTACTTCAAAAGCAAAGAAAATAATTAATCAAGTACAAAACCAAATCGAACGTGGAGGTCGAATCCTGCGTCGGAAAAATGAAACACGGAGGTCGAATCCTGCGTCGAAAAAATCGAACGCGAAGGTCGAATCCTACATCGAAAAAATTAAACGCGGAGGTCGAACCTTGCGTCGGAAAAATTAAACGCAGAGATTGAACCTCGCGTTAGTGGAATTTTAAGCGCGGAGGTCGAAACCCCCTTACGCTTCAAATTCCAAACGATTGAGTCCCAGCCCTGCGTTATTGAAACGAGTTTTCTCGTTGATTCAAAGTTTAGAACTCGCTGTAGCAAGTTTTACAGTCACAAAGGTCACACTTACCACCGATTAAGGGAAACTGAGGCGGCGGCACACCTGCCTGAGTCACAGCACCGCCGGCCGGTGAAGACGACAGCAAACTCTGAGCCGTGGTGACAACGAGCTTGATGGGTCGAGAGACGATCTTCTTCCTGGGCGCCATTAATTTCGTTTGATGGCAAAGATGAACAATGTTCACCGAAGATGAAATAGAAAACTAAAATCTTTGTTATAAATTCGGGGAAGAATGGAGAAGAGTCGAATGACTTTTGATTTGACCCTAGCGGTGTATTTATAGACAGCTGTGAGCTATCGAATCGGAACGAGATCCTAGGCTATAATCTCGCCCAAACGTGATCTTCGTGTCAGTGTTGGTTGAACTTCCAAATGCAGAATTAACCTCTACGTTACAATTCTTCCCGCATTTTTAATTCTTAAGCGCAGAATTCACTTACGCGTTTTAAACGCCACAAAAGGAACACCCTAACGACCAAGATGTTGGCATAGCTCTAAGTAAACTTAAAGAAGCTAACATTAGCCATCAAGGTGACCAAAGCCGAGAAGAAACTGATTGATGACAAACAGCGCTACGCAATCTCTTGGATGAGTACAGGCAGGTTAAGATTAATAACACTAAAATCATTGAACTCAATCAGTCACGCAACTCATTTTTCTGAATGGCTTAACATTCCAATAAAGGTTAACAAAGCCAAAAGGTGCTTAACCTCACCGAAGAAGACCTCGTTGACAAGTTTGCAGTTAGTATTTCTACAATAGCTTCGTTATTATACCCGCAGCTACGTGTTGAGTGTTCATCAATGCCTACAAGAATTTTTCTGGGTATAGGATACGCCTCATCATAGATTGAGTGGAGTATCTCAAGGATCCAAACAAAATCCAAAAAATACACCTCGTCATAGATAAAGTTGAGTATCTCAAGGATCCAAATAAAATCTAAAAAATACACCTCATCACAGATTGAGTGGAGTATCTCAAGGACCCAGACAAGTTCGTTATCATCATTGTTCTCGGTCGGTTCAATAACGATGGGCTTTAGTTTCTTTGACTAAGTTCATTGACATCAAGACACAAAATTTACCTTATTTGGTTTAAGGAAGTTGAATCACTACGTTCCGACAACCGAGTTCACGATGTCTTCAAATCAGACAGAGTGAATGATCAAGCAACAATATCTCGGGATCCAAAATATTCTGAAAATTTGTCTCGGTCAACCGCGAACTTTCAAAAACTTTGGAGGGGGTTCTATAGGCTGTCTAAAAATCACAATAGATAACTGATCACTATCAAGCTTCCATCAACATATCGAAAAAGAAAGTTACAATCCGATGCCTTTCATGTTAACAAATGAAGGCTGCAAGTGGAGGACTTTTCACATAGATCGAGAGGAGTTACAATTCAACGACCTTTCTGACGACTAATGAAAACTCTATTTAGTGGTCTTTACCATCAACTGTGAGAAGGTACAATTTGACAACTTTCACGCCCCAAAACAGCCAAGGCGAGGATCACTCAACAATGGTCTTTGCAGCGCTCTAAGGAAGAGGTTATAAGTCACTAGCCCCTTTCTAAACACAGAATTCACCTTCGCGTTTTAGTTCTTAAAACACAGGCGACCCTGACGTTTCCAACCCTCAACAAATAAAACGCGGGCAGCCCTCATGTTTTTCAACATCCAGCGGGTGCCCAACTCCGCGTCTCCAGTCTAAAATGTGGAGTTAGGGTCTTGAACGCCAACTTTGGGCGTTTGACTCATTCAAGCATGAGTCAAACGGTTTCAAAACCGTTTTTCCCACGATCTGAGGAAATCGTGCCCACTTAGGAGTGGATTAAGGGGTCAATTACAACCCCTTATCCTCCTGTAAAAGCCCAACAAACTCAACAGAGAAGAAATGGAGAAAAAAAGGGTGGATCCGAGGTGAGATATTTTGGGGGGGATTAGTCAGCCTTTTATCACAAAAAATCAGCATTTTCTGGCATTGAGAAGATCAGATAAGGAGAGAATCTTGAAGAAGATTGACATTCTCAACTTCAGCAACAGAAGATCTACTTGGCTTATTTTACCGATTATTCGGTTTCAACAACTCTTTTCATAAGAGTTTAAACTCGTTCTGAGTTGCAAAACTCGTTAAGAGTTCATAATCAAACTTTCCACGCAAGTTATTCGTTCCATTGAATCGAGACGTGCGGATCGTCAACGGAGAGCAAATTCGACGTAAGCATTCGAAGGAGGCACTCCATCGCTATCGTGAAGAACCCAGTTTTAAACAAAGGAGAGAATTCAGATCAATTCTCTTCTCTTTTGTAATCGGAATTCAAATTGTAATTTGGATTGAGAGAATATAAATCAAATTTCTTTCAATTTTTTTTTTACTATAAATTTTCCACAAACAAAGAGATATCCAATATTAACTTTAATTATGTTCCAATAGCAGAAAAGAGAGTACACCTGATAAAGTGAAATAAGAGTGAAATATCTCAATACACAAGAGTCAACTAAAATAGTACTAAGACACTCAGCCTCCAAAAAAATACAACTCTAGAAAAAACTAAACTCATAAATAATCTATTGTGGAGCACTAACTACTACTTATAATCGACAGAAGTCTACACTGAGTTCCCGTCAACCTGCAGCTCTCTGACCCTCTGACTCACTGCTTAAAAAAGATAGAAACGACGAGCGTAAAAATGCTAGCAAGAACATCTCCAACGCCCCCAGGGGAAAGGGGGTTAGATGTATAAAAATATTGCTCATAGAATATAAAAATATACAAATCATATATCTTGAGCTAAGTGGAATTCAGATTTAGAAATGCACAACACGAGAATGAGTACGTTGAGCGAAATGATCCAAATAAGGAAACCCTTATATATATACCACGTATCTAAAATTGTGTATCGGTAAATATAAAACCCAAATCGTATAAATAAAGAATCAACAAGGAAAAATACACCATCATCATCTCACACAAGACAATTGGTATATGTTGTATCATAGTATCTCACGCTACCCTCAGGTAGGTAGCATAGAAGCAAATGTACAAACTTGTGAAGGCCTCGTCAAAGTATTCATCATCACATAAGAATGTCAAGTGTTGGATTACATTAACAATCGTACTTGTCTGAGTTCTAGGCTCCCTAAATATGTAGAGTGTAGTCATCCACAATATCTTGCGGCTCACAGACTAACACATTCGGAGTGCAGTCACCCGCTATATCATGCAGTACACGAACATGCGTACTCAACCACTAAAACAATGATGCATCACAGAGTGTAGTCGACCGTGTTCTTATTGCGGTGCATGGACTAACGCACTTAGAGTGTAGTCTATCACGTTCTCATTGCAGTGCGCAGACTAACGCACTCAAGCATCCACAACTACCATAAACTAAAAACAACATCACTCCCTATCGTGAAAAAAATATAAAACATTAAATGACGCACATCAATAGGCTCACGCATATTCAAATCCAGTACGTGCACTCTCTCCGGGTCACGCATGTGTATCGACGTACGACTTGTACTTCATATTTGTGATCAAACGCACGTGGGAAAATCAATGTTTACTAAACTGCCCTAAATCAGTCAACCGATGTATCTCATCGGTCGACCGGCGGCGACGTGCACAACATTGGTCAAAAAATCCAGCCTTGATCAGTCGACCAAAGTCAACTGAATACATGTGTCGGTCGACCAACCAGGGAAAAATTTCAGTTCCTGTAACACAATTGGTCGACTGATTTGCTTGATCAGTCGACCGACCTTAGTAAAATTTTCAACTCCTAAGAAATGTTATATTCTCTCAAAAATTCATCAAAATCAAAAATTTGCAAAGAACTCATATATAAAATCTCAATTTAGTGCAATTAGGGTTTACTCTGAAAGATGAAAACACAAATATAAAGATTTGAGGGATTCTAATAACCCTAACATGTTTTTGTCTGAAAATTCATCATGAAAGCAAATAGATTAATAAAATATCATGTTAGATTTACTTCAACCTTCAACCCAATTTAAAGAAATTCATTTCATAACTTTTTAATTCTGAAAGATTAAATCTTTATGTCATACAGATAAAAGGTATGATCTTTACACATAAAATAGGTTTTAAAATCTAATAAAAACTAAGAAAAATGGGGACGAGATTGGAGGAGATGAAACTCGCCTCAAAATTCATGTTGATCTCTCAAACGCATGAGAGTCTCGATCCTCCTTCGTCAAAAGGTGTAGATCTCTCCCTCCTCTAGGTCTTTACTTCACCAATCTCTCCCAAAACTCAAAACTAATGATTTAGGGTTTTGGGGTCGCTGCTGCAACGTAAAAGATGATGAAAAAGAGAGAAATTTAGGTGTGTGTGTGTGTGTGTGTGTGTGTAATCAAACAGGCCCAAACTGATCCGACCCAAAACCTAAATCTTGTGCACCCATCGGTTGACCAATGCCAAGGATCAGTCGACCGACCAGAGGTGGTTTTAGCCAATAGGTTCTCATGTATATTAATGCACATTTACACATACATGTATATATACATATAATCGATCTCGAATCGATTACAAATATATACATTCATCCCAAAATACTATCAACTATAATAAACCTCATTTAATATTATTTTCCATAATAATTTCAAATTCACAGGGTTTTACATTCACTCCTCCTTAAAGAGAAATTTTCCCCCTAAATTTAGCAAATATAAATCACAAAACATGTGTCATATACACAATATTTACTCTTAACATCTAGAATGTGAATACTCCCACTTAACTTTTAATTAAACAGAACTAGTACATCGAGCAAAAAATCCAAACAAAGAACCCGTCATGTATATGTCATATGTTCCGAATATTTAGGTGTTAAGTGTTAATACCCACATTCCAGCGTGAAATGTGAAAATGCGGCTATATAGATATAATGAACACAAATAATACTATAGTTAACAATATACCTGCTCGAAAAGATATGGATAGTTGTGACGCATATCTTCCTCGTGTTTCCAGGAAGCTTCTTCAACTCCCTTCCTGTTCCACTGCACTTTAACTAATGGGATCACTTTATTCCGAAGTTTCTTGTCCTCTCTAGCAAGAATACGAACTGGTATCTCAATTGTAGTTAAATCTATCTGAAGTTCTAAGTCTGACACATCAACCACTCACTGTTGTTCTTCGTCTCTAGCAAGAATTTCAAGAAGAAGAATCATTCTCATCATCCTAACCAACATCTCAATCTCTCTAGAAACCACAAACCTTTTAGCCAAAACTCTAAGACTAAATTTTGCTATGTCTGTGGGAGAACCAATCATCTTTTGACTCAGTGCTTCTACCGTAAGAAAGCTCCTATCAATACTTCTGTAGGTGGAAATGGTGGAGAAGCAAGTCATAGGGTTAACATAGAAGAAAGTAACTCAGACTCCTTTAGGTTGGCTTCCTCTTCTTACGTAGTAATTTTTACCACTTTTTCTAATGACTGGTGGTTGGATTCTGGAGAAAATATTCATATTTCTTCTAATTGCTCTTGGTTTTCAACTTCAGGAAACAAGTGGAGGGAGTGTAATTCTAGTAGATGGCTCGACTAGATAAGTAATGGGAAGTGGATGTGTGGATCTAAAGATGACTTCCGAAAAGATTTTGACTCTCCATAATGTCCTACATGTACCATTACTTAGAAAAAATCTGATTAGTGAATTTGTTTTATTGAAAGTTGGATTTAGAATTGTCAAAGGGTCAAATAAGTTTGTAATTACCAAGAATGATATTTTCATTGGTAAAGGTTTTGTTTGTGATGGTCTTTCTAAGTTGAATGTAATAAGACCTTTTGATAATAAAAGTTCTTCTTCCATAATCTTAAATGTTAAATCTTGTAATGAATGGCATGGAAGGTTAGGACACATAAACTATGGAACCATTAGGAAAATGACATCTTTAAACTTAATACCCAAAACCAGGATAGATCTACCTTCTAAGTGTGAGATTCGTGTTCAAGCTAAAACCATTAGAAAACCTTTCCACTCTATTCATAGAGATTATGAACCACTAGAACTCATACATAGTGATGTTTGTGATTCAAACAGAATTCTTACTAGGGGTGGAAGAAGATACTTTGTAACCTTCATAGATGATCATTCAAAGTATTCTTATACGTATCTTCTCAAAACTAAAGATGAAGTCTTAGAAAAGTTTAAGATATATAAGGCAGAAGCTGAGAATCAAATTAAAAAGAAAATCAAGATCCAAATATCGGATCATAGGGGGAGTATACCTCAAATAACATGATCGAATATTGCAAAGAGTACGGTATTATTCATAAGGTGACTGCTCCCTACACACCTCAATCCAATGGGGTTGCTGAAAGGAAGAATAAAACTCTCATGGATATGGTGAATTGTATGCTTCTCAGCTCAGGAGCACCTGAAAACCTATGGGGTGAAGCACTCTTGGCTGCTTGCTACATTCTTAATAGGGCGCCTCACAAAATATCTAACATCACTCATGAACATTAGAAAGGTAGAACACCTAGAATAGATTATCTTATGGTTTGGGGATGTCTAGCTAAGGTATGGATACTAAAACCTAAGAAGAGAAAAATTAGTTTCAAAACTGTAGATGTTGCATTTATATGATATGCATTGAATAGCAACGCGAACCGATTTTTAGTAGTTAACTCAGATATTAGTGATATAACCAACAACACTATCATTGAGGCTCGAGAAGCAGTATATTTTGAAGATATATTCCCTTTCAGAGCTAGGACTCCTAGTGAGCTCTCTTCTAGCACACTTCCTTCTTCTAGCTTTGCCTCATCTTCCAGTACTCCACAATCTATAGAAGTAGAACCCAGAAGAAGCAAGAGAGGAAGAATTGAAAAGAATTTCGGAGAAGAGTTCTTTACCTTTTTGGTTTAAGGTGATCCAAACACCTACCAAGAAGCCATGGATTCTTCTGAAGCTCCTCGCCCCCTCAGCCCGCCACCAGGCCGTGACACCTCAGTCCCAACCCCGACGTCGCTCGCCCCCTCAGCCCGCCACCAGGCCGTGACACCTCAGTCCCAACCCCGACGTCGACGAGATCCGCCTCAACCACCTGAGGGAACCATTGAGAAATACAAAGCTAGACTAGTAGCAAAAGGGTATACAAAAAATTGACTACTTTGATACATGCTCCCCTTTAGCTAGGATTTCTACTATTAGAGTTCTTCTAGCCTTAGCTTTTATTCACAAGATGACCCTTCACCAAATGGATGTAAGACCGCTTTCTTAAATGGCGACCTCAAAGAAGAGATTTATATGGACCAACCGGAAGGATTCATAGCCAAAGGTCAAGAAAGAAAGGTCTACAAATTAGTGAAATCTCTATATGGGCTTAAACAAGCTCCTAAACAATGGCACCAAAAATTTAACAAAATCATTACAGAATATGGTTTTTCTATCAATGAGTTTGATAAATGTGTTTACTCAAAAGTTATTTTCAATGATTGTGTCATCTTGTGTTTGTATGTAGATGATATTCTTATCTTTGGGACCTCAATTGAAGTCATTCTAGAAGCCAAATATCATTTGTCAAAGAATTTTGATATGAAACATCTTGGAGAAGCTGATTTGATTCTTGGAATGAAAATCTCCAATACTTTTAAAGGCATTTCTTTGAGTCAATCCCATAGAATAAAGAACATGTTAGAGTAACTTGAATTTCATAAGTACAAACCTATGAGTATACCTTATGATTCCTCGGTCACCTTGAACAAACATGATGGTGAGCCTATATCCCAACATAGATATTCACAATTGATAGGCTCTCTTCTTTATGTGACAAACCGAACCAAACATGGCATTGCTTATGCAGTAGGTAGACTAAGTAGATACACTAGTAACCCAAGTCAGGAACATTAGAATGCATCAGAAAGAGTCTTTAGGTATTTGAGAGGTACAACAGACTATTGTTTAACTCATACTGGATAACCTAATGTGATTGAAGGGTATAATATGCTAACTGGGTCACTGATTCTGATAATGTGAAGTCTACTTCTGGATTTGTTTTTATGCTTAGTGGTGCTGCTATATTTTGGAAGTCTTATAAACAAACAGTGATTTCTAGAAGCACCATGGAGTCTGAACTTATAGCTTTAGATTCTTGTTGCTCAGAAGGTGAATGGTTGAAGAACCTTATATCTAAGCTCCCTTTTGTGTCTGGACCTATTCCTCCTTTATCTATTCACATAGACTCCAAATCCACTATAGAACTTTTAAAACAAAATACCATCAATAAAAAATTGAACATACATCTGCAGATAAGATTTAAATATGTGCATTGGACTTCGTAAAGTCAAAGAAAATTTTGGCAGACCACTTGACAAAGGGTCTATCTAGGAGTGCAATACTAGAATCATCGATGGGAATGGGGTTAAGCCTATAGTAGAGTTCACTGACAGCGGGAACCCAACATTTTGATGAGTTATTCTCATGAAAAAGGTTCAATGCGACAGAAACAAGCTTGATTGGTGATCTTGTGTGGAGCACTTAACTTCAGAGTTATACTTCTTTTGTAGTGTTGGATGCAATTATGACTAGCACCATGATAGCTACTCCCTCATTCCTATGGTGATAGTGCTCTTATGATGTGACTGTGCATGATGAGTTCTACTCTTAATAAGCCCAACCTTTATGGGGATTGCAATATCCAATCACAGTACCCTTGGAGAACTTACCTACGTGAGAGGAACCGTGACAGTCACGGTTGGGAACATAGGGCTGATTCCTAGTAACTCTCATGAGACGGTTATTGTGAGCATAGTCATTGACGCTCCAACCCACTCGCTCAATAAATGGATATAAATTATGTGTGCTTTTGTTAACTTCTGATCAAGGGGCCTAATTCAAGATCTAATCCATTATGCCCCTTAAATTGTGACAAATGTCATTAAGCAACGATTCAAAGCTGAAAGCTATCTTTTCCGAATTCACAATATGAGGTTGCCCGACCTATATTTTGTTACCATTATTATTGTTGTTATTTTTCTTCTTTCTCTTTTTATTCCCCGAAACTCAATCTTTGGGTGGGGGGAGGGGGGAATTGTTGGAATTAATTAAAAGATTGAGTTTTTTTACTTAATTCTTATGCAAATATAATATTTTGAGGGGTACATTTGCATAATATTTGTTTCTTTCCTTATCCTCTTCTCTGTATAACGCTTTCTCCTTCTTAATATCTGATTTCTCCGCTCTCACCTTTTTTTTCCTCCGAGCAGAAGATTCTTCCTTATATTGTGGCGACGAAAACTCAACGGAAAAATTTACAAAACTATTAAAAGGGATTTAGGGAAGTCTGAAGAACACGGAAAAAAAATGAGCAATCTCTATTCTCTCTCTCATAATTCTTTATAAGATTTTGATTTCTGGTTTTAATTTGTCGAGCAAACATCCATTGAGCAAGAGACCAAAGTTCGCAATAAACTTTGGTGTCGGCCTTCTCGGGTGTTTCTTACCACTAGGCGAGGTCACATCGAATCGCCTCTGTGAAGGCGGCGACCATTGTTCTAGGACAGTGATCACACGGTTACCCCTTTCACAGGCTTGCGTTTCTAAACTATGCTAATAAATAAGTTAGCTTATAAGTGGCGTTTTCAAAAGTTGGTGTACCCAGCTTTTAAAAAACTACCTTATAAGCTCACATGTATAAGCTAAGTTTGACCAAACAAGTTACTATTCTACCCAAATAATTTTTATAGGATTTTTATCATAAAAGCTAAAAGCAACTAAAAATCAATATAACTCATATATTAGGTGCCGTGTGCTCCATAAATTTGATGTCTAATGAAAAGTCAAATATGGACTGACATATAAGGTAGTTTTTTATGAAGGGCGAAAAAAAGTTTGGCAAACCAAAATGATCTATCATCTGAGGTTTACTTTATGTATTAACAATGAGGATATATTGACGACCTCCTGAATTGATGAGGCATTAAACATCGTCCTACAGTAAAAATGACAGTAATTCTTTTATTAAAATACTTCAGTTATATTAGCATAGTTTCAACGATCTATAACAGAATGAATTTTGCTAAGATTACCTATACGCCAAGAGCAAAGGGACGAATCACTCTCCTGATTTTTCTAAATTTCAAATCTCGAAATTCATTTGACGGCTAAAAGTAAAAAAAAAAAAAACACACACACAAATTTACAAACGCACAAGTTACCTGAACATGGCATATTTGAGTTACAACCTACAAATTTATGTTCAAAAGAGAGTAGGGAGGAAATGAAGTACACGTGAGACCAAATTATAGGCTCAAAAGAAAGGATTTGCAATCAAATGCAATGATAAACCTTGCTAGCCAAGGCTTATCCCTTAATTACATCTAATAGCGTATAAAATAATGTCGTTAATACCAGCTGTTACTTCAAATTAAAATTTGTCACCGTCTGATAACATCATCTGCTTGTCCTTCACATGGTGACGGCCATTATCTGCAACGTAAACCATATATAATCATCAGAATAATCGAACTGTCAGCAATCAATAAAATTTCGCGGTTTATTGTATCAATCATTCACAGTTTGGCAGCCTGCTTTCAGTTAGTTGTTAAGATTGGAGGACCAAATCCAGCGGTTGAGGATCCCCATGTTTCAAAATTTCTTTCAAGATAATGTTTTTCTTGTTGATTTTGGTACACCTATAATGTTCCCGTCACAAGGATTGTGAAGGGATATGGCCCTAGATGTGACCAGCTGTGCCCAAAAAAATTAATGTCAAAATTCTATGCGGATAAGGCTGGGTAGCTGGCTGTGTAACTTGTATGCTTCAGTTTCCTTTCTCAATGAAAATAATCAATGGGGTGTTAAGTAGCTCCATTGTAAAATTAGGATTTCAAATAGATATGCTTATTGAGAGTACTACAAAGAGAGTTAAGTTATATGCACATTACAAATGCAATCAATCTAAAGCTTTCAAAATTAAGAAGCATGGACTCAGACACTATGGAGACAAATAAGAACTATGTGATATATTGACACAATAAAATTCTGAAAAAAAAAATACGAGAAAATATAAATGACGCAACAAAGTCCTAAAAGCTGTACTCATTTTTCAAAATTGCAGTAGAAAATGAACACCATCTTCCATTACAGTGCCAAATTTACATGTTACTAGAAGTAGCAAGGAGGGAGCAATAAATATTGGAAATTTAACGACAATAAAAGCCCTGAGTTCAAATTTTTTTTAAAGTATTAACTTCTCACTCTTTCTAATAGAAATATTTCACAAGGCAATGAGCAACGAATAGCTAATCTTCAGCAATTAACATATGGGTAAGATAAAGGTCCTAATATATGTATCCCAAAAACAACCGTAACATTCTGATTTCTAATCTGTGACGAATATATGAAGCATCCAATTACGTAAGAGATTTTCAAATATTTCCAAACTGTAAACAAGGAATTGGTATATAGATCTTCATCACCAAGCATTAAAAAAGAGGAAATATTTAAAACCTCAAGATATTTTCCTAAGAATATGATAACTGGTGTCTCCATTGACCTTGTCTTAGCATATTCACAATTACTACAGCAACCATCATTAGAAGACTGCTCCACCGCTCATATTCAAAATCCATCAAAGACAAGTTGGGTTCAACTTCATGTTCTCAAGCTTACAGAAAAAATTGACAAGATTTGGGTCTTTTAGATCTGCAGGTTATTCAAAGCATACCTCAGGCATTATGTTCTTTCGTAAAACAAAAGATAGGCGTTTCTTTCAAGGACCTGTTGCAATGAGACCTCCTCTATTTCAAAATCATCAGCCTTAAACCAGGGGCATTGACCACCTTGGCTTTGCTCTCCTCTTACATATGCAACATAATGACCATGCGTAATGTTGACTCCCAAGTGCTCTACAATTCCTACGAGCTGATAAAGATACCTCTCGTCCCCCACAAACCTGCAATTAAATGGGAAACAATGCCTAATTATTTAGATAGACAATAAAAGGACTGCAAATTCCCTCATAAAAGGGTCATATGAATTTGAAATGGAAATAAAAGAAGATGTCATGAAGCGAAACATGTGAACATGCTAATTATATACACGCTACCAAATATACAGGAAGCCAAACTTAAAATGATAGTATACAATGCAATAATTTGCTTCAATGGTCGAAATAGCCTATCATTTTGAAGCTGCAAACGAGAGCAACAAAATTGAAATCGACCAGTTCTCTAGATTCTGCTGTCTAGAGGGTTGAAATCTCCCAGAAATTAATATCCCACGTGTAAGAGAGATTAGTCATTTTCGAAAGTATCTTCCATATCTGTTATTTTTAGATGAGTCACAATCTATTCTAAGAAATTTTAGCTTGCTTATGATAGTAATTGCCTTTTTGTATAAATGTCAATGTTGTGGCTTTAGTAGAAACCTTCTTGTTTCCCATCAAGTTCTATACTACATATCAATCTCACGGACTACTCCTATAAGAATATACTGTGCTCAAAGAAAACCATGCAGACACTAG
Source organism: Asparagus officinalis (assembly GCF_001876935.1). Lineage (NCBI taxonomy): Eukaryota > Viridiplantae > Streptophyta > Magnoliopsida > Asparagales > Asparagaceae > Asparagus > Asparagus officinalis. Next base: position 21,961,257 of record NC_033802.1, on the reverse strand, counting down.
ATACTGAGTACAAAAGTTAATATACTTTTATCAATATACTTGTGCGCATATGATGTACCTTTGTGCAGACATTAGATGCTGCTAAGAGTAAAGTTTGTCATGTAGACCCATGTACAATTACGTGCTAATAGTAAAGGACATTGTACTTGTTATTATTGCATTTGTTATGCAGGGAGTACTTCTAGTGTTTTGTTGTAACTTACAGTTAATATACTTGTTTGGCATGTTGGCTCCACACAGCAATAAAAATAATATAGGCGAGTTACGCTACAACTAGAAATTATCATTTGTAATCTACATGTTTTAACTTTAGTTTAATTATCTGAAAAAGACAATCATTGAGGAAGAAAGCAATTAACCAATCCTTCAATGAGTTTACCTGTATTCAATAAGACCACAGGGTTTTCCACACTACTACATGCAGACCAATTATTAGATGTTGCATAGTGAACCCATAAGGATAAAGAAAGCAGGCATATTTCTTTTACAGCTCAGCAAGATGCAGAAAATACTACCGTGAAATTACTATAACAATTGACAAGACTAAAATGAGAAAGCCCTTACATAACTGGCATGCATGGGCATTCTGCTTGTGAAAGACAGAAAATGCCAGAGCAAACATCATAATTTAACATTTCGCCCATAATGTGGTTTTAAGTCTGACAATCATTGGTGCATATTGAAATTTCACTCTGCAGCTCTGTTATCAGCATACAGTTCATCATTAAAAAAAAAAAAGGAAAGTAACAGGTTGATTTACACATAGCATTACCCATATAACAAGGTAAATGGTTTCCAACCTCCAAAATGTTAAAAGACGAGAGAAAAAACTAATATGCATTCAGAAACTAACAAAAAAATTGATACTTATCTAAAAGTAAGATTTGAAGACAAATATGAAAAATTCTCCACATTGCTAATGCTTCTTGCATTTTTTTGCAAATGGAGTTTGCAATTAAAACACCTAATATAGCTAATATGGAGAAAAGATCATCTCAATAACCATGCTGAAAACTGCAATTATGTCATGATAACAATGATATCCAGTAGCAAAACACTGATAATCTTCACAGTTTTCAAGAATTTCGACTGTGTGAAAGTGAACGACCGATCTTCAGTTTTTCATCAACTCTGACCTCCCGAAATGAACAAACCTAACAGCCTAAATTAAGATATGTCATCTCATGTTCATGTTATCTTAGTGCTGATCTTGGTTAGCTATAAATGAAGCAATGCTGCAGCGCAGCCCAAGGTTAGCTATAAATGAACCAATACTGCAGCACAGCCCTTACTTTACAGATAAAGCATATGCTCCACGCCATGGCTTAGACATGCTTAACAGTTACAATTCCAGTAACTCCTCCAGTTTAATATAACAATGAATCATATCTTCCAAAGCTTACAACTGCGGACATGTTCATTATATTCTTTGCATCGATTAATCCTAATGCAGTGCAATTTACGCCACATTCCAAACTGGTAGGATAAAATTACTGAACAGAAACATCAAAACGCTATGTTACATAGGAACCATGCCGTAGAGATATACTAACTACGCTCATTCCTATGACGACATTCAATAGTTACACAGGAACCAAATCACTTGCTAATCCTACATAGATTTAAAACTCAGTTCCCAATTAGTGATCCAATTATATTTAAAAACTATGATGTACCTTTAAGGATACGATGACCACATGTGCGCACATTGATAAATCCTAAATATACAAGTTTTGAGCTAAGGACAGATTGATACAACCTTAGCAAATTATGTGCATTTCGAATGTTAGTATTCACCATGTGTAGCATGATATTGTAGGGCTAAAATAGTTGAAAGATCGACCATCTTGAACTATCCATGGCTTCAACAATCAACATTTAGCTCCTTCATGGTTCTGCCTTTTTTTAACAACGGTTTCAGAATCTCAGTATTATGCATTATTGAATGCTCTGATACCAATTAATAAATAATGGATTTGGAGAGTAGAGAAATTTGAAATTTTCTAAGAAATAAGAGCAGAAATTTAGGGAATCACACCCTCGCAGATGTAAGATAGCTGCCCTCAGAAAAAGAGAAGGAATCACACCTTCGGAAAAAAAGAAGAAGAGAACCACACTGTCAATCAAACGAGTCATTGTTTTTCAGTCAACATAACATATCTTCCCATTCTAACAAACTCTTTTATAAAAGACTCTAATCTCAACCAAACAACTGATAGATATATCTAATAACTTAAACCTCGACTAAAATATAAGAGCTAACCAAATAAAACTTCTAATTTATTTTCATCTTATATAAAAGATAAAGAGTAACATCTAAAAATATAAGAACATAACCAATCTAAAGTTTCTGACTAAGGAGTAAGGATTGATTTTCAAACCAAAAACTACAGTCCACAAATAAGAGAATCTAGACCTTAAATCGAACCCCACTAATAGCTTCTGAACAGAGTGTTTGAAATTTTCTCTGTGAATTCATTGTCCTAATCTTAGAAAATGAAGCATAAGAACCTAAGGCGCTGCCTTAAAGTATACACCCACGTTGCTACAAGTATACATCATTGATTCGTGCAAAATGTATGAATAGTGCCATTGGATATACATGTAAACATTCATAAAATTAGCACTACAAGCAACTGGTTTTGTTATAATTATGAGATGCAACACTTCTAATGGCAATTTAGCAATTACAACTTAAGAATGAGTAAGAGTAATACCTAGAATCCATATATGGCGTTAAATCAAGCATTTCATTAAAGATGATGTGCCCTTCTATTTTCTTGAAGCTTCCAGGTTCCATTTGTGTGAATCTCTTCAGCTGAATGATTAGAACAAATGGGGCCCTCTTGACAAGAAGCCTTTTGATTTTCCTCTTGGCCTCCTTGGATTTGGATTCCATATCCACATCCTCGCTTAGTTGTTCCTTCCCGGAGTTTCCTGGTAAACTTTCAGAGGAACCAGCTACATCCTGGTGACCACCAGTATTGCTAGGCCAACCTGGAGTCTTCTTACTTTCAGATATAACTCCATCCCCTTGAAACTCAGATGCTTCTGATGACTTCTGGTGTTGAAGAGTCGGTGAACAATTTATGCAGTGGTTGTCACACATATCCTCGGGTTCTGTGAATAAGGCCACGCACCTCTCAACTGACAGAGGACCATTTGTGTCGTCAACCTCACAAACCTCATCGTAGTTAAGCGCATTTACATCATCAGTGATTGCAGGCTTGCTTGAGCCTTCTTTCTTTACCTTGGCATATGACTTGCGCTTTGATGAGAGTTGATTTTTCCTTTGTTGGCGGTGTCTTTGTTGAACGGTTTTTCTTTTGATAATTGCAAGGGTATCATTCAAGACTGGATCACCAAATGCTGCTTCAGCCATTGGGTCTATTGTCTGTAATGGAAGAGGATTATACACTTCATCTGATTCGAGCTTAGGCACTAGTTCTTTTCTCGCAGACTGCCCTGCAACCCCTCTGTCCTGTTTTCCCTCATCCGATTTAAGCTTAGATGTGAAACCTTCTGTCACAGATTGCTCTACGATCCCTGTGTCCTGCTTTCCATCATCTTTTGCTGCAGGAGGCACATTACTCTTAAGTGGACTAATTTCATTCCTTTCCTTTGGAGGTATCTTAAAAGGCACCTGCAGAGAAAGATCACGAAGTGGATCATGTGTTGTTGAAGTGTCTCCACATCGCTCACAATGCAGAATACTAGAGAATTCCCCTCTAAATATCTCATCCACGAAACTCATTCCCTCTGACTCCAACTCCTCAAGCAAATATAGGAGTAATTCATGACTGTCATGCTGCTCACCTTCGACAAATCTCTCATCCTTCTGCACAAAATCAAGGAGCTCTGAAGGTCGTATGCTCTCTTTAGAATCCTCGTATGTTTCAGTAAGAAGCTTCTTTAATGCTCCGGTAACATGGCCAGTTGGCATCTCCAAGTTTGCAAGACACTGTCTCAGTCTATTAATGGCAAAAAGGTTCTGCAATGCTGAGTTGAAGTAGCAAGTGTTCCCATAGTTAGGTAACCCTTTAACTCTACACGGTTTCATCCTCTTACCTAAAGGTAGAAGTATATGACATTTTAAGCACCATACCTGACTCAGCTTATCTAACCGGGCGCAAAATATATGATCGTTGCTCAGTGTATGGACAAGTATATGTCCCATGGGACCACCGAGAGAAGTCTCACCTCCACAGAAATTTTGTTCACAGTCCAAACAAGCCCAATCGAAGGTTGGTTCCGAGATTGTTTCATTTTTCTTCTTTGACGGCCTACCAGGACCCCTCTTCTTACATTTTTCACAAACGAAATACCTGCTAAAAGAGGCCTTGATTCCTTGAAGAGTTTGCTTCACCTCGGTTCTTCTACGATCATAGTGATTGCAGTTTTGAGGTATTGGGTCTTCAATGTCATCCTTTGCTGATTCCACCTTTGCGCTCTTCTCTGCCTCTGTTGTAACCAGTCGATATTTATCACACACAAAACAATACAATTCATTTGGCTTATCTAATCGGACGGCAAATGAATGATTATCTCTCTGCCCATGTTCAAATGCATGGCCACCAGGACCATGTGAACTCTCAACACCGCAGAAGCTCTCTTCACAAGTCCAACAAATCCAATGAACACTTCCATCCGGAATTACTCTCATTCTCTCCTTTGGTGGCCTACCTCGACTCTTCTTTACCCTCTTCTCACACGTTTGACATGTGAAGATGCACCCTGAAGAGGACCCTGTTTTTTGATGAATTCGCTTGCTCTTAGTGTTTTCACGAGTATTATGAGTACAACTTCCACTCTTTGTTTCCGCCATCAGCTCTTGGTCAAGAACGTTATCCAATTCAAGAGAGCAAGCTCTGAGATCAATTTTCCAGCAAGAAAAGGTCAGATTTGGAGAAAGAAAACTTTGTATATCAGAGTCTTGAGTAGAACCCACATATTAATTTCTTATACACAAGACTTTAATCAATGAAGAAAAAACAATGTAATAAACAGATTATAATCTTCAAAAGGGATTAAACTGGAAATTTTATGATGGCTTCTCACAAACATAGAGATGAAAAAGAGGGCAGAAAATAAAAACGAAAGAAATTATAATGTGAAGATACAGTTAAGATTAGAGAAAACCCAATTGAACTATCAGAGTTTTGAAAAAAAAAACCTATACAATAATATGTATTATTGAAGAGCAGTTCGATTTGAGCAAACCCATAAAGAAATTTATAATGAAACTCAAAGAAACACGAAGATTTTAATCAAGTGCGCATTGCAGAACATTGCAGACAGAGAGTAATTGTCCAAAAGCAGTAAGATTAGAGCAAACCTATAAACAAATTTAGAACGAACTCGAAGAAACATGAAGATTTTAAACAATTTGCGCATCGTAGAACTTTACAATTAGAGAGTAATCGTCCAAAGGCAGTAAGTTTAGAGCAATCTCATACAGGAATTTACAATGAAATTTGAAGAACAAAACACATACCAATCACAGAAAAGACAGGGAAATTCACCTGACAATTAGAAGAAATGGGGGTTCTTGCTCTTGACCAGAGAGATGAGCTCTTTTCTTGAATATGAGAGAGCGGGAAGAATATAACAATGTTGAGGTTCAAACAAGAGTATTACGAATAAACCCGTATTTTTTCCCCCCAATTTTTATACATTAGCAAAAAAAAAATTCTATTTTGTTTACATATTTTCATAAATCAAGTAACCAAATAAATGCACCGACAAAATTTATGTATTGCAATATATTTTAACCATAAGTAAGAGAAAATTCTGATAAAATAAATTTTTTTGGGGGGAAATGAAGGCATAGCGCTGAGCTGAGAGCTGATTGAATCTGAGCCCTAGATTTGTAAGTTGCAATTTAAAGGTGAAGGAGACCATGATAATGGAGGAGAGCTCAGAGAATTGGATAGCGGCAGTCGTCATCCCGCCCAATTTCAAGGATTTAGGGCTTTTCGAAAACCCTAGCTTACAAGAAAGTTGAGATTAGTTAAATTTGGATTTTGTGATCGCGGCCTGGGTGGACTCTGACTGACGTGGCATAACTTTCTTCAAAAGTCTGTTTGATTGTTGTTTGTAAAGTTGTGTATTTATGACACAACTTGAAAAGTTATTGTCCACCTCATCAATTTCACTGAACAATTTTTTTTTTTTTGATTCCATTGGAATCATAAATTGTTTGTTTGATTTGTAAAATATAAGTTTAATTGCTTGTTTAGAAAGTGTAAAAAGTGATTATTGTGTGGTCCCTACTCAAATGATTCCATTGGCCTAACCCCCTCATTTCTGACACATATGTCAGCTTCCCTCCAAAATCTGACCATTTTGAAGGGATTTGTGAATTCATGTCAGCTTCCCTCCAAAATCTGTCCATTTTGAAGGGATTTGTGAATTCATATCACATCAGCATAGTAAATCACTTTACACTATTTTCACAACTACAAACAAACAATTGAAAAGGAGGAAAATTAACATTAGGACCTAATTTTTTACATTTTCCATCCTTTTATATAGTAAAAACTTACAACCAAACAGCCCATGTTTGGTTGTTGTTGGTAAAGTTGTGTATTTAGGGGTTGTTTGGATGTCTTTAGGAAACTAGAGTATTTATGACACAAAATAGAAATTGGTTATCCACCTCACCACTTTCCATTCGAGTGTTTACATTGTTTGGTTAGGAATCTTTGTGAATCTTAAAATAATAGTATTACATTGTTTGGATAGTATAATGTAAACTATAATATTTATGACACAAAATGGAAAATGGTTATCCACCTTGCCACTTTCTACAAGGTTTTGACTTTTTTATTATTTTTTGGACACATTTATGACATTGTGTCAGCTTTCCAATAAAATCACTCCTAATTTTGGTGATTTTGCTTTCGGTGACACCTCATCAAAAGGTGTAAGCTTTTCATGTAAAAAAGAATTTAAACAAACAATGTAAAGTGATGAAAGTTGAAATTGAGACCCACTTTTTTACACTTTCCATCATTTACACGGTAAAAACATAAAATCAAACAGCCCCTTATGACACAACTTGGAAAGTTGTTGTCCACCTCATCAATTTCACTGAGCGGCTGTTTGGTTGTATGTTTTTACCATGTAAAAGGATGGAAAGTATAAAAAAGTGGGTCTCAATGTCAGCTTTCATCACTTTCAATTGTTTGTAGTTGTGAAAATAATGTAAAATGATTTCATATGCTGATGTGGCTTATAAAGTGATTTCATAAAAAAAAGACATGATTTTAGGAGAAAACTAACATTGAAGTCAAGAAATAATAATAAAAAATAATTCCAACAAATATGATCATTTGAGTAGGTACCACTTTTTACACTTTCCAAACAAACAATTAAAGTTACATTTGCAAACCAAACAAGCAATTTATGATTCCAATGGAATTAAAAACAAACAAATAAAAGTATAAAAGTGAAATTGATGAGATGGACAACAACTTTCCAAGTTGTGTCATAAATACACAACTTTACCAACAACAACCAAACAGCCCCTGAGCAATTTTTTTTCGTTTGTTTTTTATTCCATTGGAATCATAAATTGCTTGTTTGGTTTGCAAAATGTAACTTTAATTGCTTGTTTGGAAAGTGTAAAATGTGGTTATTGTGTGGTCCCTACTCAAATGATTCCATTGGCCTAGCCCCCTCACTTCTGATACATATGTCAGCTTTCTTTCAAAATCAGACTATTTTGAAGAGATTTGTGAATTCATGCCACATCAGCATAGTAAATCACGTTACACTATTTTCACAACTACAAACAAACAATTGAAAATGAGGAAAGTTAACATTAGGACCCACTTTTTTACACTTTCCATCCTTTTACATAGTAAAAACTTACAACCAAACAGCCCCTAACTGTGTTAGGTGAGTCAGCTTAGGACAACTAAAATGTAGAAGCTACAATAATAATGTAATTTCAACAAAAATAATGAGATATATTTTATGAAAAAAGTAAAATTAATTACGAAAATATCATGATTCAATTCCACGAAGGGATATTGACCAACATTGTCACAAAGTTATATTTGTAGGATTTGCTGTCTGTCTATTAATATATTTAAAATATTGACACGTTGATACGATTATTCTTTAGTTAAATTGCAAAAATAAATTCTTTTGGCTAACTTAATTTCTCTTTTTATTTTCTATTTTCTATATATATATCATTGTTCTGAACACAGAAAGACTTCCTGGAGTCAATCTTCTATTATTACTCTTCTTCAACGAACCTCCACCATAGCAGTTATTAGTTTTTTTTCAGATTCTAATACTAATGGAAGTATTTTTAGTGTTTTGGACGCATTACTTAATTTTTCAATCTTTGATGTTTAGGGGCTGTTTGGTTCGTTTTAATAGCCCAATGAAATCTATTTCTGTCTCCGACACCACCTCCACGTTGGATTTTTTGTTTCCGCCCATTTCTTTTCTTCGCTTTGGATCGCTAAGATTGAAGAGGGAAAACATGACTCAAAACACCGCCACCTCGGATTTTTTTCTCTCCCCCATTTCATTCCCGAGCTTTGCTACAGTGACCCAAAATATGAGACCAAGGGCCTGTTTGTTTCACCAAGTTTATGGAATAGGAATGACATTTGGACCTGACAATGGTGTTTTCGTAATTAACGGAATCCAACTGAATCCTAATCCTGAGTTTGGTTCAAATTTTTTTTATAGAATTGCTATTCTATAAAGTGGCTTAAACAGTGGTAATTTCAAGAAACCCAAATCCAACCTTTTTGAGAGGAATTGGGCATGATTTCTGACACCTCTCCCAATTCTTATTCCAATTCTTATTCCGATTTCTGACACCTCTCCCAATTCTTTCTGAACCAAACATGATATTAGGAATTGGACCAATTCTATAAAAGTGAGATTCCTAATCCTTTGGGCGAAACAAACATAGAATACAAAAAATGGGATTCCATAAAACTAAAACTTATCTATAAATTTTATATGGATTAGGTTGGAATCCATAAATAAAATAGGATTCCTAATCCTATTCCTAGCCTCTATTGAACCAAACAGGCCCCAATAGGAGGGACAAGTAAGACGTCCCCCTCCTATTGGATAATGAGTTGGTCATCAGATGATGACCAACTTATTGGATGGAGAGGATGCCTCACTTGTCCCCCGTCTCATATTTTGGGTGGATTTTTCTTTCATTCCCCAACCGAGAGAAATCGACCAAAACCTTGGCCACCTCGGATTTTTTGTCCCTCGCTGATTTCCCAGGCGACGATAGAGTTACCTCCTTGCTCTCCTCCCGCTAGAAATCTCCCGCGGCCAGAAATCTCCCGCCAGGAATCTTCGACTCTACCCCTCACGAACCCTAGCCGCTCTCCTGCGCTTGGTCCCCTCCGAATCCTTCACCTCCGCCCCCTCCTCGATCTCCAGCCACGACCACCTCCATGGGTCGGAGAAAGGCGGAATCTTTGAGATCAGGGCCAGAGGGTTTCATTTGGGTACGAGGAGCTTGGGGTTTAGGGCTTCGGATGCCGCTCGAGCTGGATTCGTGATGGAGGAGAGGTATTTTGGGGAGAAGAAGGTGGTGAGTTCGAAGAAGGGGGGAGATGACGAGGGGTTTGAGATTGCTAAGCTTGGGATTGATCAGAGTATTGTTGGTGAACTCGCAAAGAGGGGAATAACCAAGCTTTTCCCTATTCAGGTGATGATTTTCTTTTGGGGACTTTTGAATAATGATTGTTGATTTTCAGGATTATATAATTTGTCATCAGAACCTCTTTTTTATATATATAACCACGGTTTTCTCCTTCATCACTTTCAACCATACTTTTTAAAATGCAGAGGGGAACTGATCTAGGGGTTTTTAGGGTTTTCTCCTTCATCACTTTCAACCATACTTTTTAAAATGCAGAGGGGAACTGATCTAGGGGTTTTTAGGCAATTAGATGAAATCCTATACATCGAGACTTTTTAAAATGCAGAGGGGAACTGATCTAGGGGTTTTTAGGCAATTAGATGAAATCCTATACATCGAGGATATCCTGGCTATCGACGCATGATGCCCATGGCAGAGGACTCAATGCATTTTGTTTGTGAAGTGAAAGGTAATAGTCTTCATGAACAGTTTTTATTTCTTATAATGCTAAATATTCTTTTTTAATGTATGTTGTTTGATGAATAATCTAGCGTGTTGTTTTTCCTTTTTGGGTTAATTTCAAAGATAATGATATACACTGCAAAACCGGCGATCACTTTCTTGTATGTGGTAACTTACCCATGTATCTGCTGGAAAGATGATTCTAACAATATTCTTTGTTTGTGTTTAATTCTTAACCCTTGAGGACTTGGATCAACATCTAAAGCCAAAACATAAAAAGCTACCGCGACTTGCTCGAAAGATGATTCTAACAATGTTCTTTGTTTTGTCCTCATCATACCGACGGATACAGATGTACATATAGAACATTTAGCTTAAGCAATTAGGGAAATGATCTCAACTTTAACATCTAAACAAGGTGAATCTATATGTATGGAATCTGTTGTTTTCTTTTATTTTGTTAGGGCATATTGGACTTGTCACGAACCATAGTAAACAATTTTACATCACCTCTCATATCGGGATCCTCTTGGAAATTTTGGGCATTTGCAAATGTGTAGACTTGTTTACTTGGATGTGTTGTCATGATAATCTTTACCCTATAAACTAGGTTCTTGTTTAAATGTTAGTAGAAATAAGAATCGGCTAACATAATTACAAATTGACTGCCATGGTTTTGTTATGGAAATGAACAAGCAAGCAGAGGGTGAAAATAGTTCTCTTTCCTTTATTCAATTTTGACACCCTTGTGTTAGGTTCATGAGGTCCCCACATCTCCTAAGTAACACATTTTAGTGGTCACAATTAAATCCTCGTCTCATGTGTGCTAGTTCTATGTCATTACGCTGGCAGTGAAAATTTGTGCTTCCTACACTAGGAAGTAGTAAACAAAAGGAACTGCATCCCAATACGAAAAGTATGTCGTAAGTTCAGAATGTACATGGTTTTTGTATAAGTTTGACATTTATCCATCCTCGAAAAGTTTGTCGTAACTTTTCCTCTATTGAGCAGTTAAAAAAAAAAAAGCAAGTCAACATTATTATGAACATGTGTCTTTAGTTAACTCTCCTTTTATCTCTTTGCAGGTACCCCACCTAAAAATCGTCACTAGAAAAACTGGACAAAAATTTTGCCATTCAAGATGAAAAGGAAACTTGTATGGTACCGCAACCTATATGAGTATTCCTTTTTCTTTATTGTTGGTACCTACTTACTAGTGAACATCTTGTATTTTAGATGACCAAGAACACCACTTGATTAATCCCTTGCGAACATGATCACATAAAGTAATCTATACTTATTTTATATGTTGGAACATGACTTTGTTGACGTTTGAATTAGAACGAGTCAAAACTCCACATTTCTAGATTTGTTGCTTCTTAATTGGACAGAATATTTTTACAAACTTATTATGATGAGGGAATATAATGCCCACAAAAATTCATGAGTATACAAATTGATTTTACAGTCAAACCCTCAAGTAAAAAATAATATTACTCAAGCAAAGTTGCAATTCCCTAATACAGTTACTAGAATATTAAGTTATTAACTATATATAATGCCATTTATGTTTGTGTTTTGTTTGGTTATGACTTGTGAGCACTTGCCGTGATGGTTGCATGATTGGGAAATTCTTGATAGGAAAATCAAGCAAACTGCGTGAAAATTCTGAGTCTTTTGGTATCTTGTAAATGAATGTCATATCACGGATTAACTACTTCAATATTTTACCTCTATAATCAATTTTGTTTTGTTATGTGGTCTTACAGTAAAAGAAGTTGTCTCAAAATTGGGCGAATACCTGAAGGATGAGCCATGGTTGACTCTCTTATACAGTCATTTAAAGTAAGTCGACGATTTAAACTCATTTTTGTAACTAAAAGTATATGTAGCAGTTCAAATTGGATACTACTAATATTTTTTCAATCGCTAATCTTCTGAAACTTCTTGGAGGGAAAAATAAATTGTTTGAAATTGTCGTTCCCCTGCAGGTTGAACTGGCATGAAGCTCTTCAAAATACTCCCAGGAATGAAAAAGAACCAGGTTTCCTAGAGGACACTCCAATGCCCTCCCGTCCTCTCTCGGTAAGTTGCTATGATTTCAATACAATAATTAAAACTTCTACTTTCTTAGATCATTTACTTATAACCTTGTCCAAAACCTACCTTTTTCCTAGGGAAAAGTTGATACTACAAAGAAAAAAAATCAAGTAACGCAAAACAAACCAAAAAGCTGAAAGCTAAAACCGACTCTCAGAATATAAAGAACATGTTCCAGAGAGTCACTAGGAGGAGAAGCTGAACGAAGATGCACAAGGGAAGCTGTATGTTATTGTTCTGATACTTGTTTTAAGATGTTATTTTCTCAGTGGGGTGACTTGGAGCTCTTCCCTTCATTGTTGTAAATTTCTTTATGTTGGACTAATTGAAGTATGTTATTCGCTATAGCTGTAATCTGGCTTGAGAGCTTTTAATCGCTAATTGAAGTATGTTATTCGCTATATCTGTTGGTTGCTATTTGTGCTCGTCGTCGAGCTCCCGTGGCTGTTTTTTGTTACTATGATGATTCGAGCTTGTTTAGCTCTATGTTGTTGGGTGTTTGGTTGCTATTGGTGCTCGTCGTCGAGCTTCCGTGGCCGTTTTTTGTTACTATGATGATATTGACCAAATTCTGAGCCCTCAGTCATTATGTACATGTTTGGTATTTACAGGTTTGATACGATTTGCTATAGTATATACATCTTTATGGCTAATCAGGTTGTTTATATGTTTTTATAGGTTTCATAAGAATATCTGGCTAATTCAGGTACATATTTCATAAAATTATGAATAATCAGGGTATTACAGGTCTCCTTTATTTTTTTCTTCGATAACAGGTTTCGTGTGATTTTTATTATCTCAAACAGGTATATTTCAGGTCAAATTAGATATGCAGTTTTTTTGCACATATAGTTCATCAACATGCATAAATTATCAGATTTGATGTGATTTGCTATGTTATATACATATTTATGACTATTCAGGTTGTTTATATGTTTTAATAGTTTTCAGCAGATTTTTTGGGTAATTCAGGTATGTACTACATTAATTTATGAATAATCAGGTTATTACAGGATTCGTGTAATTTTTTCAATCTCAAACAAGAATATTCAAACTTTTATATGATTAATATCACCTCATATTACGAGCACACACTAGTAGAAAATCACGTATTCTAGACGGAATATTCTAGACGGAATTTTTTCCGTCTAGAATGTATTAAACTAGACAGAAATTTTTCGTCTAGAATATTCCGTCTAGAATAAAACATTCTAGACGAAAAATTCCGTCTAGAATAGTATCCTAGACGGTTCCTTTGTTTTTTTTTTTTTAAATAACTAGGTATTCTAGACGGAAATTTCCGTCTAGAATAGTATTCTAGACGGAAATTTCCGTCTAGAATACACAGACCAATTTTTTTTAAAAAATTCACCCAATAAACCCGCGAATGCCCTCCTTTCCCCCCCTAAAACGAATAATTCATCCCCAAATCGTTTTCATTTCATGAACCCCCCTCCTACTCCTCCCTCCACCGCGTCCCCCTCCTCAACCTCACCCCCTACCCCTCTCTCCCCCTCTACTCCCTCTCAATCCATGGCCTCCACCACCTCTCCCTTCTCCACCGTTGGTCTGAGGGTGGTGGTGGATCCCGTTATTCTAGAGGAGACGGTGCTTTTGATGGGAACTGGAGGAACTGAGCTTGGACTTGCTCTCAGATTCGAAGTGTGCTAGGGTTTGGTTACTATTTTTGTTTTTGATCGCTATGGAAATGTGTGTTTGGGTTATGGTAATTGTTCTGGTTCTATGTTTTTGATCTTTAGGTTTATAATGAAAATGTTCTCTTTAATGTTTTAAGAAAGGAGGGGTTTGGTACTTTGAAACAGGGAACAAATGGAAATTGTGGTCTCTTGTTAGTAAAAGAAGAATATTTATCCTTTCTTGTATGTCTCTTTGTCAATCGATCTTTGTGCGTGTTGCCTTTTGATTTTTTTATGCAAGGATCCGAGATGGCAAGCCTTTGGGGTGAGGGGGGTTGCTTATTGAATGGGTTTATTTACTGTGATGAATGTTCACTTAAACACTAAATTCGATTATTAGTTTTATAAGATTGTCATTTATCCAATAACAAAGTGAGTAATGTTAGCTCTAGGAAATTGATCCAGTTTCATCAATGAGATAAGAAGGCTCATTGATGAGCATGCCTCGTCTTTCCAGCTATAGCTGTTTCGAGAGATCACAAGCCTGATCAAACTGATGAGCGCCAAAGAATTGAGGATGCTGGGGGTTTTGTGACGTGGGCAGGTAATTAATGTCCCTTTCTGCATGATTTTTTCCTTTCATGTCTAGATTTTTTTATTCTTAATTTTTGTTACTGACTGTTTGAGTTTGGCAGGAACATGGCGTGTTGGTGGTGTTCTTGCTGTTTCCCGTGAATTTGGCGATATATTATTAAAGCAGTATGTTGTTGCTGATCCAGAAATTCAGGTTCGGCTCTTATCTTTGATAATTGTGACATGATAATTCATTCTTTTCTTTGGTCTCTTCTCACCAGAATGCATGCTCATATCAAGAGCATCCAACTTTCACATTATTTGGTCTACTTGCCTGATAATTTGTATGGTTTTCTGCTATTTTGGTGCAAAGTTCCTTCCAAGGAAATTATAGAAAATAAGGGAAATCCCTCAGAATTTTGTATATCTATCAATAACAATTTAAGCTTATGAAGCAAAACCATTGATATTTTACTTGACCACTACATGGTGAATATTCAGCTATCCGCTAAGGGAATATCAAATATGTGTGCATGCCTTGATTGCCTTCCTTCCTTCTCTGGATTATTATCTAAAACCCAATTTATTAATCACGAATTACAGGTTTCATGTAATACTTAAAATGACTTGTGTATCTGATTCCCTGAAGTACAATTTAGCAAAGATTTTTTTTTCTGGCATTGTCAGCTGTTTACGAAGCATTTGTAATCTAAGCTACCTATGTTATTATAAGGTTGTTGATTTGTTATGGTGCTTTACTTTTTATCTAATTCTTCTTGTATGGAGTGACTTTCCTTGTTTCTTGCCCCCCAAAGTTTACCCCTGATTTAAACTATTTTATACGACTTGTATTTGTTGTTTATGTGATAATATAATCAATTCGTTGTTTCTTATTACAGCTACATAGGGTATTTGATTTGGAAGAATTAAGGCATATATTCCACGCTTAGGTTTTGGACTAACGTGACAAAATTTGTGTGTTCTACTATCAAGCTTAATTTGGAAATTAATTTCTTTAAACACTAGTATTTTTCTTATTCCTATTCATCTTGTACTACAGGAGGAGATCATTGATGGCTCGTAGGAATTTCTCATTCTTGCAAGTGATGGCCTGTGGGACATTGTTACAAATGAGGTATATGCTTCATCTCGGATCATTTTCGCATATTGGCATTTTGTTCATTGTTATGGAGCACATTGCCTTTTGTAGTTCCTGAAGGCATCTATTCACATGCAAGGAAGATTCATGCGATCATTCTGACAAAGGCGAGGAAGACGTTGAAGAGGAAGAGGCAAGAAAGATTAGGCTTGGGCTTAATAAGAAGAGTGGTGATGATGATGAGTTTGTAAACAATTTTTTCTAGTATTTTGATGAATGTATTATTTGAATATAATTTGATTTGATATTGGAATATAATTAGATTGTGTTGGATATGAATATAATTTTTTGTTGTTCAATATTGTGTACATGCATCCAACGTAGATTCTGCAAAAAAAAAAAAACTACTACTACTGTAGCATAGTATCCTAGACGGAAATTCCGTCTAGGATGCTCAAATTCCGTCTAGAATACCTTTTTAAAAATAAAAAAATAAAAAAAATCAATTTCCGTCTAGAATGAGTATTCTAGACGGAAATTTCCGTCTAGAATACTCATTCTAGACGGAAATTTTTTCTATCTAGAATGTAATATTCTAGACGGAAATTTCGTTTAGAATAATCCGTCTAGGATGTATTTTAGACGGTTTTGAATTCCGTCTAGAATATTCCGTCTAGGATGTATTCTAGACGGAATTTCCGTCTAGAATACTACATCCTAGACGGAAATAAACTAGACGGGTATTCTAGACGGAATTCCGTCTAGGATACACATCCTAGACGGAATTATGTGTATCCTAGACGGATTTTTCCGTCTAGGATGCCTAGTTTTTTAGCAGTGACAAAAAAAATTGTATATAATGGGGGTAATCTTATCATGGTGACTATAAACACTTTTTTCTACAAACTTCGAAACCAAACAAATACAAGAAAAGTGGGAAATGTCATATTAACAAAAGTTTTTTCTTTTTTCCATGCAAACCAACACAAGAAAAGTAAAATACATTAGTTTCCCACCATTTTTTATGTGCAAACCAAAGCGAAACAATCAATTTCTTAGAAAAGTTTGGAAAACTAAAAACTTATGTTTCTTTACATGGAATTGCATTTCCCTATATCTAGGAAACAAACCAAACAGCCCCTTAAGGTTTACTAGTTTTTATGCACGTGCATTTGCACGTGGTTAAATATTATAATTACTTGTTTTTAGTTTATTTCTTTACTAAAATTTGTTCTTCAATTTTAATTTGATAGTTAATACTCACTTATATCTCTAAACATTAATATTATGATTATTTATCTTCTTTAATATTTGTTTGAATGAGCTACACTCAATTTTAAGTTTCATGTTAATAATTGAATTGAAACAAAACCAACGTGAAGTCGATTTGAATATTCATGTTATTTGGATCGTGTAACAACCGTAAATTTTGATACGTATTTAAATAAATTTTTCTAGTACTTAAAATATTATATTATATTTTATTAATACTTTTCCTAATTTTTGGAATTTTCTGAGTTTTCAAAATAAATAAATAATAAAATATATAGTTCTGAAAGTATTAATTCTGTGAAATATTAATTTATAGCTATAATGAATATTTTAAATAATTATTTTAACTATTGATACTATTAGTAATTTTTTATGTAAATTTGAGCTTAGTACATATACAAATATATGAAAATTTAGTTGTTAATTACTTATTAATATTATTATTCTGAATATCTTGCAAATATATATCATAATCTTCTCCCTCTTAATTTTCCTCTAAGGGGCTGTTTGGTTCGCTATTATAAGGGGTGGAAAACTCATAAAATCCTTCCACGTCAGATTTTTAACCCTCCACGTCAGCTTTTTTGTTTCCGTCCATTTCTTTGTGCCGCTTTGGTTCGCTCGAATGGAAGAGGGAAAACTCTGCTGAAATCGCCGCCAACTAAGATTTTTTCCCTCTCCGATTTCCTTCCCCAACCAAGTGAAATTGATGAAAACTCTGCCACGTCAGATTTTTTCCCTTTTATGCTTTGTTTACAAAAGTTTTTCTTTTTTTTTCTATGCGAACCAAACACAAGAAAAATAAATACATTGGTTTCCCATCATTTTTTATGTGCGAACCAAAGCAAAACAATCTATTTCTTGGAAAAGTTTGGAAAACTCAAAACTTGTGTTTCTTTACATGGAATTGCATTTCTCTATATCAAGGAAACGAACCAAACAGCCCCTAATTTGAATTTGAATTCCTTCCAAATTCTTTTCCCAATCAGCCATAATCATTCCCCAATCAATTCAAATCATATCACATAATACACCTTCCTTTTTTACCCCCATATTTCTCTCACATCCTTCTCTCTCTCCCCTTCCATAAAATAAACCTTTCTTTTTCTCTTCACCGTACACCCCTCTTCAACAGTTGACCCAAAAGAAAACTCATCTTTTTCTTCTCTCTTGCCTCAGCCTTGACACAGACCTACCGCTCTGGGGGGGTGCCCCGCCATCCGCCTGTCGTCGGCGCGCCTGTGATCCTACCCGCTCCCGGCCCACTGCTCCACGAATCTCAAGCCGCGCTCCACACCGCGCCCAGACCTAGCGCCGCCCGGCGGCCTGCACCTGGGCTCGGAAACACGCTCACAATCCCGCCTCGCGACGTGAAACAACAGCCGCCGCAGAGCTCAGCGAGGGGGCGCGGCGCGGGGGCGGCGGGGGGCAGACCTACACCGCCTGAGCGCGTAATCTCTCTCCTCCTCACATGCAGACCGCTGCCCTTGCCGGACGACTGAGGAATCGCCTAGCCTTCGCCTCGGCCTGCCTCTCTGCCGACAACCCCTCACCGGTCGTGTCTCGCGCGCCCCTGAGCGCGACAACGCCACACCGCCCGACCGTGTTCAACCCCCTGCAACAGTGACCTCCAGTCCTCCTCGCACAGCAACCCTCCGTCGATGTCCCTCCCCGCTAGATCTCCACCACCCGCCAACCAACGACGCTGACCGGAGTTCGCCGTCGCGTTCCACCAGCGTCAGATCCGACTCGTACCGACAGCGTCGATTCGTTTGACACAACCCCGAGATGGCTGGATAACAAGATATTGGTGAAACCGGACTGCAAGTATGTTTTTACTGTTTACGATCATATTTCACGTTTTGCATTTATTAATGTATTTGACATGTCTGTTATGTATTATCCATGTTGTGTTTGAGAACCCTTAGTAGTTCATGACTTAGTGGCCTCGTGCGTCATGAACAGACTTAGTGACAGGTGTGAGTGTGTTGACTGAGTTTAGGTGGTGAACCCGAGTTTCAATGAGGATTATGGTTGACTTAGAAAACGAGAAGAGTTAGGATGAGGAAGTTAATGTTCATGTGCTTGGATGTGACTGTTGATGTATCTTCCAGCCTGCGCCGGTGAATTCGTGTAGTCACTGGGGTTGGTTTGTTGGTCTAAAGTGAATCCGTGTAGTCACTTTAGTCCGTGACTTGTTTCGTCACCTGAGCTTTGCCTGAGTTCGGACCAGGCCGAGATCGGATTGCGTGTAGTCCTCTGACCGATTCGTGTAGCAGTATTGGATGCACATAGAGGATTTGTGAATAGTCAGTTATCCGGTGATATGAGCGTTGACTTTGTGTGAGATGTGGACCAGTGAGTTTTAGAATGGCTAGTTACATGACCTTGTTGCTTGGTTAGGTATGGATTATTGTGAGATGTAGGACAATTGTGTTTCTTTTCATACATAGATCAGGGTTAATATTTAATTATCTACAATTTGAGACATATGGTATATACATGAGGGTTTCCTTGTTTGTATTATTTCGCTCGACGTACTACGTCTCTTGTTGTAGATTTTTAAGTATTAATTCCATCTAGTGTATGCCCTTGTTGCTTGGATGATATCTGATCGTTAGCTGCATGATCTCGTTACCTGATCGATTTTGGATGCTTTATGTTATCATGATTTAGTAGTATTTTCATGTTAATTTGTGGATTTCAGTTGTACGTTCTTTTGTTGTTCTGTTATCGTATCGTTTTTTGCATTGGATTTCCGTTCGTTCTATTTTTCTTTGTGGGGTCGGGTCTTGCCGTGCGCCATGCACCTGACGTACACCTGTTTTCTCTGGTGTACGTCAGACTTAGAGGAAGAACAGAGTGCCTAGCGGATGGAGCAGAAGAAGAAGCCAAAGTTTAGTTATTGGTCCTCAGTTTTCTTTTGTACTACATTCCATTTCTATTTGATCAGTGTATTTTGTATCTCTTTAGTATTCATTTGTTCAGATTTGTATAAGGGCATGTTTGACCCGTATTTTATGTCTCGGATGTTATCACATTTTCCTTGTTCTGCGTTGTCTTTATATTCTTGCTATTGTGATCGGGGACCTGTGACTTCGCATTGTTTTTATTTCCAGACGCTTAGCGTATTAGGTTGAGGAGAAACATTTATTTTTTATTTATTCTCCTTGATCTAATACATCGCGGGCTTGTTCACGTTCCGGTTCCCGTGTATTTTGGGAAGCGGGGCGTGACAGATCGACATCAAACGAACCTAAGAAAGTATTGCAAAAGCAAAAAAAAATACATGAAAAAATAGCATTATAATAGCAAGAGGAATAATTAAAGCCAATAAGCCTAAAAACCATAAACTAAATATTAATGCTAACTTTAGTATAATTTTATATGATAAAAGCGTCTACAAAATAAGTATATAAAAATATTTAAAATTCGTGAAATCTCTTCCAAATGTTCCTAATTTTACTTTAAAATATTAGGCTATTCTATAAAATATGAAGAAAATATTGTCTTTTATTCTTTCTATTTCACTTTTCATTGAGCCGAGATCACGCCTTCTTCACTTTTTCTTTTTCTAGGGTAATTCTAGAGTGGCGACTTCATCATCTATGTTGATTGTAACATCAAGTTGGATTTGGATTTCTCATACTATTATCTTTTCTTAGGCTCATTCATTTTTTGTCTTCTCATCTAACTTTACAGGTAATTTGAATGAGAACAAATGTTAATGAGAGCAAATGTTAATTCCATATATATGACAATTTTCTGTGTTTCTAATTCATTACTTAAGTTAGGATTAACCTATTTTTTTATTTGTAATGAATTCTTGGGTTGTGCATCTAATAAGAGTTTCTATTGCGTCAAACAAAGTTAACTTTTGCAATGTCCTAAATCATCAAATATTTTGCAACATTTCTCATTTGGACACTTGTTATTAACATATTAACATTTATATTCATCTTCTTGTTGCGACATTTGCAAGCATATATAAAGCCACAGCTTAAGTCTACTATAACTGGAAGTTAACTTTGCCTTAAAGGTGTAATAGCGTTTCTGTATACTGGTAAATTTTAATTAGGTTAAATTATGTGAATTATAGAGTATGCTTTTTAAGGTCATACCTCTTTCGAATATTGTGATAAATGCATAATATCGCAAAGTTAAATTTTTGTTGCATTTGTAAAGTGTATTGATGGAGATGCTTTTGTCTTGATAGCTTGTTTTGAATGAGCCCTACATATTAACATAAAAATATAATATTTATTGTATATTGTGTTATATGGATGTTTGTTTAGTTTACTTACTATTCTCTTATTTATGTAGTTAGTTCAATCTTTGAGTGTGTGTGTGTGTGTGTGTGTGTGTATGTGTGTATAGATGAGATTAATGGGTAACTTTGTCATAGGAGGAGATTTTCTCCTTGACGTCTATGTGGAATAATCCCCACCATCCTCGTAAAGTAGGAGAGAGAGTATGAGTTGGTGGGGATTTGTGCCTATTTTATGAGGATGGTGGGGATTGTGCCACATAGGCGACAAGGAGGGAAATTTCCTCCTATGACAAGGATACTCATTAATCTCTCTCTCTCTCTCTCTCTCTCTCTATATATATATATATATATATATATATATATATATATATATTATATATATATAGTATATATATTATATATTTATATATACCCTATATATAAAAATATATAGAGATGAGAGAGAGAGAGAGAAGAGAGAGGAGAGAGAGATAATATGGGTATGTTTGGTACGTCAAAGCACAAGATTTTGTTAATTTGTGCTTGGTAGTGGGTGACGAATCTCCTCCACTAATTCAAATGGGGGACACATTCATATGAGTTGAGAAATACATGGGGAATGTACAGCCATTGAATGAGTGAAAGAGATTATGTCCGTCTACTAAACCGAAGCATAACTTTTGTGTTTGGTACCAACCCAGGCATATATATATATATATTATATATTATATATATATATTATATAATATATTAATATTATTTTTATATATATATATTATATATAATATATATATATATATATTATATATATCTATATATATATATTTTTTATTATATATATATATATTATTATTTATACTATATATTATATATATAGGCAACAGTGATCTAAGGTGACACCGTTAGATTCTCACTCTAAGGACGCGGCTAAAATGCACATCATTACTAATGTTTTCCGATCCGCTCCGTTAATTGATCTACACGTTCTTAAATGCTAACACACCAATTTTGGGTGAGCCCGTCGTTGTTTTGACCCTTCATCCACTCCGCATAATTTTAACGGTTTCAATTCAAATGAATAGAACTTTTTGTCAGCGGGCTAATCGAATGGTCAAAATCATAACGGGCTGCATCCGCAAAATTGGGTGTTTAGGTTTTAAGAACGTGTAGATAAGTTCGCGGAGGATCGGAATAAACAATTATCAATGATGTGATTTTAGGGCCGCGTCCTAGTGTGAGATCTAATTGTGCACTTAGACATCACTTTCCATATATATATATATATTATACATATATATAATATATCTATTATATATATATATATAAATATTATATATTATTATATATATAATATCTATATATATATATATATATATATATATATATATACTATATCTAATACATTCATATATATATATATATATATATACACTGAATATATATATACTATACTATTACCTTATACTACTTATATAATATATATATATATATATATATATATAATATATATATTATTATATATATATATATTTATATATATATATATATATTATATATATATACTATATATATATATACATAGTATATGCTGGTACCGGAACACAAAAAGTTATGAATAATATCTGTAAATAAGAATGATGTGCATATCTGTCCAGCAAGTTTGAGATGGATATAAGGTGAACTTTATGTTTAGTGGCTTTTAATAAGAATTTTATAATGAAATATATTACATGTGTGTCTTAAGCTATGGTAAGTAAGCATCATGTAAATATATTTTGTCCACTATAGTGATTTCCCATATTTTTTCTGGGTGTTAAATAAGTATTATGTGGATACCTTTTGTCAATTATAATGAGTTTTTTTCCCTTGTCTAGTTTGTTATATCTTGTAATATAGTTGATCAATAGCTTCACGTTAGTTGCTATTGCAAGATCATCTTTATCTAATTATATAATAAGTTTATGATTCTTTTAGTATTTGAATAATAAAATATGATATTCTATAAGATTTACTAATATTTCTTGCCACTTCTATGAAAAATGCTTCTTTAATTGGAAATAGTTGTTTAATATGTTCTCTAATGGAAAATCAGTTGGCGCTTCTTTGATAGATATATCTCTTGCTAATATTAATTCAAGTGTTTCATGTAAGTTTATGAATTATTGGTTAATTTCATTCTCTTTTCCATTTAAAATGAAAACAACTAGATCCTTTTGAAGGGTATCTCTAAATTTTTTAATAGTTTCTCTATATATAACTCATTGTATTTTTTACCTTGTGAATATTATTAAAACCATAGAATATTTTTTTACCCTATGAATATTACTAACATCAGAGAATACTATTTATAAATATAATCAATTAATGCTAAGCTATTATATTACAGTCTTTTATCAATTTTAAGTGATTTATTCTTCTATCAATTAATGTTATCTCTGTATTTTTGATACTCCAACTTATGAGTAAAATTATATGCAATTACTTTTATTTAGAAATGATATTAAATTTTAATCTATTAGAATATATTTTTTAAATTTTATGGTGTTTTTTTGTAGTTTTAAACTTTTGATGGTGTTTCTACAATTTTTAAAACTTTGAGGGTGTTAATTGTAAATTTTTAAATTTTAGGGAGCTACCGCTAATTTCTAGATTTTATGTTTGTTGTTTTAATGTTTTGTGTAATTTTGAGGGTGTTTTGTGCAGTTTTTGATACTTTTTAGTTTTTCGACAATAATTCATGTATTATAGTATGCTAGCTACTTATTATTTCTTTAACTTTTTATTATCGTTTAAACTCATTGGTGTTTACATGGTATTATCTTTCTCTATCATCCCTAAGGCTTAATTGATGCGACAAAGTGCTTTTTACGGTGAGGAAAGTGGATCTATGTTCAAGTCTGATAATAATCCATAGAATTCATCTATGTTGTTTGCAAGTATTAAAAGTTTTTTTATAATTTAAACTTTTGAGGGTGTTTTTATAATTTTTAAAATGTTAAGGGTGTTAATTTTAAATTTTAAATTCCTCAGAGGATACTGTTAATTTCTAAATTTCATGTCTGTTATTTTAAGTTTTGATATGTAATGACGTTTTGTATAATTTTGAATATTTGAGAGTATTTTGTGTAATTTTTAAAATGTTTTTTTTGTTTTGTGTTGTTGTTGTTGTAATTTTTCATGTAACTTTTATTTTTAAATTATTGAGCTATATAGGTAATTCACGTGGAATTAAGATATGATATAATGATTATTATATATTAATATTTAAATAAAATATTTAAAACAATGAAGGGTAACATTAACCAAAGAAAGATTTTTCCTAATTCGTACTTTTAAGTATGATTTGTAATTTTGATTGTTAATTTCAATTGTTCGTGGACTTGGCCGTAAAAGGATTAGATGGTTTAATTTTCATTGGGTTGCGAGAGAAAGTGCATACAATGAGCCAATGAGGCAAGGAAATAAATCGGCTAAATACCCATATTGGTATTTTAATTCAACCCCATTTGCCAACAAGGTATTTTAATTAGGAAAATCGGCGTTAAGACATTTTAATTGAATAAAATTACCATTTAGATCTTTTTTCTCGTCGGCGGCCACTTTTCCGACGAGAACTCATCACGTGCGTTGCACGCGGTGGCTTAATCTGTGTTTAAGATGCTGATGTGGCACTGTTTTCTGACGTGGCAGGGAATTAACCCTCTAAAACCCAATTCCCACCCAAAATAGGACATATCCTGATGCTTCTTCTCATTAAATTCATAAGTTCATACAATATGCTCTTAAACATTACATATCCATGTCCATAAACCAAAAAAAATACACAATAAAAACGACTACAAACAAAAGTGATATCAAACTTCCTCTCTTCAACAACATCATCCTCCTCTTCTCCAATTGAAGCAAACCCTCTAATCTAAAACTCTCATCTCTTAATTTTGATATTTCTTCCAAAGAGCAAGCGTTCTCATCGTATAAAACCTGGAGCTGGTCTCTGAAATTGGCATTTTCAACATGGCAATCCTTCACTTCGGCCTCAACTCTTTGAATCTGCCTATCCCTGAGCTTCAAGTCACTCCTCAAGTTAAGTATTTCATCTCGTAGAATAGGAAATAGAGTAGAAGACACATTGCAGAGAGGTCTATCGAACCATTCCCACATTCCACAACCACCATTAGGATTCTGACATTTATAAAACCTTCTCCCAGGATTTTCATCTGTAAATGATGTATAATACCCACAATCCATTTCACACTTACAGATTTTCATGCCAACCATCCTTGCTTCCTCGTTCCACCTTCTAATACCTAACAAAGAATTCAAACCATGATTATTACTTACCTGCGATCCCAATTTTCCACTCACCCTGCTTGCTTTAGAACGAGAGCTTGAACGAGAGCTTGAACTTGATGCCGATGACATAGTTTCTTCTCTTCCAATGGCCCGATGTGATATACCCTAATTCCCAATTTTCCCCAATGCGATCCTTCTTTTATTCTCCCTACCACGTCAGAAAACAGTGCCACATCAGCATCTTAAATACAGATTAAGCCACCGCGTGCAACACACGTGATGAGTTCTCGTCGGAAAAGTGGCCGCCGACGAGAAAAAGGACCTAAATGGTAATTTTATTCAATTAAAATGCCTTAACGCTGATTTTCCTAATTAAAATACATTGTTGGCAAATGGGGTTGAATTAAAAATACCAATATGGGTATTTAGCCGAAATAAATCAATGTTCATTCCTTTATTTTTTTTTCAAAATGTTCCGGTTTTATCTAAACAAATGATGACTTTCCACAGAGCACAACTATGAAATGAGAAGTTCCTTTTCACACACCCAGAGAGAGAGAGAGAGAGAGAGAGAGAGAGAGAGAGAGAGAGAGAGAGAGAGAGAGAGAGAGAATCTCTCATTCTTTGAAACCTTTTTCAATCTCACTTTCTTTTTATAAAGCAGCATAGACATAACAACGTCTCTAGAATTTGAATGCCTAAGCAAAGATAACTAGTTAAAAGAAAATTAGAAATGTTGCTAAAATAATTCTTATAGTAGTAGTAAGTTAATGTAGAAATATTTTTTTCACAATAAGGTTCTTAGAAAAGAAATAATATGACATCCACGTTGCAGTCTATACATGCTTAACGCAAGCACAAAAGAGACAAGAACTTGCTTCAGCCTATGAGTAATGATTTTCATGATAATCTTGTAGTCCACATTACATAGACCAATGGGTCTAAAGTCTACCATAGTCTCATGTGAATCCTTTTTGGGGATGAGAACCACATTGATTTTATTCCTAGACCTGATAGACGAGCCCCCATTTAGAATCTTTAAACATGCAGCCGAAATATCTGGGCCAATAATAGACAACTGAGACTGAAAAAAGAATACATTGAAGCCATCTGGGCTGTGTGCCTTAGAAGGGCCCATAGATCAAAGAGCACCCCATACCTCATGACATGTAAAATGCTCAGAAATGATCCGAATGTCATCCACTGAAAGCTTAGAAGAGATAGCACCACCCACCTCGGCCAAAACCTCCTCTGAAGGAGTGGAAAAAAATAGTTTTGAGAAATACTCCTCGATAAGCGTTGCAATTCCCACCTGATACTCCACCTAAGTGCCATTAGGATGACGCAGATGGCTAATGAAGTTCTTCCTACTCCTAGTGAAGTTCTTCCTACTCCTAGTGGAAGCTCTAATATGGAAGAATTTGGTGTTACTGTCCCGTTTCGAAGCCAATCAACCATAGCTCGCTGTCGCCAGAAGCTCTCTTCCCTGTACTCAAGAACCTCCATCTCCTTCTCAAGTCTTCGGATCTCGGCCATATGATCCCCACATTAGGAGAAGAGTAAAGAGACTGGAGCTTTCGCTGAATAACTGATAATCTGTGCCTCCATCTATCAAAACGCTCTTTGCTCCAACTACTGAGATTTGTAGCACAAGACCCTAGCTTCTGACAAACTGATTCACATAGATCCTATTGTGTGGAGATCCCAGGTCAGATCCTGCTAATAACATCACTCAAATCATCCTCTTTGAGCTAGAAAGCTTCAAAGCGGAAGGGACGACCGTGCCTAATTGGAAGTGGTCGAAGAGCAACAAAATATAACATAATAGGACGATGGTCAGAAATAAAGAAATCCAAGTGGTGTACTTGTTTGGTGGAAAATTTGCAGTAAAAAGAATGAAAGAAAATTAACTTGTATTCTCTCGATCTTAATTACAATTTGAATTGAATGATCTGGATTCTCCCCCTTTGTTTAATTCTGGGTTCTTCACGGTAGCGATGAAGTGCCTCCTTTGAATGCTTGCGTCGAATTTGCTCTCCGTTGACGATCTGACCGTCTTGTCTTGTGGGAACAATTAACTTATGTAATAAGCTTAATGGATAACTCTTAATGAGTTTAAGAACTCAGAACGAGTTAAAACTCTATGGAAAGAGTTGTTAAAACTGAATAATCGGTTAAGAAGCCAAGTAGATTTGTTTGTTGTTGAAAGATGCTCCCAAATTAGATCTTCTTGTTGCTGAAAATCCAAGAGACCCCCCCCTTAGGTGATAGAAGATCTGATCTTATCCCCCAAAGGAACTAATCTCCAAAATCTGAACCTCTATGCCGAAAAGATCCAACCTCCCACTCTGTTAAGTTTGTTGAGGTTTTATAGGAGGATAAGGGGTTGTAACTTCCCCCTTAATCCGCTCCTAAGTGGGCGTTATTTCCTCAGATCCTGGGGAAAATGGTTCTGAAACCGTTCGACTCATGTTTGAATGAGTCAAACGCCCAATTTGACGTTCAGGACCCTAACTCCGCATCTTAGGATTGAGACGTAGAGTTGGGTGTTGACCGAATATCAAAAATGCGAGGACCGCTTGCGTTTTGCTTGTTGAAGCTTGGACACGCGGGGGTCGCTAGCGTTTTGCTTGTTAAAGCTTGGAAACACGGGGGTCGCTTGCGTTTTACTTGTTGAAGCTTGGAAACGCGGGGGTCGCCTGCGTTTTAGGAATTGAAACACGAAGATGAATTCCGCGTTTAAAATGGGCTAGATGAATTGTAACCTCTTTGTTGATTGTGAAGACTACTGAATAGAGTTTTCATTAGCTGTCGGAAGCGTCGTTGATTTGTAACTCTTCTCGATTTATGTGAAAAGTTATCCATTTGCAGTTTTCATTTATTGACATAAAAGTCATCTGATTGTAACTTTCATCATCGAGATATGAGAGTCGTTGGATTGTAACTCCCATCATTGAAGCTTGATGGAGATCAGCTATCTATTATGATTTTTAGACAGCCTACAGTACCTCAGCAGTGGGAAATATGTCACGCCAACCAGAGTCAGCTACCATCCTATCCAAGCGCTCCTGGATATGAGATGTACTAGTCTGATGATTATTCCAAGTAAAGGTGTGCCCGCAATACACTAGATCAAGTAGCTCACAATACAACAAAACATTCTGGAAATCCAGCATTCTCGAAACATGCGTCTGTCTACCCCAAGTTTCTCCCCTAGGCTCGTGATATCATTAAAGTTACCTCCACATAACCATGACTCAGAGGAAAGACCCCTCAACCGTCTCAATAGATCCTAGGACTGGTACCGTAAGTGTTCCTGAGGATGGCCATAAAACCTGATGAATCGCCAGTTCCTTCCCGCTGAGTCAACAATTGATACATCAATGTGCCCTGGAGAAAAGAACGAATAGTCACATCCATTTCATCGCCCTATAGTAACATGAGTCCACCACTTCTGCCTCTACTATCCACCACAAAACAATTCTGGAAACCCAATTGAGATCTCATTATTTGCGCCCACCTACCAAAAAGTCTAGTCTCTGAAAGAAAGACTAGACTTAGGGAATGAGTCTGCATCAATCTGCGAAAAGCAGTTAACGTTTTAGGGTTCCCCAGTCCCTGAACATTCCAACAAAAGCAACTCATGGCTCCTGACGCCCATGGCCACCAGGGTGCACCTCAACAAGAGTAGAATCTAGGCTGGAAATCACTAATCGTGCCCTCTTCTCATGTACATCTGGAGCATCCTTTAGAGAATCTTTCCTGCGTTTGCCTCCTTTCTCTTTCTATTTGGAGC
This sequence comes from Asparagus officinalis, assembly GCF_001876935.1. NCBI lineage: Eukaryota > Viridiplantae > Streptophyta > Magnoliopsida > Asparagales > Asparagaceae > Asparagus > Asparagus officinalis. The sequence goes on along the minus strand of NC_033802.1, from coordinate 21,932,139 downwards.
CCTGCTACCCAGACCCTCTAGCAAGTCTCTTCTAGGTTAATATAGCCCGCTTTCTAGAGGTGGATGTAGAAACTGTAACGTCATGCTAATCAGAGCCAACACAGGTATCCATGGGCAATGGTACAGAAGGGGCTTCACACCTCACTGTGACTGGAATAATCTATAGTGGAGCACTACCACGTGAATCATCATCCTGAGTATCATCTGAGACCACCCGAGATGATGGTTGTTTCTGCTCCTCACGATATGCTTTAGTTGCTCTAGAAGACCGAGTCTCAAAGGCCTTGAAAGATGGATGGGGTTCTCTGAGCTAAGAACCATATCTGCTTTTGGATGTAATAAAAATACCATCGATTTGTACACTTCGTTTGTCACACTCAACAGTTTTGTGGCCAATAACGCCACATGAAAAGTAAAAGTCAGGAAGTCTCTCATAGGTGAGGAAGAGCTTCTCAATCTCCACGGTCTCTTCAAAGCAAACACGTATGCCTCTTTTTAGAGGTTTAGTAATATCCACGAGAATTCTTAGCCGCACCTTGTTATCCCACAAATTAATCCTTTTAAGTTCTCCTATAAGCGAGCCATAGTCTCTGGCGCACCTCTCGTTCATCACAGCCAGTGGCATATTCTTGACGTTTACCCAAAATAAAGTTGAAGAGAAACCCAGAGAAGTTGGGGCACGACCCCACGAGGAACAATCAAATTGAGCAAGTTCTTTTTAAAGCATCATGGCTCACCATCAAGTACTTTCTCCCTATCTGCATCGGAACCGAATCTGAAGAGGAAATGATATTAGACCCTAGAGGGGGGGGGGGGGGATTAGGGTCTTATGCTAATCTAATCTGATTTTATGCCAATTAAAACTAATTAACAAATTATTCTTGCAAGAGAGATATACAATATGTTACAAGCAAGAATAAGCAATATGAACAAAGGTAAATATCCTAGCAATGAGATATACTATGAGATATATGCAAGGATATATAATTAACACAAGGGTAAATAATCTAAACTAGATAGTGGATAATATAATCAACAAGAATGCAAGGATATATAATTAACACAAGGGTAAATAATCTAAACTAGATAGTGGATAATATAATCAACAAGAAACAAACAAAGGCGATATAAGATATGAACATAAAAATAAGTGCGTCAATGCAATCACAAACAAACGATATGATTACGGAGTTCGGTCCCCACGACCTACGTCTCCGCTCCTCACCTCGAGGAGATCTCCATTATCACAACCAGGTTTTCTACGTTTACCCGAACAACGTTTATACCTCACAATACGGTTTTCTAGTTTACCGAAAACTCTACAACTAATACACTCTTGTAATCCCACTCTACACCCTCTTAAGTGTTGAACTAGACGTGTCTCCCTCAAGTGCTCGGATACAACTGTGACGCCCCTGGGTTCACACAAGGCTGCAGTCCTAGGTGAAACCAAGAATGTCAAACTTGTCATGCACCACACCGTGCAATAACATGTTTCACCATCACAATTCTATCACTCTAGTAGAGTCAATAACGGTGTAGGTACGAAAAGCAAGTAAAAGATAATACAAGAGATAACTGATGAAATGATAGGGATCGAAATACTATTTCATCATCCAACATACAGAAAATACAAAGACAATGTCTGAGATGAAAATACTGAGGTTCTCAACAAGCCTCAAATACAACAAGTCTGAATGAAGGATATAAGGCATACAGCCTTTACAACATCTATAGCATAGTCCTCAAATGTATAATACCAACTACAGTGGAGCCCAAAGAAATTATTACATAGCAAAAATGTAAAGCTGAACACTAAAGTGGTCCGCTATCAACCTGCGGCTCTCCGTGCTCCTGGCTCGTGACCTGAAAGGGGGAGGGACAACGAGCGTCAAAGCGATAGCGAGTAACATCACAACCAACCCCAAGGGAAAAGGGCTCGTTGTTTATGAAAATACATATAATATATAATAGATCTAAAATCATCGATCCTACTAAAGAGGGTTTTAGTACTTAGAAATTTATAACACGAGTATAGGTACGTCGAGCGAAATAATCCAAACAAGGAAACCCTCATGTATATACCTTGTATCTCAATTTGTAAATCTCTAAACACCAAACCCGAGGTTCTAGTACAGAAACAATAATCAAGAAATACAGCTAATCTCAGAACAAATTACAGTGCCATACCATAGCTAACATGAATGTCATGTTATTACTTACATCAGTGTCATGTCAACATCATGTCGTGAACTTCTGTGAAGAAGTCATATGCAGGGTTAAGAACTATGTCCAAATCAGGAACTATTTATGTCGTAGTTTTCCAAACTCATAGATTAAGTGGCAAATGTCCAACACGAGGACTGTAATGAATTTATAGTCCAACACGAGGACTTCTATGGATTATAGTCCAACACGAGGACTTCTATGGATTATAGTCCAACACGAGGACTGTGAAATGGTGAAAATATCACTGGGATACATAGTGAGATCTACCTATATCAATTCACAGTCAAATCAGTGAATATATCCATAATTGGTACCCTCAGGTCATCTATTGTGCCTGGGTACATAGTAAGACTAAATACAAATGTCAGATAGTCTAGTCAAACAATCAAACATGAGTGAAATATTCAAAATACACAAAACAGGACATGTACAAACAGATAACACGGCGGTCGACCGCACCGGTCGACCGCACTCTGATATGCAACTGGCGGTCGACCGGAAGAACATCGCGATCGACCGAAATAATTGGCGGTCGACCGAAATAACGTCGCGGTCGACCGAAATAACGTCGCGATCGACCGAAGCCTCAAAACGAGCTCAGCGGTCGACCGCGTCGGTCGACCGCCGAGCGGACAGAAACCCAAATCTGGGTTTCTGTCAGCTTGAAACCTGAAACAAAAATTTGTTATTCTATGCTAACAAGGGTTTTAATGATTCAAAGAAAAATGCTGAAGATAAACAACGAATCCAAAGTCTGAAAACTACCTTTTCATTGTTTTAAATCCACAAGAAACAAACCAAAAACGTTCTTAATGACTGTAAAAATGATATAACTCTTGTTTAGGAAACTTTCAGATCTAGATCTCTTTAACAGAATAAGTTGGTGAGTTTTTAAAACAGAAAAAAAATCCCAAACCATATTCTATGACATAATACTCTATTAGCTATTCAAAAATACAAATTTGGCTCCATAAAAACCAATAAAAACTCAGTTCTTGCCATGAAAACGAAAGGGGTGGGGGTTGGGCGAGAAATTACTCGCCTTGGGTGCTGAGGGAAGCCCTAGATCTGAAATAGGTTGATCCCTTTGCTGGAAATCCCAGATCCCCAATCCTCTAAACTGCTCCCAGATCACCAAAAGAGAGGATTAGGGTTTCAGGGAAGAGAAAGGGGGCTAGGGTTTTGATTTCAGAACTCCAAGAGGCTTTCTCGTGAACAGTAGCATATATAACCACTTACAAACCCGACCCGAAACCCAAAAGACCCGAAACAGAACCGTAAAAGAAATCGAAGCCTGAAACTCTCTGTACGCTGGTCGGTCGACCGCGTCGGTCGACCGCTCAGCACAAAAATGCCTTCTGTAGGTATTTCACCTGCTGGCCATATACCACTCGATATCTCTCACTCGTAAACACCTGCTGGGTTCCCAAACATTGATAAACATATATATCTTATATATATATATGGTTATTCATCACAAAAGAAAGGTTTATTACTATTTATTCACACAGATTCATTATAAAATTTCGGGGTTTTATAACAACCTCTCCCTAGGTTCGTCAACCGACGCCACTCCTAGAAAAAAAGTTTTCAAGTGAAAACAAATCACTCATAGAACCATGAAAAAAAAGTTTTTAAGTGAAAACAAATCACTCAAATGAAGTCATAAATCAAGATTTGAGTAAAAAAACAATGTTTGATCAAAGAAGAAAATTTTCTTTGTATAACTTGATTAAACCACTCATAGAATACATTATAAGACACAAATAGATGATCCATAAGCACAAACACATAAATATCATCATATAAGTGAAATATAATGAATTCAAAGCAACAATTTAAAACAAAATCTTTGACAAAAGAATTTCAAGAGAGACAACAATATATCAAGCTCTTAAGCTTGTTCTAACCCATATAATCATTCTAGCATCCGGTAAACATGATTTAGGAATAAACACCCAATAAATCCGGAGGGTTATATAAACATAGTTCTCTCATCAAACAAAAATAATAATCATGAAAACAAAAGATTTGATAAAAGAAAAATTGTTTTCATAACCAAAAGATCTTAAAACATAATTTTCAAAACTAAGAAAAGGAAAAAGAAAAACACTAAAATACTTGGTTTAAAAATTAAATTTGTTTTGGTACCCAAGAATTCTTGGTACCAAAAAGTTTAGGGACATGACCCCTATCATTTAAGCTCAAAGCTCTAGGGTTATGAACTCATTTGGGCGCATTTAGTGCACGGGTCCGGTCATAGCAATAATTATACAAATGACCCATTCGATTGCAATAAGTGCAATGAAGATGGTTAAATGATTTGTGTTGACCAAGTGGGCGTGCACGAGAATCATTTGCAAATAAAGATTTTTCTTTTAAATTATTTCGCAAATGAGAAACATCATTAAATAAAGGTGGTTTACTTGAGAAATTTGGCAAGTTTGAATATTTTTTCAAATCATAACAAAACTTCGCCAAATGGTCAAATCTACCACAAATATCATATTTAAACACATGTGGTCTACTAGAAACATTTGGCAAATGTGATTTTCTTTTTAAGTCAAAACAATATTTGGCCAAATGACCAAAACGACCACAATGATCACATTGATACACATGAGCATGCTTATGATGTACTTTTTACGCATGTGTGTGTACATGTGATGAAGAAACTTGATAAGATGCACAATAAGCATTAGTATTCTTATGTTTATGTGCATCACAGCAAAATTTAGCTAGATAGCCTTTTCGGCCACAAATGGAATATTTGTAAATTTTGCTATACAAGTGTGCATAGTGTGTAGGTGATTTATAAGTTATAGCACTAGATTTAGCACACTTGTCCATAAGCTTCTTATGATTATCAATACATGTGTTAAAAGTTGAATCTAAGCATGATATACGGTTTTTCACAAGATTCAATTTATTATTGGTCACAACATCATTGATAATAGAAGTAGAGCATGTATGGTTATTCTTAAAAAAATCAAATTCATTTCTAATGCATTCTACTTCTAGCATGACATCTTTATTAGCATGAGTTAAGCTAGAAATGGATGAAGTTAATTTTTTATTTTTCAATTTTAACATATCATTAATTTCTTTAAGAGCAACATTTTCTTGAGAAATGATATCAAAATTGGAGGCTAGCTTCTCATGATCGGATTTTAAACTAACATGCTTGCTTTTGAGATTAATAAAATTATTTACAATTTAGTGTAGGCATGCGATAATTTTTCATATGCACAAGCGAGTTCATCAATAGATAAATCATTATCAGAATCGGAATCGCTTAATACATAAGAATTATCCTCTTGTGGCCGTGTGCATGATGCTCCACATGTACTTGAAGAAGAATCCTCCAAAATTTGTCGGATTGCCTCCAAGTCCCCTTGATGTGCTTCAATAAATTTTTAAAGTTTGTAAGCACTATCAAAATGAACAAATTTGTTAGAAAATGATGAGTCAAAAGCATTAAGCAAAAATTCTAACAAAAGCTTGTTCATTGTAAACATTTTATTATCATGATCGTTCCACTTGGATTTCTCCAATGTGGGCACAATATAAGCACAATCAATAACTTCCCATAAGTCGATATTTCTAGATTCAACAAATAGTTTAAATCTAGAAGCCCATTGTGCATAGGGAAAATTAATGAATTTAGGAGCAACATTTGATTCATAGCCTAAACGAAATACATTTATATTCATGATATATATGTGAATATATGCAAGCAAGACAAATGTAATCATAACTAGATTAGCACAAATAAGATAACTTGGATCTTTAACTCAAGGCGATTAGTCCTTAAATCAAAGAGTACCAAGCTCTGATACCAATTGTTAGACCCTAGAGGGGGGTTGATTAGGGTCTTATGCTAATCTAATCTGATTTTATGCCAATTAAAACTAATTAATAAATTATTCTTGCAAGAGATATATATAATATGTTACAAGCAAGAATAAACAATATGAACAAAGGTAAATATCCTAGCAATGAGATATACTATGAGATATATGCAAGGATATATAATTAACACAAGGGTAAACAATCTAAACTAGATAGTGGGCAATATAATCAACAAGCAATATACAAAGGCGATATAAGATATGAACATAAATAAAAATAAACGCCAAAGCACACTCAAACACAATCAAATGATCACGGAGTTCGGACCTTCCGTCCAACGTCTCCGCTCCCCACTCCCGGGAAGAAATCCACTATCACAACCGGGTTTTTTACTCCGAGTTCACGATAATATTAATTCCCTATTTATGTTAAGATGTCATATGAGAATCACATAACAATAGATGCTAAATTATATGTGTTGCCTTTAGATTCACTAAAAAGATATCACCCGAGTATGGTATCCAAGTGTTAATAGAATAGTTTAGGGATATAAATGGCTAGAACATCGTAGTACAAGGAGTGTATTTGCAATTAACCCTTTATTTAAAGGGGAATTTTATATTTTAATTAATATTACAAGTTGCATGGTGACTGTGCTCCACCAAATAAGGGGGCTTAAATTCTGCCAGCTAAGCTTGCCATAAACAATAGAAGAGAGCACGCTTGAGCTTGTGAGTCACATACAGATAATGGAATCAAACATCTTTGCAGAAGATATGGCATCTCTTAGGGCTGGGCGTATTCGGTTCGGTTCGGTTTTAAGCCCAATCCGCATCCAATCCGAATTTTTCGGATTCTCAAAACTCTCATCCAGATCCAGATTTTTTCCCCTTCATCCGAATATTCGGCCCAACCGAAATTCGGTTCGGTTCGGTTCGGTTTCGGTTTTGAACCGAATTAACTCCATTTCACAAAAATCTGGGTAAGTTTTAGTTATATCCAAAACTGAAAAGAAGCAATCAAAACTGAAAAGAAACAATCAAAACTGTACTAAGCCACTTAATCAAATTGTATGATCTGAATATAACTAGCTTAATACACTAGGAGGACCATGTAATTATGTAGCCTTTTTTAGAGAAAGAACAATGTTTGGCAGGCACACACACCTTTTGATGATTTTCGTTAATTTTTAGCTGCCTTTTTCTCATCAAGAATTATCTTATATCCTTGACAGCCTATACTATAGGTTAATTTGATATCCAGCACCAGCAAGCTGTATTCATGTTATCACTGAAATTTGACCAAAACACTAAATTTATCCTTCAACCTCAACATCTTGTATTGATTTACGGAAATCTCACTTAACTATATCAGCGTACTCAAATATATGTTAGTATAAACTCCACCCCACAATTCTTAAATGCTAAACATTCAGCCATAAATTTTCTTCACACCCAAGGCTCGCAGCTACTTTTTGTTTAAGAATTCGGTTCGGTTTTTTTTGGGCGGTTCAGGGGTTCAAACCGGATCCAAACCGATTTAATTCGGTTCGGGCGGTTTAGAGACTTCTTCTCATCCATTTAATTCGGTTCGGTTAACCGGTCCGTTTTTTCGGGCGGTTTTTTTGGTTGAACCGGTTTTTTTCGATTTTTGCCCACCCCTAAAACAAACTATAAAACCCTCTTAAACTTGTTTAAAACTTTCTTCAATTCTTGTTGGTAGAAGAGGGGTTGAGGGGTTTTTATAGGAAGAGAAACCAACAGCCAACACCCCAAACAAAATAAAAAAAATCCCAAAAAATCAGGAATACGAATCTGTACAAAAAGAGCCGTTGGGGTGAATGGCGGTCGACCGTGGAAAACTCACGGTCGACCGCGAGCCAGCTAAGAAACCCAGAAAACTTCCAATGGCGGTCGACCGTGGAAAACTCACGGTCGACCGCGAGCCAGCTAAGAAACCCAGAAAACTTCCAGAGACTTACGCGGTCGACCGTGGGAATTTTCGATCTGACGGTCGACTGTGGTGGTCGACCGCAAAAGTTTCTGCAGCCCACTCAGCAAAAGACACAGGCGCGGTTGACCGTGGCGGTCGACCGCAAACTGATATATAAAAAATTCAGGTTTGAAAGCAGTTTATTGATTTTAAAACACTGTTTAAAAATATCAAATAAATTCTAAAAATTATGAAACTTTGGGAAATGATTGTAGACATGATAATACACATGCTACAAAAACTGGTTTTCTAAAAAGACTTCTCAAATGAGAAATATCATCATTTTGTAAAATAGTCCAAAACATAAAAGTGTAAACATATGAATTTTGATATTTTGGCTAAACCATGTTTTGAAACTTTACAAAATAATTTTGTAGACTTAAAGAAAGATATAAACTATTGTTATGAAGTCTATAAACAATGAATGTAGTATTTTATCAAAATACACGTATAATGCACTAAAACATGATTTCATTGAACTAAATAAAATTGATATTGATGAAATCATATGTATGCATATAAGTATGAAACAAAAATATGTTTTCTAATTATATTAAATTGTTTCATATTAAAACTTGAAAACTATCAAACCAAAACATATATGTATATATATATAACTATATATATACAAAACCAAAACGTGTATGTGTGTATATGATTGAGCTTAAAGTACTAACACACATAATATAAACTCCTAAACTAAATGTTACCCAAGCTTGATCTTGATCTTCATTGTAGCTCAACTTGGTAAACTAGGATGAAGCTTGTAATTGGATCTTTAACTTGATAGCAAGGTTTCACTCCACTATTCCGCCAACCTCCATTGGATATGATCGTGAATGCGCAATTCCATCCATCCTCCAACTCGTTGTTTGCCTAGAATAAATACAAAAATACAAACACTAGACAAACAACATTAGAAGTAAATTGCTTGTTAAACATCATCAAAACAAGAAGGCCAATAAAGGATTCCTTCCACTGTAATGTTCCACCAGAAAGGGGGCATCTACAATCCATGTCTTCCTAAGGACACACTCAAGACCATCTCTATTAGCAATCTTCCTACCAAAACCTCCAACAAGAGATAGTTGTTAAGGGAAGGTGAATCTGTCTGGTCCTTAGTTGACAGAAAAATAGGGTCATCTTCGTCGTCTAAGCTGTATTTGACACAAAGCTCGGTCAGCCCATCATCATCAATTCTCGCCATGTTCTAAATTAATTTGGAGCCGAGAGGCTGCTTGAAACGGTTATGTCGTTAATATGAGACCGATAGACGGTCTTAAAATGGCGATGCCGTTAATTTGAGTCTGAGAGACGGCTTAAACGGCGATGCCGTTAATTGGAGACTGAAAGGCGGTTCTGAAACGACGATGTCGTTAATTGAATATGAAACGGTGATGTCGTTAATTAAATATGAAACAATGACGCTGTTAAATAAATATGAAACGGCGATGCCATTCATGTGAGCCGAGAGATAGCTATCTCGGAGGCCGAGATGTGGGAAACCCCAAAGACTGTCGTGAGGGTTGGGGACGAGACTCAGATCTCGCCAAATAATTCACCACAAAACTATCGGAGTGAGACAGGAAGGGTCGTGCCTCACAAAGATTGTAGAAACCGACTAGAGAAAAAAAATGAAAAGAGACGATCGTGCCGATGGAGATCCGTCACGAGGAAGGGGGAGAGAAGCGTTACGCGCTTCCAGAGAGGAAAAGGAATGGACTAAGATCTAGGGTTTTCAAAATCCTAGAGAGGGGAGCTACAAGAGAGAGAGAGCCAACTGAAAACTAGGATTTTCAAAACCCTGGAGAGGGCGACTACGAGAGTTCTTGGCGGATTGATCGGATGCTTTCAGAGTGTCTTTGTCCCAGGGAGATCAATTCAGGATAATGTCATTATTGCTTTTGAACTTCTCCACACATTACAAAAAAAGAGACGGGGTCAGTTTGACCATATGGCACTGAAATTGGATATGAGTAAGGCATATGATAGAGTGGAATTGGGGTTTATTGACAAGGTTCTTTAGGTCATGGGATTTCTAGATTATTGGAGGCATCTCATCTTGGACTGTATCTCTACTTCCTCACTCTCTTTCTACCTTAATGGGCAGATTGTGGGTCAGGTCACTCCTACTCGTGGTCTGCGACAAGGATGCCTATTACCTCCATATTTGTTTCTTCTCTGCACGGAAGCTCTCTCGGCACTGATCGTCAGACAGGAGGAGAACAAGTGCATCAGAGGGTTATCTTATTCCCAGTCGGGGCTAAGGATTTCTCACTTGTTCTTTATAGATGACTCTTTGGTTTTTATTCAGGCTTCCCAGGCCACTGCATAGACTGTCTAAAGTACTCTGCTACTATATGAGGCTATAACCAGTCAGAAAGTTAACTATCAGAAGTCTGACATCACCTTTAACCCCAGTGTAGATGAGGATACTAGGGCCTATATTTTTTATCTTGGGGCTTGATAGGGCTCAGTCACATGATCGGTACTTAGGCCTCCCTTCGGTGGTTGGAAGAAGCCGTCGTCAGACTTTTGCTTCAATCAGAGACTCGATTTGGAAAAGAGTCCAAGCTTGGAGGAGGGCACTTTTCTCAGGTGGAGGGCGAGAGGTTATCGTGAAAGTTAAAAATTTTGCAGGCGATCCCATGCTATGTGATGAGTATCTTTTGCATTCTAATTTCTTTGTGCAGGGAGATTGAGTCTATCATTATGAGATTCTGGTGGGGATCAACTTCTAGTAAGAGAAAGATTCACTGGGTTAGGTGGCAGAAGGTGTGTCGTGCAAAGTCAGAGGGTGGTCTAGGCAAATGTTTAATCAGGCATTGGTGGCTAAGCAGACATGGAGAATCATTCAGGACCTTTCTTCTCTAGCTAGTAGGGTTTTGAAGGGGAAGTATTTTAGGGACTCAGACTTCCTTTGAGCTGGTGTTGGCCTTGGCTGCTCTTATTTATGGCGGAGCATTATCTAAGGGAGAGAGCTCCTGGCTTGAGATCTGAGATGGAGGATAGGTGATGGACAGAATATCTCTATCAGTGCTGACCCATGGATCCCAAGACCCATTTATTTCAGGCCAATCACTTCTCCGATCGACCCTTCCAGTATGGTGGCTGAGCTGATCTCCATTTCGGGTACTTGGAATCATGAGCTGATTGCTACCTCCTTTTGCCAGGTAAGTCGGGAGGATATTTTATTTATCCTACCGTCGCCTTCTCTTGTCCCTGACAGACTCAATTGGCATTATGAGGAGAAGGGGTGCTACACAGTCAAGAGTGGATACCAACTTCTTCGCCACACTATGCCTGATACTACTTCCACCTCGGATCTAGGGTAGCGAAGTGGTGGTCATTGATCTGGCATGCGGAGATCCCACCCAAGATTAGAGTGTTCCTTTGACGTCTGTTCTATGATGCTCTCACCACCTCAGCTGGTTTATCTCGCAGGAGGATCTCTGTGCCCCCTAGTTGCCGCCTTTGCTCTGCTACCTTTGAGACCACCCTTCATATCTTCATTGTCTGCTCCTTTGCTCGTTTAGTGTAGGAGTCCTTAGATCTTTGGGAAGTGATTAATGGTTTTCGAGGCACGTCTTGTGGTGATTTTATTTTCCATCTCACATCTTTTGCCCTGGAGACTCTATGGCTTTGGCTTTCACAACCATGTGGTTTATATCGGGGGAAAGGAATATTTGCTCTCATGGTGGTGGTGTTAGAGAGGCCTCGGTCTTTGTGACTCGGATTCACTGTTTTGTGGAGGAATGGGATAGAGTTAGAGGTTTCTCCCGTGACATTGTCACCCCTTCCAAATAGCCTTATGCTTGGTACCCCCTGCTCCTGGTTTGCGAAAGCTCAACACAGATAATGTTGTTCCTCTGGAAGAAGATATTATTGGTTTGGGAGGTATTATTCGGGATCACCATGGACATATGATTGGTTGCTACTCTATGGGGAACAGGGGTCCTATGTCTGTGGATCATGCGAAGTTGTTGGCTGTCCTGAAAGGCATTCGCTTTGTTCGGCATATAAATTGGAGGATTTCAGTGGTGAAAATTGACTCTCTAAAGGTTGTCTCCTTGGTGGACTCTCCTTCTCCTTTTGCTTTCTTAGCTCCTATTGTAGATGAAGTTCGCGTTGATCTGACTATTACTGGCTACTCTAAAGTTTTTTATGTAAGGCGCACTAGTAATGAAGTTGCTTATTTCCTAGCTAAGTCGGTTGACTGTTTGTCATCTTGTTTTTGATTTGTTTGTCCCTTTGTTTTTGAGACAGAGTGTTGTTGAGGACTTAACTGGTTAGGTTACCCTACCTGCCTTTTGAAAAAAAAAGAGAGAGAGAGAGAACAGAAAAATTGAAATAAAATCGCACTCAGATTAAAATTGGCATTCACTTGGCATTGAACAACATCAAATTATAAGAATACACTATCATAGACATTTAGCACCAACAGTCACTTAGATAACACATTAGCAGTTGAGAATATAATATAGTTGTTGCAAACTGCATATATACATGTAAACATAAAAGAGAACAAATTTATGAAAATGAAATGTGACATCGTATGAGGAAAACATCAGCCCATAAATATAAGAGAGACACATTTCAACCAGACATATCTCATTTATTATTCACCAATAAGAAAGATAAAAGAAAAAAGAGTAGCAGACAGAAGTATAAATGTACATAAAGAAATGACTAAAAATTTCTTGACCAAATATTAAATTGATTTTTCAAATAAAGGCAATATGGCTAGAGAGAAGATGAACAGTTCCTTCACTAGATGCCTTTACTTTCTACAGGAGAGAAGTAGACATATAACAATTTGAATTATATGCAAACCAACATAGAAATGTCTAAAAATATGCCCAAACTAACTGTATTACAAAAAATGGATTTTGAATCCATCTTCATATAAAAAAGCGACGTCAACAAAACATCTACAACACCTATATTGCCTATGTGTCAGCTACTACAGAAGCGAGAACCCCACCTGCAACTGCAGCAAGAAAATGCAATTAATCAACCTCAAGATATATATCAATAATGAGAAGTGTCAACCATATAACACGTGATAATCTCAAGCAGATGACGTACATTTGGGTCGAAGTGTTCACAGATCATTCATTTACCATCCGTTGTTCTATGCAACAACTTGAAAATTGTAATTTCCTTTGAAAACAAAGGATCCTTGAATAGTAAGAAAAGAATTAAAATCAAGACTATCTGATTACTGGCGTATGTTAATTGGTGCAGGGTCCAAGGGAATTAAAATTCAATGCTGACTAGGTTGGCTAGCTGTGAATTATATGCTTTTCAATTATAAGTTATAACCCAAAAGTAGCTCTATTGTAAATTTCACTCTATTGTAATTTCAGGGTATGAAATTGATATGCTATAAAAGTAAAAGGAGAGTAAGCTATATGCAAATTACAATGCAATCAATCTAGGCTTTAAAAAATGTATAAGAAAATAGAAATGACACAACAAAATCAGAAGGAAGTACAAGAAAATAGAAATGAAGTTAATACCGAGGGAAAACAAACGCTATTTTGACATTGCAATACAAAATGAAAATCGTCTTTCCATTATCATGCTAGACAACCACTTCAGTAAAAGCCACAACTAGGGAACACAATATCTTGAGATATTATCAACAATCAAAGCCCTTTGAATAATTAAAACAAATATAACTTCTAACTCTATCTAATGGAAAATATTCCCAAGGTGATAAGCAATGAATACTTAATCTTAAGCAATCAGCACAAGAGCAAGACAATCTTCAATGACAAAAAGATGGCTCCCAACATATGTTTCACAAAAATGACCAAAATAGTTTGTTTGCATATCTTAGAAGGATATCTGAAGTATCCATTTTATATAATAGCCTTCCAAATTTTGTCAAAGATCTGGCAAGAAACTGATCAAATAGCTTTGGGATACCATCACAAGCATAATAAAGAGAAGTGTGTAAAACCCCACGATATTTTCCTAACAATTGTTACTATGCAATTACATGGGCCACAAAATTTCTCCATTGAACTTGCTGAGGATATTCACAATAACTACAGACAAATTAGGAATTACTTCGTGTTCTCAAGCATAAAGCAAATTTTGACAGGAGTTGGGATCTTTAGATCGGTTGGTTTGTGGATCTTTAGATCTGTTGGTTTGTCGAAGCATACCTCAATAGCACGTTCTTTCGTAGAACAAAAGATATGCATTTCTTTTAAGGACTTCTTTTAGTGAAACTTCCTCTATTTCAGTATCATCAGCCTTAAACCAGGAGTCTTTCCCCTCTTGGTTTTGTTCTGCTCTTACGTATGCAACGTAATGGCCAAAAGTCATGCTGGATCCCAGGTGCTCCACGATTCCTATGAGACGATAGACATACTTCTCCTCCCCCACAAATCTGCAATTAAATGGGAAAGAATGCTTAATTGTTTAGATAGACAATGAAAATTTTAGTCCAGCTTTAAATAGAGAACACACTGCTGCAAATTCCCTCTCATAAGGATCATAAGAATTTGAACTGAAAACAAGGGAAGACGTCTCGAAGAGGAAAAAATGTGAACAATCTAAAGCGTATACACATTGGAAATTACAATTACTATAGACTTGTAGTTGATCATTTAATGAAATATGAAAAAAAACAGTTCGATTTAAACTTTTTAGCCCCCTACCTTTACACTCCAAAAGTTAAAGGAAAAGAGAAGGGAACAAATCTTACGCTTCAGGAAACCATTGTAAAAGAATTAGAACTATCTAAAAGTGGCATTTGAAGGCAAATATGAAAATTCTCTACATTGCTGATGCGTCTTTGGTTTTTGCATGTGATCAAACCACCAAATATAAATAATATGGAGCAAAGATCTTCTAAACACCCATGTAAAAATACTGCAACTAATATGGCACAATAACAATGATAACCAATAGCAAATCGTGGTGATTTTCACAGCTATTAAGAGCTCTGTTTGAGGCAAAGTTTTCCAGCAATGTGACTCTGTGAAAGTGAACAAACCAATCTTCACATGTTTTCGAAAATTTTGACTTATCGAAAATGAACAAACCTAAAAGCGTAACTTAACTTATGCCAAGCCATTTCATTCATGCTCATGTTTTCTATCCTAGTCCTTTTCCTGATTAGCAATAAATGAAGCAGGATATTTACTTCTAAACTGCAGCCCACGGCTTTACAAGCTAAGCATTCGCTACATCCTACCATTAAGTGGCTTAGTCACGCTTAACAGTGAAATTTTGTCAACTTCTCCAGTTTGATGTAACAATATGTCATAGTTTCCAAAATGTGCATGTTTATTATATTCTTTGCATCAGTGAACCCTATCAGTGTTATTTTTACCATATATCAATGTGGACAGGATAAGATCACTGCAAAGAGTGGAGAACATATCATGTATGCTATGTTTCATAGGAAGAGAGGTAAACTAGCCTCCCTCGTTTCTGTGATTGACTTGAATTAATCTTCAAAACAGTCACTTGTTAATCCTAGAAAGATTTGGAATTCAATTTCCAAATAGTGAACTATTTTTCATTGAACTATGATGCACATTTACTGATAGGATGACAATGTGACATACATCCATGCAGCTTGATAAAATCTAAAATATAAAAGTTTTCAGGTAGGAATAGATTGATACCATAATAGAAAGTTTAAAGTATTTTACAGTATAAATATCTGATATTCGTATTTCTTGTTAGGATTCTTTAATAAGTAACTGGAAAATTCAGTTGAATATAATATGTTTAGAAATGTGATAGAATCAGATCCATCATCATACATTCAAATTTTAACTTTCTTAACCTCAACTTCTTAATCTCAAATACATTAAAATTTCATAATACATCAAGTATATGAAATAGATACTTACTCAATACAGGTATGTCTCCTTTGTTGAAGTACTGGCACAAGATAGACTATAAATAAATTTGGAGAAGCAAAATAGTTTGCCATTATGTAGTGCATGTACTACAGGAACATGATCTAAGATTCTAAGGACATACTCAAGTTTGATTGACAAGAAAACTCATAAGTATCAACACCTCCCATCCTTTATACTTATTTGTCACCTTATTATTACTAACAACAATTAGTTTCTTTCATAAGGACCATGTGTTAACATTGGTGTGATATAAAGTTACCTGATCTCTAGCCTCCTTGAGTCACAATCTACTTCTCAAGACCTACACTGTGGCTTCGATCTTTAGAGTTTGAACTTGAGTTATTTAATGTAATTAAAAAAGAATGCCTTCTTCATCAACATGCATACAAAGAATGTATGCATAATTGTTAGAATGATCCTAGAGTGTTGTAAATGCACTGAGAGCCGATGCCCCTATTTGTAATGGTGTCGCATCTGAAATAGCACACCTCATACTCAGTACAAAGAACCAAAGCACTAGTTTGACATGATGCTGGGCATGCTTTAGGTTTTATTCTGACCTGCTAGCCTAGGCTATATCCAACGCGGGATCCACAAAACAGTAGAAATTTTTATGCATTGCATATGCCCAAGATTCTAAGATTGATAGCTCATAATATGAAAATATCACCTAACCACAAGCATTTGAGAAGTTTTCATACCAAGTTTGGTAACTCGCAATATGTAAATGTGACATGTCATGCATTTTTACCCATCCAAATAGACAATAGTCCTGTCTGCTGGGTACGCTGGCACTATACTGGTTTGTGACGGTATCTTAAATTGTATATCTTTCTTACTTTAAATTGGAGATGGAATGAAATATGAGTCTGGAGATTGAGATACGAAGGAGTGCATATCAGCATGTTTCAAAGCACAATTATCATGCCACCAGCAAATGCAATTATTTTATAGCTCTGATGGCATGAAGAGGGGATTCATCAGTACAAGGATTTTTTTTTTTAATTTTTGGATGCAATCAACCAAATAAGTAGGCTGCATTAAACACAAGTCTTTCAGAAATACAATTAGTTTAAACTTTAAACTCCTTAATCAAAGAGCAAAACTTTAGCTTGAGATATTTTTTTCTTAAACTAATCTAAGTTTCAATCCCGTAAAATGCCATGCATCATGGTGGCTTTCAGTTGAAAGTCATCTGGGAACTACTGGAGGAGGATGGTTGAAGACCTTCGTGAAAAAATAAAATAAAGTAGTTTATGCATCTATATTTTGATTAGGGGTTTTTGAATATATACCCCTCAAATCTTCCATATCTGCAAAACCACCCTCCAAATCTTGGTATTTGCAAAATTGCCACACAATTCTCTCACATTGATTTTTCCTACCCCTCTCACTTACCAATTTTAGTTTTTAAAATGGGAAATTATTGCAAACCTATTGGAAACTATTGGGAATTTTGACATTGTCTTGTTTTAAGAGCAACATTTTTAAGTGGTAGTAGTAGAAAGACCTAATATGTTAGATTTGAGGGGCAATTTTGCAAATACCAAGACTTGATGGGAAATTTTGCAAATACTAAAGATATGAGGCGTATATATGCAAAAAAACCCAGAAAATTATGTGTGAGAGACGAGATGACAGAGGGGTTCTAACATAATAGAAACCCCACGTTAAAAATGTTAATAATGAATACATAAATAGGGATAATATATAAGTTGAAAAGGCTTCCCAACATGATATTCTAAAGTAGGCTTAAAATCATTTTAACATGAAAATCTTCATTATCATGCTGCATGCAGAAGAAAGAAATTAAAAAAAACACAGTAAACAATAGTGATTCGTGAAACTAGCAC
Source organism: Asparagus officinalis (assembly GCF_001876935.1). NCBI lineage: Eukaryota > Viridiplantae > Streptophyta > Magnoliopsida > Asparagales > Asparagaceae > Asparagus > Asparagus officinalis. The sequence continues at coordinate 21,914,321 of NC_033802.1, read as the reverse complement.
AAAATTTGAACTTTGGTTAAAACAAGGCTGTTGAGGATACAAAGATGGATTAACTGTGTTGTCATATAAAATGTTAAGCACCGGATCTTTAATCTTTTTAGTCTCATAGTATTTGAAATATATTAATATTTATTCACTGGAGTGATTCTGCGACGGCCACCTCCCATCATATAAATGGGATTCAAAATTACTACATTTTATTCAATGTACATTTCTTCTCAATTCCTTTTACATCTATCCTGTTTTTCCCCTTTCTTGATCTTTTAGTTCGTAATTATACATGAGGAGATTAGTATAAAATTAGCTAGCTGGCACAGTTAATTGAAATTAAGATTTAAAGTTGTACTGTGAGCTGACATGTTATGTTTCTGATTTTCTTAAACTCACCTCAGATTTTAGACCTTCTCACCCTAGTGATATTGAACAAAATAACTTCTTGGCTATGAATTAACCTGACTGAATCTTAATGTTATGTTCCTTTTATACTTCATATATCATGACATTTAATTCAATATATTAAATCTTACTATATGAAATAGATTTGTGGTAATCCACAACAGTGAGCAAGTTTCATGAGTACCATAATATACACACAGGCACACACATATACGTGTACATCGCATACATATCAACTGCAATATTAACTGATATGAACCTATTATTTATTCTAAAGTAAATTTAAGATAGTATAATTTAAAATCAATAGATATATAAGTTGAATGTAACTCCCTGTAGAAGTTTTTATCGTCCCCCTCTTCAAGACATCTTAAAAATCTATGACTGGTTTGGAATATTGCTTCGTGGTTGGATAAGCTTAAGTTGTATTGCTGAATAAAGTGGACCTTTCCACCAGTCAACTAGCCTTTATGAACTTAAGCTGAGTTTCTCCCTTTTGAATATTTTCCTTTTGTAGGAGTTTCACCACAAATTTAGCATGCAGATTTAAGGCTTGACCATATGTTAATTGCAAATAGACGCCTGGTACTATCTCCCAAATGCAGATTGAACCCCCTATAGTTCTATCGTTGCAGATAGACACCTTAGTGAATTTTTTTTTAACTCTTTTACTCTCAGAGAAAGAGAAGATTGTTTTCCCCCTCCTTACAAATAGAACGCCAGAGGGAAAAGAGTCACAAAACATGCCCATGCACTCCATAGCCAACCCCTATAGATAGAAAATGATTTGACAGGATGAACAATGGCATACATTAATCAACTCGTGCTTTTGAGAAATACTTATACATTTACAAGAGTATGATGTATGTATATAGTTATATATAACTCAAGATTCAAACTATCCGTTGAAGAAAAGAATATATCTGTAAATTTAACAAGACAACGACCACAATAGATGCATATGCATCATTAATGCTTGCATAACTGTAGGCCTAATTACAATATTAATAAATGGAGAGTTATTCAGTAGAGAGATTAGGAATTAAAGCTGAGAATGAACTTGAAGGCGATCTCAGTGAAAAACAACAGGTCTACTGACAAATTAGCATTCCAACTTAAGAATGAAAAGAAGTAACGAAAAGCTTTTAGAGCAATACCTGCTATATCCATAAATTTTTGAATGAAACATAAAAATTAGCAGTACCAGCAACAACAAGCAACTGCTTTGGTATAAATCATCAACGTAAAAGTTCTGCAATTTGAAGGAAATATAACAGTTCTAGTAGCAATTTAAAGCTTTCGAATGATACCTGGAATCCATATATGGCATGAAATCAAGCATTTCATGGAAGACAACGTGCCCTTCAATTTTCTTGAATTTTCCAGATTTCAATTGGAAGAATCTCTTTAGCTGAATTGTTAAAATAAATGGGAGCCTCTTAAAAAGAAGCTTTTTAATTAATTTCCTCTTGACCTCCTTACATTTCGTTTTCATATCCTCATCCTTTCTTAGCTGTTCATTTCCAAGTGAAGGAGCTAAAATGTGGCCATTACATCCAACATCCTGCTGATTACTGCTTTTGCTTGGTGAACCTAAATTCTTCTCACTTTCAGATTTAACTCTGCTACCTTGAAACTCAGATGCTTCTGATGGCTTCTGGTGTTGAAGAGGCGGTGAACAATGAACACAGTGATTGTCAAGCAGATCCTCAGGTTCTGTGAATAAGACCAAGCACTTCTCAATTGACAGAGGACCACTCATGTCATCAACCTCACAAACCTCATCATGGTTAAGTGCATTTAAATTCCAAGAAATTGGTATAGTGGTGTCAAAAACCACAGCAGGCTTGATTGAGCATACATTTACATTTACTTCTTCATCACTGTCAACAGTCAAAGATTTCTCTATAACCCCTCCATCTTGGCTTCCTTCATGTTTCTCCACAGCAGGCACATTAATCTTAGGTGAAATAATGCCGTTCCTCTCATTTGGATGTACCTTCAAAGGCACATCAGTCTTAGGTGAAATAATTTCATTCCTCTCATTCGGATGTATCTTTGTAGGAATCTGCAGTGAAAGATCGAGAAGAGGATCATGTGTTGTCGAAGTTTTTCCACATCGATCACAACACAGAATACTAGAGAATTCTCCTCTAAATATCTCATCCACAAAACTCATTCCTTCTGACTGCAACTTATCAAGCAAATATAGGAGCAACTCATGACTGTCATGCTGAATCCCAGCCACAAATCTCTGGTCCTTCTGAACAAAATCAAGGAGCTCTTGAGGCTGTATGGTAACTCTGAAATCATCATATGTTTCATTAAAGAGCCTCTTTAATGCTCCAGTAACATAGCCAACAGGCATCTCCAAGTTCGCAAGACACTGCCCAAGTCTGTCCATGGCAAAAAGATTTTGCAAGGCTGCGTTGAAGTAGCATGTGTTCACAAGGTTAGGCAAACCCTTAAACCTACATGGATAATTGAATTTTTGCTGCTGCATTCCTTTCGCATATTTTCTGACAAACATTTTTGGCCTCTCATTGTCCTCGTCCTCCAAATTCTTCTCTTCCTCAGTTGTAACCAGTCGATATATCTCACAAACAAAACAATATAATTCACTCGGTTTGTCTACTCGGATAGAAAATGAATGTTTATCTTTCTTCCCATGATCAAATGCATGGCCACTAGGACCATATTCATTCTCAACACCACAGAAACTCTCTTCACAAATCCAACAAACCCAGTGAACAGTTCCCTCAGGGACTACTTCCATCCTCTTCTTCGGTGGCATATCGAGACTATCCTTTACCTTATTATTACATGTTTGACATGCAAAGCCCATGCTCGCAGAAGACTTGATTCTTCCGAGAATTCGCTCCCTCTTAATGCTTCCGCCAGTATGATGTCTACAAATGTAGGGACGGGGACGAGGGCGGCTTTGACTCTTCGTTCTCGCCATCGGTTCTTGGTCAAGAACGTGATCCAATTCAAGAGGATTAAATTCTGAGATTTCCCGCAATAATAGGTAAGATTGGAGAAAGGAAAATCTTGATACATCAGAGTTTTTTACAAGAACCCACAAATTAATTTCTTGTTAAAACACAAGATTTTAACCGATGACGAAAAAAGAATGTAATCAAGTAGATTATAATCTTGAACAAACATAAAGAAGCAAAAAGAAATTAACATGTCTAGAGAAAACCCAGTTGCGCCATCAGAGTTTTGAAAAGAACCCACACAATAATATGCATGAAACTTGAAGATTTTAATCAATTGGGCAGTAAGATTAGAGCAAACCCATGCAGAAATATTCCAATGAAATTAGAAGAACACAATATATCAATCACATAAAGGACAAATTAGCAGAAACAACCAAAGGGGATTAAGGGAATTTACTTGAGGATTAGCAGAAATGGCTTCTGGGTCGTGAGAAGAAAGCTGAATTCTTTTCCTTGAACACAGTAAGACAGAAAGAGAAAGCGGGAAGAATGTACGAACGTCGTGGTTCAAACAAAAAGTACTGCAAATACACCCCTAATTTTATGGAATAATGGCAACCCAATTGCTTGTTAAAAAAAATCAATTAAATAAATCAAATGAACCCACGTGTTCACCCAAATTTCCCGCATTTTATTAAACTTGCATAATAAAGTTATCAAAATTTCATAATTGTAGACGATTAAGAGAAAATTATGATAAAGCACAACATAAAGAGGGGGACATGTAGGCAACATAGAGAGCCGAGAGCTGAATGAATCTGAGCCCTAGCTTCGTGAGGTGCCATCTCAAATGAATCATAATAATGGAGGAAAGCTTAGAGAATGGGATCATTCTGGTCATCATCTTCCCCAATTTCAAGGATTTTAGGGTTTTTTGTAGCTCAAAAAAATTAGGACTTTTTTGAAAGCCTTGGTTCTTCCTATGAATGGGAAAGTTGAGGATAGACGAGGGTTAAATTCACGAAACCCCCTCGAACTTTGGGGTAACCCCCTCGAACTTTGGGGCAGTTCCGCATAACTCTTTGATTTTTTTTTTTAATCTCACAAAATCCTGCTAAACTTCGCACTAGGAGAAGAGGTATGTTGCGAATAAATGTTAAAAAATTTACAAGTAAATAAAATTTTCTTTAGAGAAAAAAAATCAAATTTTAAGGGAAGAAATATGTTACCTGTAAATGACAAATGATAAATTTTGATATTTTTCTCACTAGAACATTTTAGTTATCTGCAAATTATGGGTAGAGGTCAGCGGAAGAAAATGTTAATGTCTAAGAGGGTTTAATAAGACTCTCGAAAGTTGAGGGGGGGGTCACGTGGAACCACCCCAAAAAAAAAGCTCACGGCATTATGTCAAATTAATTATAATTAATTTGGATATTTGATGGTCTTGCCTGTAGTTTTTAGCGTGGCTTAATATTGTCAGAGCATTCAACTATTTGGTGGCTAAAGTTATGCTATAATGTGGACCAAAAAATTCGTAGTAAACCAATTTTTAGTTTGCACTAACTCTTTTATCATGGTCCAAACTAAAACTAATTTTGCATGAAACTATGAAGGATTAGCCCTGGCTCCGTCTTTAAGAGATTGTCAAATACATTCTTAGAAACTCTCCAAAAATTAAATACATGTTATTAATGAAAAAGGTATAATAGACAATAGCAAATCCTGATCAAATCTAAAGTATTCATTATTGTCTTGAAATATTATCTTGAAAAATGTTACTGTGAGAGTCACTATGCAATAGAGGAAATCCTATATGGCTTAATCTTGTTCCCTGGAATTGGAGTAAAAGAAAAAAAAAAAGTTGAATACTTAGATTCTAACTAATTACCACGTGATTAGAGAGGGAAACGAGATCCTCCTTTTAGCCAACAACATTTGTGGTTGCTGGTGTTAACTATTTGAATATCTAAACTTATTACATCGGCGCTTGCTTGGATACGTGGAGCCAACTAGTCAAAATGTAGTAATAATTCCAATATGATAAATTGCAATAAAATTTAAGGATGGCTAATTAGTTCTTGAAATTACTGTAGAATATATCTCAGCTATATTTTAAAATAGAATTCAACTAAACTTGCCTGTAAATTCTACAAAATTAAATGCTAAAAAGTTCTAAATCAACATGTGAATGTTACGTGACAACATTAGGTAGATTAGTCATAAACATAAGTAATCAAGGTATAAAAAAAGTTATATTAATGCTGCAAAAATGTGAGATCAGTATATAAGAGCAAATTAGGCAAAACTACAAGGTATGCAAGTGCCAAGTAGCCTTTAACTAATATTAGGCAATAAATTAAGCTTCCTATGCACTCTAGTTATAAAGCAAACTCAAAGTTATATTTATTTACAACTTTTGATTAGTCAAGAGAGGGAAGAGAAGGGTTAAAATATGTAAATTCTCTTACTTTCTCAACCCTCCTAAAGTAGACGGGTTTGGGAAGGAGGAATTGAAACTTAAGTAAAGTTTTCCCAGTGCTATAGTATTGACCCTAAAAAAAATGGATGTGCGTTAATCAAGTGATATATTTGTCATGTAGTATCTCTTTTCTTTCCATTCTCTACACTAAAGCCTCGTTCAGTATGCTAGAAAAGGTATGATTAGAATGCTAATTCTCATTTCTCATTCATGCTTATATTGGAAATTTATAAAAACAAAGGTTATAGCATGTAAATTAAATCAGAATAAAATCTAAAGATAAATAATATAAGTTAGAAAAATCAGGCCTGACGGGAAGCAGTCGTATAATCACTGCCCTAGAAGATTGAGAACCCGCCTATCGCTCTGGCGCAAATGGTTCCCTCCCCCCTAGCAGTAAAAGCCCCCGGAAACGGTCTGCCTCAGTATTAGGGTGAGAGTACAGAGCTTCAGCTCAGATGAAGAAGATTGCCCATAAAATTAATAACAAAAATTATAGAGGGAAAAAACAATTTCTTTAAAAACCAAAGGGGACGAGAAAAGCTTTATTTTTTTTCCTTTCTCTTCTTCTTTTTGGAATGTGAATAAGGGGTGTGCATTTATAGGGTTGAGGGAGAGAGAATTCTTTTCCAATTTCCGATGTGGGACTAAAACACAAAGGCAAAATTGTATTTTCTCAATAAATATCCAACAGTCCCCCCCAAAAGGCAATATTGACTGAAAACTCAAAACTAATAAATAAATCAAGAAATCATAAAACAAATATATGTTGGGCAACCTTTCGTATCGTGAATTCGGGAGAGGTAGCTTCCAGCTTTAAACCTTTCCTTAGTGAGTTTATCGCCACCTGAGAGACATAATGGACTAGGCCTTGAATTAGGCCCCTTGAATCACGTATTGACAAAAACACACACAATATGCCTTCATCTATTAAGCAAAACGGGTTGAGCATTAAAGGTCATGCTCACAATAACCGGCTCATGAGAGTTTCTAGGGGCTAGCCCAGCTCCCCTAACCGCAACCATCATGGTTTCTCTCACGTAAGTAAGTCGTCAAAGGGTACTACAACTATTTATTTAATACCCCCCATAATACACACGTTGGACTTATTAAGAGTAAAACTCAGCCTAGCCAGCTGTATCATAAAAGCATCATCATCATAGAGAAGGGGTAGTAGCACAAGCTACATAGTGATATATGAATATATCTAGGTCGATGCTCCACACGAGTGTTACTAGTCTAGCTTATTTCTACCACATTGAACCAACATTGGGACTAAGTCTCCAAATAAGGGTTAGGTTGCCACTGTCAGTGACCTCTCTTATGGGCTTAACCTCATCTCCCTCGATGAATCCAGAACCACACTCCTGGATAATTCCTTAGTCAAAGGGTCATCAAGATTCTTTTTAGACTTTACAAAGTCTAGAATCACAACTTTGCTTAGTAGGCATTGTATATATTTATCAAGTTATTTTATAATTAGTCCTTTATTTGACATTAGGTACCCTTCTTGTTTAAGTCATTTTTTAAATCAATCTTTCCAGGAAAGAGTACAGGAAGCAAGAGGAGGGATTGATTTGAAACAACTTATAATGATAAAGGGACCTAATAGCAATTTTAATTATTTAATGGACTAATTTCAATATAACTTCAGTGATTTTGAACTTTTATTCATCATATAGATAGAAGATATAAGATATACCTCTTGATTTGATTTTCCAGGACATTGATTCATCACATCTCCTGTAACTAGGCATATTAGTTGACAGAGCATATTTATATCAACTCTAATCATTTCCTAAAATCTCAAGAGAAAGCATTATACATGTAGTCAAATGAAGAGCTATAAAATGATTCTTTTAGTCACTATCAAAACATGTTAGCATAGTTATTGATGTCTCTTATCAATAAACAATGGATTATAATAATTAGACATATTTATTTTAAATGTCTAAACAAATTTGATATGTGCTCATGTCAAGTAGAAATTGTAATGATTAAATATTATCAAGGAATGAATAGAAAACAAAAGCACAAAGGGTTTGTCATTACTTCCGTGTTCTTTGGGAACACAATATGTTGTACATTTAAAGAACTAAATCCCAACATTGCTAATAGAACCTTTAGAGTTTAAAAGATAGAGGAATCAATTTAGCAGCAAGAAAATTAAACAGCATTTTTGAATGCAACATGTAAGCATAAAAGGTCATGGTCTATGAGCATAAAAGATCGTATTCTATGTCTGAAAATGTAACTGCATAGGGTTTGTGCAGATTAGAAATTGGCCCATAAAGTAAAACTAAAATACTTTAGTTATATCTTCACATGCATGCATATGCACATATAAGAATGACATTACTAATAGAAACATGCAAAGCATTAAAGAGAACCTTATAATAGGATTTCATATCTTAAAATATACATCATACTTCATATACATAATTTTTAAAATTTTCTATTATAAGAGGTTGCAAATTTGGTTGCCTTCAAAGGGACCATCCAAATTTAAATTGGTTGCCTATAAAAGAGATCTTCCAAATTTAAATTGGTTGCCTATAAAAGAGATCTTCCAAATTTAAATTGGTTGTCTACAAAGAAGACCATCCAAATTTACATGGCCATTTTCTAGTACCACCTCTTAAACATATCATTTTGATATTTTAATATATATATATATATTACACATGTGCTTTAAAATTTTACAAGTGCATTCTTGCATAAAACTTGTAATTAATCATGTAACAAATGCAAGGGGTCTAATATGACATATGAATATCCATCATAATGCAATAAAAGAGATAATCTTTACATTTGAAGATTTAAAATATAATCATCCATATAAAACTAATATTTAAATGTATGCATTTTATCAGACATGTACAATCATGTATGTGGTCTGACTTTCAGACATGTACAATCATGTATGTGGTCTGACTTTGGCAAATCTGAAGCTTGAAATTTATATCAGGATATAAATAATGCTCTATAGGTCCACAAAAGAAAATAACATTAATAGGTATACCTGCTGCAGATAACTGCCACATAAGTTGCTGAACAAATCTGCATTCACTTTTGTCCCCTTCTGTCTAAGCTTGTTAGATGCATAAACAATCCAATGTATGGAATTATCAATAATAGAAGGCGCTATGCTGATAGCTTAAAGAAATGAAAGTATTAAACCATGAATAAATTTAGATATTTCAAAGCATCTATTTTCTTCTCTATAGATGATGGCAGAAACAATAAAACAGAATTTGAAAACTAAACAACCATATGAATGTGATCAAAATCGTAAAAGACTTTGTGGTTGTCATAGTTATAGTCTTATAGACGCTTTCTGATTGTTCAATAATTAACTATTTCAATACGACTGTTGATTGTTTATATTATTTATTTATTTGAAACTATGAGATGGCATTTAGATTTTGTTCTGTATACTTTTGTTTTGACAAGATGAACTTTGACTACTCTACTTTGGACAACGGATTTTTGAGAGCGTATTCATGTACATTGCTGCTCTCAGATTACGTTTTAATTCTTTCTATTTATTTAGTTAGCAACAAAAATATATATATGCTTCATTTACCAAAAACAACCTATACATGCCAGAGAGAACTTACTATCTCATATTATAAAAGTTGTACGTAACGTGTATAAAAGCATGAGGCAATGAAACAAAGCTTTTCATGCAAAATTATCGTACGATAAAATCACAGCGTGTCAAAGTTACTCAAACTAAGAGACGGAGAAAAAAGGATGCAAAATTCCAAAGTCCATGAATAATTTATAGCTATTAATCAATTACAAGTTGCAATTAATTGTAATTAACTCTTAAAATTAATTAGCAGTAATTGATTACAAATTAATAGTAATTAAATAAATGTAATAAATGCAATAAGTAACAGTAATTAAAGCAATTAATTACAACAATTAATTAAATTAACAGAAATACTTAATTACAAATTTCGGATGAACAGTAACTGAAACTGGATTTTTTTCCCCTTAAAAATTTTTATTTATTTAATTCAGATTTAAAAATTAACAACTATGAATATATCAATCTTCTAGATTGTTGGAAATTTATAAAAACAAAGGTTATAGCATGTAAATTAAATCAGAATTAAATCTAAAGATAAATAATATAAGTTAGAAAAATCAGGTCTGACGAGAAGCAGTCGTGTAATCACTGCTGTAATACCCCAACCCTTGAGAGGGTGATGTGATTAGTATTGATAGATTTGATTGGAATACTCATACCACCAAGATGTATCTTCTTTTCGGGAACCCAACTCTTAGAAACTCTAAAGTTAAGCGTGCTTAGCCTGGAGAAATTCTAGGATGGGTGACCCCCTGGGAAGTTTTTCAGGGAGCGCGTGAGTGAGAACAAAACGTGCTGAAAAGACATGTGGTGGTTTGTGAGGCTAGTCCATCAGATCTAATAGCGTACCGACTCCGGGATTCCAGGGCGGGACGTTACAAATGGTATCAGAGCAAAGCCAACCGGAATTGTGAGAGCTAAGTGCTATGCGGTGCAAAGTGCTACGTCGAAAGGGCGTGAGCCACCTCTTGAGGCCGTAGGAGCCACCTCTAGAATCTCACACGGATGGTACGGTCTTGGATGATATGATTTGGCACAACGAGGACGTTGTGAATTTAAGTGGGGGAGTATGTAATACCCCAACCCTTGAGAGGGTGATGTGATTAGTATTGATAGATTTGATTGGAATACTCATACCACCAAGATGCATCTTTTTTTGGGGAACCCAACTCTTAGAAACTCTAAAGTTAAGCGTGCTTAGCCTGGAGAAATTCTAGGATGGGTGACCCCCTGGGAAGTTTTTCAGGGAGCGCGTGAGTGAGGACAAAACGTGCTGAAAAGACATGTGGTGGTTTGTGAGGCCAGTCTATCAGATCTAATAGCGTACCGACTCCGGGATTTTGGGGCAGGACGTTACAACTGCCCTAGAAGATTGAGAACCCGTTTATCGCCCTGGCGCAAATGGTTCTCGTCCCCCTAGCGGTAAAAACCCCCGGAAATGGCCAGCCTCCATACCCGGGCGACAGTACAGAGCTTCAGCTCAGAAGAAGAAGATTGCCAATAAAATTAATAACAAAAATTATAGAGGGAAAAAACAATTTCTTTAAAAACCAAAGGGGAGGAGAAAAGATTTATTTTTTTCCTTTCCCTTCTTCTTTTTGGAATGTGAATAAGGGGTATGCATTTATAGGGTTGAGGGAGAGAGAATTATTTTCTAATTTTCGATGTGGGACTAAAACACAAAGGTAAAATTGCTTTTTCTCAATAAATATCCAACAGCTTACCAAACACAAATGCCTTTTTGGAAATTAGAATGCTTATTCCCCACTTCTACTCCATTCTCATTTTTTATGGGAATTATAATTCCCAATGAATTTGTAGGAAATGGACATTTCCCATTGAAATATGAAAGAAAAAAAAATTAAATCATACTCCATTTAAAAGCACGAGTTCGGGAAAATCTTTCAATAGATAAAAATACTCCTATAAAGTTTGAACTATCCTATCACTAATCAAATTCTAATTTTTAAATTATATTTAATGATTTATTCTAATCCTAATCAAATAACTTTAAAGTTTGAACTATCCTAATCCTAATCAAATTCTAACATTTAAATTGTATAACTATCCTAATCATAATCAAATTCTAACATTTTGAAAGTCCACGTGCAAGTTAGGATTCTAAAAAAAATACAGTAATAGAATAAATAAATATTTAATTATACCCAATGAAAACCATAACCCTAATCCACAATAAAATTTAAAATACTATAATTCAAGTATGTGGGGAAGAAAACAATGACGCCTATATTATAACATTGATTCAATAACTATGAGTTCATATAGATTTATAAAGAATCATACATGATCAACTAAGTGAACTATCAAGATTAGAATTCACATGTTGGATTTTCTGTGAAGAAGATGAAGAGGTGGATCTCGCTTCGATGATCTCCGCCTCACTAAACATTAGAAATTTAATTACAATCACTCTCAAAATATGTCTCAGTCTTCATCATTTTAACAATGAGTCACCGATTTTATCTAAAAATAAGGGGTCAGAATCTTATCTTTTTACCCAAAAATAGGTGATCTTGGTTGCTAAGAGTTTTATCAAAAGAACAATTCTTCTCACTTATTTCACCCTTATCTTCAAATCAATAAGAGAGCTACTTTTGTTGCTTAAAAACGTAGCAAAGAAATTCAAATCCTGTTAATAATAAGATTAGCTAAATATTCTTATCTATAGACTCTAACAACATTTTTAGGGATTAGTATTTGAAGCACCCGTAACATTAATGTACTAATAATTGCGTAACTGCAATAGCTGATATATAACAATTCTAATCAAGTTCTAATTTTTAAATTTTAAATGTTTGTACAAAGAGAACTCTAATTATAACTATTATCCTATCACATGCAACACCTCATGCTTATATATAAACCAAGAAATTACATAATTTTCATAGTAACTTCATCTCCTTCAACATGTATGTTCTTTTTTTATTTTCATGATTATTCTTTAGAAATATTATGTATTTGATCTAATGGTGATACTTGTTTTGCACTACAATTACTTTTTATGGTAATTGATATTTTTTTAAAATTTCTTTAGTTTTCATGCAGAATTTAGAGGATTAAAGATTTGATTGTTGCAGGTTCTCCCATCTATCAAGGTAAATATTTATATTTGATATTATTTTATTTTAATTTGGGTTTATTTGATTATATATTTTATTTGATTAAATAGAAATAGAAAACAAATATCTTTCTTCTTCTTCTTTTCTTTTTGCTTTGCATGCTTTTAATTAGTTTCTGTTTTGCGTAGGCTATAACACATTCATACTCACTAAAGGCTCTCTTATTATAAGGCATAATATTTTAACCATGAAATCTATGGCTTTACCCTTGATAAATTTTTTTAAATACAACACATTCATACCAGTATGTAGAACACGACACGTAGAACACAACAGACATGATAATACCAAAAAAGAATCTGTAGATTAAATTGAAAATATATATTGGTATGATTCTCGATTAGAATGGGACTAAACACTTTGATTTGTATAAGAGTTTGATTAGAGTAGCTATAGATTACATGGTATGAGGAACATATTAATAATTTTGAAGAGAATATTTGGGCAACCCTAGCAATACTTAGGCATTACATAATCCTGAGGTTGGTAGGAAATTAAGTTATCAAACAATCACCTAGATTTCCTTCATGTATAGAACAGTGCATTCTAAAATTAGACTACCTAATTTAAATTAGCGGTCCACAAGCTTTATATAGTGTAAAACCCTAAAAATTTGAATATTTTGTGATAAATAATAATAAATATGTTATATATTTATAAATAATATATTATGATATTTGAGTATGCTAGGAATTGATTTAAGATTAATTCAATGTATATATGTATATATATAAGAGCAAATGCACAAATCATGCTCGAATGTATAAATCTGGAAATTTATGACCGGTGAAGAGATTTTGTATTTTACATACTGATGCGTTATGAATATGGAAAAACTTAAAAGACCAAGTTGTATATATCTTCAGCAAATTTCTAACAAATCTTTAATCACCTCATTCCGAGGTCGGATGAGAAAGTTATAGCTAAAATACCGAAGAGTATGTTTCTAGTCAGACTGGGTTTTCCAGTTTCGGGTTTCGGGTTTTGGGCTGTAGTTTTTCGGGTTTGCTATTATATATACACATGTTTAAGCATGAAATATACCTTTTTCTCCTGTGTTCCAAACCCTAGCAGCCCCTTTTCCCCTCTCTCAAACCCTAGTTCTTTTCTTTGGCGATTTTGAGGGATTTTGGAGGATTTTTCAGCGGGTTTTGTGCAGTGCAGCAAAGGGGATTGGTTCTCTTTCATGTGGCATGAGTTTTTCAACATCTGAGGCGAGTAACATCTCGCCCAACTCTACACCCTTTTATTTTTCATGTTTTATTAAGTTTTATTCGGATTTTTTGAGCCTATAACATATTTTTAGTGTACAAAAGATAGATCTTTATAACTTATGAAGTGAGAATACATTATCATAATTTTCTAATTGATTACAACAGTAACCTTAATAAATTTTAGATCTAAAATTTATTAATCATGAATTAAATTATAAGTTTTTGCTTTTAAAACGTTTAAACATGTGTATATAAATGTTTAGGGTTTCGACGATAAATTTACATGCTAATATTTCGTTTCATGTTGTTTTATATATGTTGATATCAGTAATATTATACTTAAAAAATAATGATGTCACTTTTCGATTTGTTTCGAAGCAGATAGAAACCTGTGAAGGGTTTCTGCCTGTTTCGGTTGATCACCGGCACAGTTTGTGTATGTTTACTTTTGTATTGTGCTTTAATATGAACGAGGAGTCACCTCGAATATTTGGCGTTAGAAATTATTATTTATTATGTATCTTCATATGTGATATGGCTTGTGGACATGAGTTTAGATTTGCACACCGAGACACGTGTGAAATTAGTGTATATGCATCCTTTTCATATATCTCATCGGTATTCTACACATTTCATTCAGTCCATGTGTTGGGCAATTATTATGTGCAGTCCGTGTATTGGACATTCATTATATTCAGTCCATGTGTTGGACATTCATCATTCAGTCCATGTGTTGGACAATTTATATATGTAGTCTATTTGTTGGGCATCCACTACACCTAGTCTTAGTCCATGTGTTGGACACCTGTTTAAACCTTGAGTATGACACTTACACTTATATAGGCTGGACATGACACTTATGTGGGTTTTGACATGACATGGTATTTGAGTTCTGAGATGGGTTAGTCTTCTTTATATTATTGTTCCTGTATTAGATCTTGGGTTTGGTATTTAAGGATTTACAATTTGAGATGCAAGGTATATACATGAGGGTTTCATTGTTTGGATTATTTCGCTCGACGTACTTATGCTCGTGTTGTAATTTCCTAAATACTAAAATCCTCTTATTGTTAGGATCAATGATTTTATGTATATATGTATTAACTGTATTTTCTATATGCAACAAGCCCTCTCCCTTGGGGTTGGTTGTGATGTTGTTCGCTAACGCTTTGACACTCGTTGTCCCCTCCCATTTCAGATAATGAGCCAGGTGCACAGAGAGTCGCAGGTTGATGGCGATACTTATTAGCGTCCATCTTTTATTTGTAGTTTTATTTTATTTATGGAGCTCCACTGTAGATATTTTGTTTAGACATTTAAGAGTTATGTTCTAGAAGTTGTAGAGGTTGTGTGCCTTATTTCCTTTTATCAGATATTCTGTATTTGAGACTTGTTTAGATCTCCAGACTAGTTATTTCAGAGATTCACTTTATATTTTTGTATGTTGGATAATGAAATATCATTTTTATCTCTATTATTTCATCATATATCTCTTGTATTATCTTTTACTTGCTTTTGTACCTACACCTGTTGTTGACTCTACTAGAGAGATAGTAATTGTTGTCCAAAAATTTGAATATAGTGTGATAAATAATTATAAATATGTTATATGATGAAAATAATGTATTTTGATATTTGAGTATGATAGGAATTGATTTGAGATCAATTTAATGTATATTTGTGAATATATGAGTGTAAATAAACAAAACATGCACAAAGTCCAAGAGTGAAAATCTGGGAATTTTGACCAGTTGAGAGTTTCTATGTTTTTCACACTGATTCATTAAAAATCTGGAAAAGTGTATAATACCAAAGTTGTAGGTCTCTTCAAGAGATTTCCAACAAATCTTAGATCACCTTATTCTAAGATCGTATGAGAAAGTTATAGCCAAAATACCGAAGAGAATGTTCCTAGTCAGACTGAATTTCTAGTTTCGGGTTTCGGGTTTCGGGTTTGCTGCTATATATATACATGTTATATCACGAAAATCACCTCTTTTCTTCTGTTTTACAAACCCTATCATCCCCCCCTCTTCTCTCCCAAACCCTAGATCCGTTCTTGGTGATTTTTGAGGAGTCTCGAAGGGTTTCAGCGGGATTTGGAGCGATTCTATCGAAGGAGGAGCATGCTCACGCGTGTTCAGGAGTTCTACAATACCCCCTCAGGCGAGTAACATCTCGCCCAATCCTCTCCCATGTTTTTAAAAGTTTACAAACGTTTTTCATGAGTTTTATTGAGCCTAAGACTTATTTTCAAGTATAAATTAATGCTCTTATTAGGGTGAATGCTAGAAATCATGTGTTTCAGATTTGAAAACCTCACCAACGAGTTTTTGATAAAAACCCAGATCTGGAGTTTTATTTAAAGAATAAAAATATGAGTTTTATTTTGATTTAATGCTTTCTTTCATGTATAGGAGTTAAATATGAGTTTTAACCTACAAGAGAATCGTTTCTCATGATAAATATGTTTTTCTCACTGTATCATAGTCTAGAATTGATAGCTATAAAGATGTAGATCAGTGTAATGGAAGGATGGATCGATTTGGCGAATTTAACTTGTGATATATGCAGATTTCAGCCCGTAAGTCGACTCACGACTCATCACGAGTCGACTCATCAGGTTGAGTCGACCCATGACTGTCATGAGTCGACTCACAAAGTCCTTTTCTGTTATCAAATGTGTTCTGTTGAGTCGACTCATATTTGAGCACGAGTCGACTCATCGCAGTACTTTCTTTCTGTTTCATTCGTGCTTCTGTTTAAATCACCTGTTGGGTATAAATAAGTATATATGCATATAGTGATTATGATTTCACCTGTACGTGTGAGATGACACTTCGAACACGAGTTTAAGTCCGTACAGTAGGGTATGTACGGGAATAACACATGCATACTTTTCTTATACGCAGTCCTCGTGTTGGACTATAATCCATTAAAGTCCTCGTGTTGGACTATAATCCATTAAAGTCCTCGTGTTAGACTATAATCCATTACATTCATGTTTTAGACTTTTGATAAACTTTGAGCATGTTACTTATCCCAGTTGGGTTCACGACATATTGTATTAGGCCGGGGCATGATAGCTACTTAGGTTGTACATGACATCTATTGTAGCTTTGTCATGTTTACTTTTCATCGGTATAGATGGGTATGTATTCTTTTCTTTATTTGTTTCTTGTGACCAACCTCGGGTTTAATATTTAGGGATCTACAATTTGAGATACAAGGTATATACATGAGGGTTTCCTTGTTTGGATTATTTCGCTCGACGTACCTATGCTCGTGTTGTATTTCCCTAAGTACTAAAACCCATTAATGTTTGTGTAAATGATTTATATTATTATGTATTAACGATATTTTCATATACAACGAGCCCTATCCCTTGGGGTTGGTTGTGATGTTGCTCGCTAGCGCTTTGACGCTCGTTGTCCCTCCCCCTTTCAGGTAACGAGCCAGGAGCCCGGAGAATCGCAGGTTGATGGCGATGTACTTTAGCTTCAGCCGTCTATTTAGTTATATTTCCTTTTGAGCTCCACTGTAGATTTTTGTATAGACATGTGAGAATCTTATTCTAGAAGTTGTAAAGGCTGTGTGCCTTATTTCCTCTTGTCAGACATTACGTATTTGAGACTTATTGAGAACTCCAGTTCATATATTTTAGACATTTACTTGTATTCCAGTATTTTAGGATGTCAAAATATTAATTTGATCTCTATTACTTCATCAGTTAATTCTTGTATAATCTTTTACTTGCTTTGTACTACACCTGATGTTGATTCCACTAGAGAGATAGTAATTGTGATGGTGAAACATGTTATTGCACGGTGTGGTGCATGACAGGTTTGACATCTCTGGTTTCACCTCGGACTGCAGCCTTGTGTGAACCCAGGGGCGTCACAATTGTGATGGTGAAACATGTTATTACATGGTGTGGTGCATGGCAGGTTTGACATTCCTGGTTTCACCTCGGACTGTAGCCTTGTATGAACCCATAGGCATCACTGTTGGTATCAGAGATCTAGTTCCAGTATCCTTAGGATCATCCTGTGTCGAGTCGTGGAGCTAGGATAGAGTTTCTTAGGATTCATGTATAGAGTTCGCTAAGGATTTCCTTGTACGAGTGAGGACGATATGCGTATATCTTAAAATTTTGAGAATATTTTTTTTGACAACTATTTTGTGTAAATTTAAGTATTTGTGTGAATACTAAATGTTGTGAAAATCGTATTGTGATACATTATGTATATATATATGTCCATTTTGACTCATGAACTCTTATTTCTTATTATCATAGATGGCAGGACGTGGTAGACCTCATACTCGGAGAGCTGGACAGGCAGAGTCACAGTAGGCTCCACCCGAGCCACAGCAAGCTCAACCCGAGCCACAGCAAGCACCAGCTGAGCCGCAGCAGGCACCCCGGTACCTAGTAGATATCATGGCTCCCCCTTATAGCTAGGATGACAGCAATTGAGGAGCTTGTGGTGAATTATATCACGCCACCACCACCACCGGTAGCTCAGTCACAGGGGATACCAGCTGTTCCCATCAGAGAGAGATCCCCAGAGATCACACCTATAGCTATTCTACCAGCAGTCCCGCATAGAGCCATAGAGTAGGAGGCTTGGCTCCGTATGGTAGAGAGGTACCAGAAGATGAAGGCACCGGAGTTCCAGGGGTCATCAGACCCTCTTGTAGCCCATAAGTGGAAGGAGGATGTGAGTAATGTACTTGACATACTCAATATGGACTCAGTTCAGAAGCAGAGATTGGCATCTTACAGTCTGAAGGGAGACGCCGGGAGATGGTACCGACTCTAATTTACTCCAGAGCATAGGATGACCTTCACATGGGAGGATTTCGTATATTTTTTTGACAGGCGGTTGATGCGGCATAATTATGTACCAAAATTGCAAGTGCACAATTGATCGAGTATAAAAATATCGATCCCACGAGGAAGGTGATTTTAAGAGATTATTAGAAATAGTTCTTATGTTTTGTGCGTGATAATTAGGAATAAAGAATAAGTGTGAAGTGATGAGTGATTGTTGTGAATATATGCAAAAGATAATAAATTGAATTTTAGAGGAGAAAAGAAAGAATTAAAGAATAAATGAAATCACAAGGCAAGAAAGATGAATGAATAAAATCAAGAAATAAAACCAAGAATGAAAAGAAAATTTAAGAAAGTCAAGATGGAGGATTTAAAAGAGGTAAGAAATCTAGAATATAATCCACTAACCAATTTCAATTACAAAATATAAACTATTCTCTTTTTATCATATTTCAACTTAGATTTATTAAGCATAGATTATCAAACCATTTAAGGAAAGTGTAACCTATCAAATTATCATCTAAGTCAAAATTACTATTCATGATAAGAACAACAACATGATAATAATCCTAGAATTCATAAGCATAACCTATCAAACCATTTAAGATAAGCATAGATTATCAAATTCTTCTTCTACCGATTAGTTCTCTAGTTGATTATCCTAAACATGAACATTTTAAGTACAAGAGAATAATTCATACAATATAAAAGAAATTAGACTAGTTTCATACAATTCTAAGATTCCTACAAGAATTAAATTCACATCTTAAGAAATAAAAATAAGAAAAAGAACTAATTACAAAAATAAGAAGAAAAGAAAAATCTAAACTATGAACAAGAAATAAATCTAACTACAAAGAATTAAAATCTAAACTACAAAATATATTACAAAAGTTAAATGCAAGAAAATAAATCTACTCTACAAATTAAAGTGTAAAAAAGAAATAAAAAGATAAAAAAATAAATCTACACTACAAGCATGGATTTAAATCTAACTAATAAGCAATAATAAAGAAATTACTAAAAAGAAATAAAAGAGAAAAGAAATGCAAACCTTCAATTTGGTCTTCATCTCCATCCTCATCATTCAACAAAGAGGAGAAAGAACAAATTTAAAAGAGGAGAAAAATTATTTTTATTAATTGCAACTAAAGTTATAATTTTTGGAAGGCCTTCTCAATTAAGAGTAGCCCTCCTCTCCAAATGGAGTTACAAAATTTTTTACACCCTTAACCCCTCACTCTCTACCCCTATTTATAGTAATCATCAATGAATATGAGCCATTGGATTTGTCTTGAGCCCCAAGCAAAGCAATCTCCACCTTTGAATTTGTTGGTGAAGAATTTTCTTTTTGTTCTTCTCTAGCCCAACATAGGAGACCCATTTACAAATGATTTTCAAAGATGAAAATCCACATCTCAGTAGGTCCGGTCCATGGAGTTTCCTATTTGATTTTCAAAATAGAAAATGAAGGGTTGCGGCCCATTGGAGCTTCCCATTTGTTCGGTCTCAACTCTCTGCAGCACCGGATGCAGCACCTAAATTCGGAAATAAATGCAGCACCTAAATTCGGATTCATTTGATTTTCAACTCCAAGCTAAGTCCAGCCCATTTGTTCGGTCTCATTCATGTAACAACCGGCCCAATGGAATTAAAATCCAAATCTTTAGCAACCATCAAGTCCGACCCACTAATTCTGCAGCAAAGTTCGGTCATATGAGCTCATTGGTTTTCGGCCCATTGAAGAAAATTGAAACTGCAACAGTCTGATCCAATAGCATTTGGGCTTTTTAAAATCAAATATTTCACTTGAGAAAAAAGATAGGATTTTTGGGATTTATTCTTCATTAACCTGCAATTAAAGATAAAAGCAATTATTAATGGTATATTTATTCATATAAAATAGATAATGAGGGTATAAAATTATAATAAAATATGATTATCAGCGGTACATTTCATCTGTAGCACGGACTAGGAAGGAGCTTGAGTTGTCCCGATTGACTCAGGGGGACATGACAGTAGATGACTTTGAGAGCAAGTTTATGGAGTTGCTGCACTTCACGGGTATGTGGCAGACATGAGAGCGTCAGGCTCAGATGTTTCTAGCAGGGCTTCACCCCAATCTTCGTCGATACCTCGTCTCGAGGAAGTTTTATTTGGTACGAGAGGTAGCTAAGGCCGCCATCTTCGTCGATACCTCGTCTCGAGGAAGTTTTATTTGGTACGAGAGGTAGCTAAGGCCGCCACTTCACAGGAAATTGAGACGGCCATGTTTCAGAAAGACAATGAAGGGAAAGCTAAGACAGGACAGATCGAGGATAAGGGTAAGAATAAGAGATCTTTTTCTGGACCTCAGTAGTAGCATCAGGGCCCTCATAAGAAGGGACCCCAGCAGGATCAAAGAGCGCATCAGCAGCGTAAGTTTCAGGGGGTTTGCTATAACTGTTGTAAGGTCGGACACAAGGCATCAGAGTGTCACAGCGCACCAGCAGGAGCTCAGCAGGGAAAGGGTCCGAATCAGCAGTAACAACGATTTCAGGGTAGAGGTCAGGGCCAGCAGATGAGGCTTGAGGCACGACCAGCAGCTTAGAAGATTGAGGGATAGGTTCGCGCAGTTCAGGAGGTTCCTCAGGGACAGATAGTCCCATATTCTTCAGCACTAGTAGTAGAGCAGTCTTCAGCCACAGGCAGAATATATGCAGTAGTTCCACATGATCATGGAGCTAGCGGAGCCGTAGTGGAGGGGACGTTCCTTGTGAATTCATTTCCCGTCCATATTCTCTTCGATTTGGGAGCTTCACATTCCTTCATTTCGTATGCTTTTATGTCTAGACTCCAGCTCATAGCTCAGCCTCTAGACACCCCTTTATCAGTTTTCACCCCTTTAGGTGAGGTATTGCTTCTGGAGAGCGTTTGTAGGAGGTGTACCGTCAGTTTAGACGAGTCAGAGTTCATTGTCGATTTGATAGTGTTGCATATGTCCGAGTTTGATGTTATCCTTGGTATGGATTGGTTATCTTCCTACCACGTTAGTATTGACTGCTTTGTGAAGATAGCCAATTTGCGATCGTCCGATGGGTCCGAGATGATTGTAGCCACCTCTCAGGGCAACCATTTTGCGGAGTCGTTTCTGACGTACATCAAGGAGGTGAGTATTGATTTATTAGAGACTAGAGTTGTCTCAGAGTATCAGGATGTATTTCAGGACATACCTGGGTTACTTCCTGTGAGAGAGGTTGAGTTTTGTATTGAGTTGCAGCCGGGCACAGCCCCGATATCCCGCGCACCCTATTGCATGGCACCAGCTGAGATAAGGGAGCTTCAGACCCAGTTAGACGAGTTATTAGCTCAGGGTTTTATTCGTCGGAGTCAGTCTCCATGGGGAGCGTCGGTTCTCTTCGTGAAAAAGAAGGACGACAGTATGCGTTTGTGTATTGATTATAGAGAGTTAAACAAGGTCACTATCCGGAATATGTACCTATTACCTAGGATTGAGGACTTGTTCGACCAGTTGCAGGGAGCATAGTATTTCTCAAAGATTGATCTTCGTTCTGGTTATCATCAGTTACGGGTTCGGGAGATGAATATTCCTAAGACCACTTTTCTGACTCGATATGGATCTTTCGAGTTCAGGGTCATGCCGTTTGGGTTAACCAATGCACCCGCGGTATTCATGAATTTGATGAACCGGGTTTTTCGTCCCTTTTTGGACCAGTTTGTGATTGTTTTTATTGACGACATCCTCATTTATTCGAGATCGGAGGCAGATCATGAGCTGCATCTACGGTTAGCTTTGTAGACCATGCGAGAGCATCAGTTATATGCTAAGTTTAGCAAGTACGAATTTTGTCTTTCAGAAGTCAGATTTCTCAGCCACGTCATCAGTAGAGAGGGAATAGCAGTAGATCCGGCTAAGGTTATAGCAGTTCTTGATCGGGAACCACCGAAGACGGTGACAGAGATTCATAGCTTTTTGGGTTTAGCCGGCTATTATAGGAAGTTCATACAGGACTTCTCAAAGATTTTGATGCCGCTTACATGCCTTACGAAGAAGGGTGTATAGTTCATTTAGAGCATAGAGTGCCAGAAGGCCTTTGATACCTTGAAGACTAAGTTGACTACAACGCCAATTTTGACTATTCCGAGCAGCGACAGGACATTTATGGTCTATGCAAATGCATCATTGGCATGTTTAGGAGGTGTCTTAATGCAGACTCAGAGGGTGGTAGCATATATCTCACAACAGTTGAGGGTACATGAACATAACTATACCACTCATGACTTGGAGTTAACAGCAGTGGTATTTGCACTAAAGTCATGAAGGCAGTACTTGTATGGAGTGCAGTTTGAGTTGTTCACAAACCATCAGAGTCTGAAGTATCTTTTCTCTTAGAAGGAGCTCAACCAGAGACAGAGGAGGTGGATTGAGTTTATCAAGGATTATGAGTTCGCGATTTAGTATCAACCGGGGAAGGAGAACGTCATAGCAAATGCTTTAAGCAGGAAGCGTCAACATCAGGTCTCGGCTTTGAGATGCTTATGTTGGCCTTTTTGTTTTGATGGTGATTTAGCAAACAATTTACATCTAATGTTGTTTGTCTAGTGTTTGTGTTTTCGTATTTATTCTAGGCAAACAACGTGTTGGAGGATGGATGGAATAGAGCTTCAACGATGATATCCAATGGAGGTTGGCAGAATAGTGGAGTGAAGCCTTGCAATTTAAAGTTAAAGATCAAGTTTAAGCTTCATCCGCGAGATTACCAAGTCAAGCATATTGAAGACCAATCAAGCTTGGGTAAATTAGTTTAGGGCTTATATTATGTGTGTTAATACTTCAAGCTCAATATCACACACACACACGTTTGGTTTAGTTTATCATCAATTTAGATTATAGACTTAACGATATTATTTTATATCTTTTATCAAGTTTATAAATCTATTGGAAAGTTTTCTAAACTTTGTTTAAACTCATTTTGTCAATATCAAGCTTTTACAAGTCCATACTTAGGTGATTTTGTAAAATAATAAGATTACACAATTGGGAAATGCAAATTAGAAAATTATTTTTTATAACATGTTCAAAATCACATTTGCAAACATTTTCCAAAGTTTCATCAAGTTTGAAATTGATTTGTTACGTTTAATTGAATTTACAAAATCATGTTTTTTGTTCGTGCATGTTCGTGCATGTTTTCACAAAACAGATGAGTTTTCACAAATGGGAAGTGATATTTAAGAAATTTTTTCTTTGAAATATTTATCTACATGTTTAAAAACTTCCCTCATAATTTTACCATTTTTAGAGTTGATTTACTGTGCCCAATTGATTTTACAAAATCGTGTATATCAGCAGATTTTCAGAAACTGTATATCTGTGTTCAAACATTTATTTCTCTCAAATAATAAATGATTTTTCATAAATTCTTTCTCTAAAGTATTCTTCTACATATCTAAAACCTTTCCTCAAAGTTTTATAATTTTTGGAGTTGTTTTACTATTTTTAATTGATTTTAAAAAACCAGATATGTAAATTTCCAGAATGCTGAATTTAGGGGTATTTTGGTCTTTTCAGCCTATAACGGCTAGTTTTTGATATTTTCGGTTTTTGGGAGTTTGTGGCTGGTTTAAGAGGCTATAAAAAGACCTCAGCTTTCATTGTTTCTTATGGATGTGTAAGAGAGTTTTAAAAAGAGTTTTACAAGTTTGTTGAAGGGTTTTTAAGTTTGTTTTAAGAGTTTGTTTGTGAAGAAAATTCCACAAGAGCTTGAGGAGATCATCTATTGAAGTTTGAGCTTCCAACTATTCTCCCTCTACCTCTTGATCTATTGAGAAGTTTTTTAAACTCTTATCTAGCTTTACATGTGCTTAGTTATTTGATTATCTTTCTTTAAAGCTAGTTTTTATATTGAGTTTAGATTTGATTATATTATCTCATTGTTACACACACCCACATTGAGCTTATTGTATTTTCATACATAGTATATTTGGGTTGGTGAGAGTTGTAATAATTGAGTGTGAGCTTTCATTGTGTTCTCATCCATAGTAGAGAACAAACATTTATTATACTAAGCCTAATTGTGAGGATACACTTTGTAATACACTTGTACACCGAGAGGAGTGTGTGGTGAGAATCGGGGATCGTTCCAAGAGGAGTGGCGTCGATTGACGAACCTAGGAAGAGGTTGTAACCGAGCACTTGAGGGAGACACGGCTAGGTCCAACACTTGTGAGGGTGTAGAGTGTGATTGCATAGTGTTTGTTGTGTGAGAGTTTTCGGTAAGCTTGTAAACCGAGTGTGTAGAAGTTCTGGCTTCCAAACCGGATTATGATAGTGGATTTCTCCCCGGAAGTGCGGAGCGGAGACGTAGGACGGAAGGTCCGAACTCCGTGATCATATTGCTTGTTTGAGTTTAGCTTAGCACACTTATATTTGTTCATCTTTATAGCCTTTCTCTCATTGTTTATTTTATCCACTATATCATTTGTTTATGTTACCCTTGTGTTTGCATATCCTTGCATATATCATATAGTATACATCTTTGCTAGGATATATCACCTTGTGTATATTGCATATTCTTGCACATAACTCTTTGTATATCTATCTTGTAAGAATGTATTTGTTAATTAGTTTTAATTGGCATAAAATCGGATTAGATTAACATAAGACCCTAATCACCCCCCTCTAGGGTCTAACAATTGGTATCAGAGCTTGGTGCTCTTTGATTTAAGGTCTAATCGCCTTGAGTTAAAGATCCAAGTTAGCTTATTGTGCTAATCTAATTTTGAGCTTTATTTGTATCTTGCTTGCCTTTTATATTATGGATATGCATGGTTTAGGTTATGCCATTAATATTGCTCCTAGATTAGATAATTTCCCCTATGCCCAATGGTGTGTTAGATTTAAACTTTTTGTTCAATCTAAACACTTTGATTTATGGGAAATTATAGATGATGCTTATATTGTGCCCACTTTGGAGAAATCCAAGTGGAATAAGAATGATCATCGTATGTTTACAATGAACAATATTTTGTTAGAATATTTGCTAAATGCTTTTAATTCATCTATGTCTAACAAGTTTGTTCATTTTGATAGTGCTTACAAACTTTAAAAATTTATAGAAGCACATCAAGGAGACTTGGAGGCGATCCGACAAGCTTTGGAGGATCCCGTGTGCCAAATGATGAGTTGAATGTTGTTAAAAATCGCATTTCATCCTTAGACTCAACTCTTAATACATGCATTAATAATCATAAGAAGCTTATGGATATGTGTGCCAAGACTAAGTCAAAATCATCTACTCATTATGCACACATGTATAGCAAAACTTATAAGTGTTCAATTTGCGGCCGTCAAGGTCATTTAGCTAAGTTTTGCTATGATGCACACAAACATAAGAATTCTAATGCTCCTTGTGCATCTCATGTAGCTTCTTCATCTTGTACACTTACACATTCACATGCTCATTCTCACAAATTTCATCATAAGCATGCTAGTGTGTTCAAGTGTGATCATTGTGGTCGTTTTGGTCATTTGGCCAAATATTATTTTGATTTGAAAAATAAATCTCATTTGCCAAATGTTTCTAGTAGACCACATGTTTATAAATGTAATGTTTGTGGTAGATTTGGCCACTTAGGAAAGTTTTGTTTTGATAATGTTTTACATTTGCAAAAAGCTTTAAATAATTTACCTTTGTTTGCAAATGTTCCACGTGCACCTTTTAATGGTCAACATAAGCAAATGCTTCCTTTCCATTATACATATTGCAATCGGAATGGTCATTTGAGTAATTATTGCTATGACCGATCCCGTGCACCACATATGCCCAAGAGGGTTCATAACCCTAGGGCTTTGAGCTTAAATGATAGGGATCATGTCCCTAACCAATCCGGCACCAAGAATGCTTGGGTGCCAAAATAATTTTTTCTTAAACCAAAATTTTTAGTGTTTTTGTTTTGGTTTTGAAAAATTATACTTTAAACTTTTGAATATGAAAACAAATTTTTTTTCATTGATCAAATTTTTTTGTTTTCATGATTATTGGTTTTGTTTTGATGAGAGGTTTGTACTTATATAACCCTCCGGATTTATTGGGTGTTTATTCACAAATCTTGTTTACCGGGTGCTAAAATGTTTATATTGGTTGATACTAGCTCAAGAGCTAGATATAGTTGTCTCTCTTGATTTTTGAATCAATGATGATTTGATTTTACGTTTTTGGATTTAAACTTTGATTTATGATTTCTTTTGGTTGATTTGTTTTCATTTGAAAACTTTTTTGCATGATTCTTATGTTCCTCTTCTTTTGATTTCATAAATCTATTCATTTATATGGTTTTTATATTTTTTGTGTTAATGAGACACTTCTTTCATATTAACATATTTATATGTGTTCTCATTATCGTTTTTGTATGTGACTTATGTTTAGCATGTGTTTAATCTATGCTTTCTCACATATGTATGCCTTAGCATTCATTTCATACATTCATGAGGCATTTTGATAGGGGGAGGAATCCCTATATCTTTCTATGTGTTATACTCACCCATGCATATTGATAGGGGGAGCTTTCGCTCTCTTCATCCCTTTGTCCCCTTTTTAATGTTGTCAAAGGGGGGGAAATATTATGAGTATATTCTCTCTTAATTCTTTTGTCCCCTTTTTGATGTTGTCAAAGGGGGAGAAATATTGTGAGTATACAATTCCTTGTTTATATGCATGTGTATTATCTTGTATATATTCATTTCCTTTCATGCATATATTCTTTTTTGTAAATTGTTTGTCATCATCAAAAAGGGGAAGATTGTTGGCCTTCTTGTTTTGATGGTGATTTAGCAAACAATTTACATCTAATGTTGTTTGTCTAGTGTTTGTGTTTTCATATTTATTCTAGGCAAACAACGTGTTGGAGGATGGATGGAATAGAGCTTCAACAATAATATCCAATGGAGGTTGGCGGAATAGTGGAGTGAAGCCTTGCAATTCAAAGTTAAAGATCAAGTTCAAGCTTCATCCGCGAGATTACCAAGTCAAGCATATTGAAGACCAATCAAGCTTGGGTAAATTAGTTTAGGGCTTATATTATGTGTGTTAATACTTCAAGCTCAATATCACACACACACACGTTTGGTTTGGTTTATCGTCGATTTGGATTATAGACTTAACGACATTATTTTATATCTTTTATCAAGTTTATAAATCTATTGGAAAGTTTTCTAAACTTTGTTTAAACTCATTTTGTCAATATCAAGCTTTTACAAGTCCATACTTATGTGATTTTGTAAAATAATGAGATTCCACAATTGGGAAATGCAAATTGGAAAATTATTTTTTTTATAACATGTTCAAAATCACATTTGCAAACATTTCCCAAAGTTTCATCAAGTTTGAAATTGATTTGTTACGTTTAATTGAATTTACAAAATCATGTTTTTCGTTCGTGCATGTTCGTGCATGTTTTTACAAAACAGATGAGTTTTCACAAATGAGAAATGATATTTAATAAATTCTTTCTTTGAAATGTTTATCTACATGTTTAAAAACTTCCCTCAAAATTTTACCATTTTTGGAGTTGATTTACTGTGCCCAATTGATTTTACAAAATCGTGTATATCAGCAGATTTTCAGAAACTGTATATCTGTGTTCAAACATTTATTTCTCTCAAATAAGAAATTATTTTTCATAAATTCTTTCTCTAAAGTATTCTTATACATGTCTAAAACCTTCCCTCAAAGTTTAATAATTTTTGGAGTTGATTTACTATTTTTAATTGATTTTACAAAACCAGATATATAAATTTCCAGAATGCTGAATTTAGGGGTATTTTGGTCTTTTCAGCCTATAACGGCTAGTAACGGCTAGTTTTTAATATTTTCGGTTTTTGGGAGTTTGTGGCCGGTTTAAGAGGCTATAAAAAGTCCTCAACTTTCATTGTTTCTTATGGATGTTTAAGAGAGTTTTAAAAAGAGTTTTACAAGTATTTGATTATATTATCTCATTGTTACACACACCCACTTGAGCTTATTGTATTTGCATACATAGTATATTAGGGTTGTGAGAGATTGTAACATTGAGTTTGTGCTTAATTGAGTTCTCATCTATTGTAGAGAACAAATTTATATTTGTTACATTGTGAGTGGTGTAAGGTTTTCGGTGAGCTAGAAAACCGAGTGTGTTGTGAAGTTTTCGGTGAACTAGAAAACCGATTGTGAGGAGTGAACGTTGTTCGGTGAGCGTTGAAAACCGACACTGTGAGGTGTAAACGTTATTCGGGTGAGCGTAGAAAACCCGGTTGTGATAGTGGATTTCTCCCCGGGAGTGGGGAGCGGAGACGTAGGACGGAAGGTCCGAACTCCGTGATCATATTGTGTGTTTGAATGTGCTTTGGCGTTTATTCTTATTTATGCTCATTGCTCATTTCGCCATTGTCTCATTATTTATATGATCCACTATCTAGTTCATATTGTTTACCCCTTGTGTTAGTTTTCATATCCATTACATTTATCATATTGTATATCTCTTTGGTAGGATATATCACCTTGTGTATATTGCATATTCTTGCACATAACTCTTTGTATATCTATCTTGCAAGAATGTATTTGTTAATTAGTTTTAATTGGCATAAAATCGGATTAGATTAGCATAAGACCCTAATCACCCCTCTCTAGGGTCTAACAGCTTATTGTATCGATATCTTCTTACTCTTAGCCAGTTTGATTTTAGACTCGAGATTTGTGGAACCAGTGCATTTCTGGGAGCTGTGTCAGTGCAGCCATCTTGGAGTATCAGAGTTGTCAGAGCTCAGCTGCAAGACTCTTGGATTCAAATCCGAAAGGAGGAGATTACCAAAGAGCCTAAGGCTGATTAGACCATTGGAGTAGATGAAGGTGTACGGATGAAGGGTAGGCTGGTTATGTCATCCAGTGCCGAACTGAAGAGGGAGTTATTTTATAAAGCACATCGTACTCGGTACACAGTACATCCAGGGACCACTAAGATGTACAAGGATCTGAAGAGACACTTCTGGTGGAGTGGTATGCGTAGAGAGATTGCAGAGTATGTGGCTAAGTGTTTTACCTGTCAACAGGTGAAGGCAAAACATCAGAGGCCGGCAAGAACACTTCAGCCTTTACCCATCCCAGAGTGGAAGTGGGCGAATATTTCTATAGACTTCATTGTAGGGTTGCCGAAGTTGAGGAAGGGGAATGATTCTGTTTGGGTGATAGTGGACCGGTTGACGAAGTCAGCACATTTCGTTCCAGTTCTGTTTGGGTGATAGTGGACCGGTTGACGAAGTCAGCACATTTCGTTCCAGTGAAGACTACATACACAACTGAGACGTATGCGAGGATATTTGTTTGGGAGATAGTTCGACTTCATGGAGTTCCGAACACGATTGTATCAGATCGAGGTTCAGTGTTCACTTCGCACTTCTGGAGGAGTTTTCGAGGATTCTTTTGGCAGCAGACTATCATACAGCAGTGTATTCCACCCACAGATGGATGGTCAGACGGAGAGAGTAAATTAGGTGTTAGAAGACATGTTGTGGGCTTGTGTCATTAACTTTTAGGGTAGCTGGGAGGATCATATTCCACTAATAGAGTTTGCTTATTACAATAGTTATCAAGCGACAATCAGTATGGCCCCGTACGAAGCATTATACGGGAGACCTTGTAGATCACCGATATATTGGGCAGAACTGGAGGATAGCTTGATGCTTGGGCCAGAGCATGTGAGGCAGACCACTGAAAAGGAAGCATTGATCAGAGAGCAGATTCTAGCTGTTCAGAGTCGGCAAAAGAGCTATGCAGATAAGAGACGAAGACCTTTGGAGTTTCAGGTTGGAGATTCAGTTATGCTGAAGGTATCGCCCATGAAAAGCGTTCAACGATTCGGAAGGCGGAGAAAGCTTGCACCGAGGTATATTGGACCTTTCAAGATTTTGGAGCGTATTGGAGCCGTGTCATACAGACTAGATCTTCCAGCATCGATGTCTAGTATACACAATGTATTTTATGTTTCTATGCTCAAGAAGCACTTACATGATGAGGAGCAACAGCGAGTGTTGGTTGCACCAGAGATTGAGATTCAGGATGATTTGACTACTATTGAGATTCTAGTTAGTATACTTGCCAGAGAGGACAAGAGACTTAGAAACAAGATAATTCCTTTAGTGAAAGTTCAGTGGAACCGAAGAGGCGTTGAGGAGATTTTTTGGGAGCGCGAAGAGGACATGCGTCGTGACTACCCACACATGTTTGAACAGGTAAATTAAATTTTTGTATGACTTATATATGACTTATGGATTACATGTATAGTGATGTTTATACTTAACACTAAAATGAGTGTATTAACACTTAACTCCTAAATACTCGGAACACATGGTATATATATAAGGAGTTTTTTGTTTGGATTTTTCGCTCGATGTACTCGTTCCATTTAGTTAGGGGTTAAGTGGGGGTATTTACATTTTAGATGGTTAAGTGTAGACATCGAGGATGATTTTTGGGAGCACAAAGATGTTATGCAGCGCGACTACCTGCACCTATTGAGGAAGTGGATGGATTTATGTGTGTGATTATTTATATGGTTATATTTAGATTTAATGCTAGAATGAGATATTTCCGCTTAATTTTTAATCTTTTGGAACATATGGTATATATATGAGGGGTTCCTTATTTAGATTTTTCGTCTGATGTACTAGTTCTATTTGATTAAGGGTTGAGTGGGAATATAGTCATTCTGAATTGTTAAGTATAAATATCTCTATATGCTTATCAAGAGTTTAACATTACAAGAGGTGTATGTGCGGGTTGGATTTCACCCTCGACATGCTTTCTAATACTATCTTTCAGTTAAGTATAATTTCAGAATTTCTAGGACGAAATTCTTTTAAGGGAGGAAGAATGTAAAACCCAAAAAAATTAAATATTTTGTGATAAATAATAATAAATATGTTATATATTTATAAATAACATATTATGATGTTTAAGTATATAATAATAAATATGTTATATATTTATAAATAACATATTATGATGTTTAAGTATGCTAGGAATTGATTTGAGATCAATTCAATGTATATATGTATATATAAGAGCAAATGCACAAATCTAGGAATTGATTTGAGATCAATTCAATGTATATATGTATATATAAGAGCAAATGCACAAATCATGCTCGAATGTATAAATCTGGAAATTTATGACCAGTGGAGAGATTTTATATTTTACATACTGATACATTGTGAATATGTAAAAACTTAAAAGATCAAAGTTGTAGATATCTTTAGCAGATTTCCAACAAATCTTTAATCACCTCATTCCGAGGTTGGATATGAAAGTTACAGTCAAAATACCAAAGAGTATGTTTCTAGTCAGACTGGGTTTTTTAGTTTCGGGTTTCGGGTTTTGGGCTGTAGTTTTTCGGGTTTGCTGTCATATATACACATGTTTAAGCATGAAAAATACCTCTTTTCTCCTATGTTCCAAACCCTAGCAGCCCATTTTCCCCTCTCTCAAACCTTAGTTTTTTTCTTTGGCGATTTTGAGGGATTTCGGAGGATTTTTCAGGGCGTTTTGTGCAGTGCAGCGAAGGGGATTAGTTCTCTTTCACGTGGCAGGAGTTTTTTTAGCATCTGAGGTGAGTAACATCTCGCCCAACTCTGTACCCTTTTATTTTGCACGTTTTATTAAGTTTTATTCGGATTTTTCGAGCCTGAAACGTATTTTTAGTGTACAAAAGATAGATCTTTATAACTTATGAAGTTAGAATACATTTTCATAATTTTCTAATTGATTACAACAGTAACCTTGACAAATTTTAGATCTGAAATTTATTAATTATGAATTAAATCATAAGTTTTTGTTTTTAAAATGTTTAAACATATGTATATAAATGTTTAGGGTTTCGACGATATATTTACATGCTAATATTTCGTTTCATGTGTTTAAACATATGTATATAAATGTTTAGGGTTTCGACGATATATTTACATGCTAATATTTCGTTTCATGTTGTTTCATATATGTTGATATCAGTAATATTATGCTTGGAAAATAATGATGTCACTTCTAGATTTGTTTTGAAGCAGACAGAAATCTGTGAAGGGTTTCTGCCTGTTTTGGTTAATCACCAGCACAGTTTGTGCATGTTTACTTTTGTTGTGTGCTTTAATGTGAACGAGGAGTTGCCTCGAATATTTAGCGTTAAAAATTATTGTTTATTATGTATCTTCATATGTGAGATGGCTTATGGATATGAGTTTAGATTTGCACACCGAGACACGAGTGAAATTAGTGTATATGCATCATTTTCATATATCTCATCGATATTCTATACATTTCATTCAGTCCATGTGTTGGGCAATAATGCGGTATAATTATGTACCAAAATTACAAGTGCACAATTGATCAAGTTATAGTATAAAAGTTATCGATCCCACAAGGAAGGTGATTTTAAGAGATTATTAGAATTGGTTCTTATGTTTTGTGTGTGACAATTAGAAATAAAGAATAAGTGTGAATGTGATGAGTGATTGTTGTGAATATATGCAAAAGATAATAAATTAAATTTTAGAGGAGAGAAGGAAGAATTAAAGAATAAATGAAATCACAAGGCAAGAAAGATGAATGAATAAAATCAAGAAATAAAACCAAGAATGAAAAGAAAATTTAAGAAAGTCAATATGGAGGATTTAAAAGAGGTAAGAAATCTAGAATATAATCCACTAGCTAATTTCAATTATAAAATACAAACTATTCTCTTTTTATCATAATTCAACTTAGATTTATTAAGCATAGACTATCAAACCATTTAAGGAAAGTATAACCTATCAAATTATCATCTAAGTCAAAATTACTATTAATGATAAGAACAACAATAAGATAATAATCCTAGAATTCATAAGCATAACCTATCAAACCATTTAAGATAAGCATAGATTATCAAATTCTTCTTCTACCGATTAGTTTTCTAGTTTATTATCCTAAACATGAACATTTTCAGTGAAAGAGAATAATTTGCATACTATAAAGGAAATTAGACTAGTATCATACAATTCTAAGATTCCTACAAGAATTAATTTCACATCTTAAGAAATAAAAACAAGAAGAAAAAGAACTAATTACAAAATTAAAAAGAAACTAAAAATCTAAACTATGAACAAGAAATAAATCTAACTACAAAGAATTAAAATCTAAACTACAAAATATATTACAAAAATTAAATGCAAGAAAATAAATCTACTCTACAAATTAAAGTGCAAAAAGAAATAAAAAGACAAGAAAATAAATCTATACTACAAGTATGAATTTAAATCTAACTAATAAGCAATAATAAAGAAATTATTAAAAAGAAATAAAAGAGAAAAGAAATACAAACCTTCAAATTGCTCTTCATCTCCATCCTCATCATTCAACAAAGAGGAGAAAGAACAAATTTAAAGTGAAGAAAATTTATTTTTATTAATTGTAACTAAAGTTATAATTTTTGAAAGGCCTTCTCAATTAAGAGTAGCCATCCTCTCCAAATGGAGTTACAAAATTTTTCACACCCTTAACCCCTCACTCTCTACCCCTATTTATAGTAATCATCAATGAATATGAGCCATTGGATTTGTCTTGAGCCCCAAGCAAAGCAATCTCCACCTTTGAATTTGTTAGTGAAGAAATGGGTTGGAATTTGCTTTTTGTTCTTCTCTAGCCCAACATAGGAGGCCCATATGATTAAAATTAAGTTGCAGCAGTCAGCAGGTCCGGTCTCATATAATTCATTTGATTTTCAAAAGAAAATCAAAATCCAAGTCTCCGTCCAAATCTGCAGCGGCCCATTCACATGATTTTCTCCATCCAAATCTGCAGCGACCCATTCACATGATTTTCTACTCCACCTCAAGTCCGTCCCATGCATGATTTTCAACTCTAATCTCCAGCAGCCATCAAGTCCGGCCCATTTCAAATCATTGCATCCAAGTCCGGTCCTCATGATTCATTTGATTTTGAAAATCAAAAGCCAAGTCCAATGTCAGCAACTGGTCTCCATAAATATTCATGTCTGCAGCCAAGTCCATGCATAGCTTCCTTGGTGTATTTTTTTATGGGCTTTGCTCTTTGGGCTTCAATCATTTTCCTCTTTTAAGCTTTTACTTCGCGGGCTTCTAAAATGCTACAAAATAGAGAAGAGAGATTTTGAGGTGTTTTTATATTTAATAATATGTTTTTTATATTTTCATTCATTTATGTGCAAACTAAGCTAACAATAATTATTAATGGTATATTTATTCAAGTAAAATAAATAATGAGAGTATAAAATTATAATAAAATATGATTATCAAATACCCCCACACCTAAACTTTTGCTAGTCCTCTAGCAAAGAAAGAAAAAGAAAACCCTAACTCACTTTCGCAGGAATCACGGTTATATTTAGCGCATACAACAAGCCTTTAAACCCTTAGGTTACCCTAGTGGACGAGTTGTAGTCTCGTGAGGGTTTGCAGTGAATATACCCACAAAATTCGGTCAACTTGCGCCAAGTAAACTAAGTCAGTAAATAACGATTCTTGCCTTGATATATCTTAACATTCTACATTGAACGTAAGTAATCAAGAAACTTCTTTATATCATACACTCCAATGTAAATTCCCCTAGTAAAATCTTTCTCATCTATAGCAAGTACAAAACCAAGTCAAATCTTAGAATTTAATTAAAAAATTTGACAAAGAACATGGCCAACCTCTTTGTTAAATAACTTTCAAGTCTCTTCGATGCTAAAAATTGTTTTTCAGACGACCAGTATATACATAAACAACAATATATATATAAAACAATGGTTAGTGATTATATATATATATATATATATATATTACTATATATATATATATATATATATTATGATATATATATATATATATAATATATATGACTGCTCTAAATTCCTTTGGATGATTTTTTTCATATTTTAACGGGCTTTCTAAGTGACCATTTAACGAGTTTTGGGCCAATGAATCCTAACCCAATTAGGCTTAGGTCATTAAGTATAGAGATACTCATTGGGCTTAATTACTCAGTCAACTTAGGCTTTATAAGATAGAATCACCTTGAATTTAAGAGTTTTTTTTTTTGTTGGTGCCCATTTTTCGCACTCTTCTTTTATAAGGTTAGTTTTTTAATATATATATATGTAAGTATATATAGTCTTAAAAAATGTGTAAATCAAGATAACTTAAAAAAAATATTTTCAACTATAAGTTAAGCATGCAAAAATTTTATTATTTTTAATTAAAAATCTAAGGTAAGACTTAAGTAAGGTATACTAGTTGAAAAATCATTTCTTAAGAATTTTATTTAGAGTTATCATAAAAGGTGAACTTGAATATGTCACTAACTAAGAATTAGAAAATTTAAAATCTATCAATTTGATCAATTATTACTTAACTCTATTAATTTGGCAAGTGACAATATTTTTATAATTTTTTTAACAAAAAGAAAGAAAAATATAATTAAAAAGGTAAAATAAAGAGGAAAATATGTATTTCTCACCCCCACACCTAAGTTTTGCATTGTCCTCAATGCAAATTCGCTGAAGCACGAAGTAAAGCAGATAAAATTAAAGAACTTATAGTTGTTCGGTTGACAATGATGATAAGGATCTGCAATTACTGTTAGTATGAGGATGAGGAAATCAAATAAGAGGAAAATTGTAAGTAATTATTTTTTTTAAACCTATGTTACTTATTCAAATTTTGTTATGTTTTTTTTTAAATTTTATTTTTTTTAAGAAACAAAAGAAAAATTAGTTTTTTTTAACAGATAATGAGGTTCATGAAGAACCAACACCTCTTCCTCTCCGAGCGTAGAAAATTCTAAAAATGGTTTTAGACGTTGACCATTTATTTTAAAAATGTTACCATTTTTAGGATTTTTTATCTCGACAGCTTCATGTGAAAAAACCTGTTTGACAAAAAATGGACCTGTCCATCTTGATCTTAGTTTTCCAGGAAAAAGATACAATTTTGAATTGTACAATAAAACTTTCTGTCCTTGAGAGACTTTTTTTTACAAAATTGATTTGTCATGAAAAATCTTTGTTTTCTCTTTGTAAAAATTTGAGTTTATGTATGCATCATTCCGAATTTCTTCCAACTCATTTATTTGGAGCAATCTGTTCTTACCTGCCGAGTCTGAATCAAAATTTAACTGTTTTATTACCCACATTGCTCGATGCTCCAACTCCACTGGTAGGTGATAAGCTTTTCCAAACACTAATCTGTATAGTGACATCCCCAAATTGGCCTTGAAAGCTGTTCTATATGCCCACAGAGTATCACATAATTTTGCAGACCAATCTTTTCTGTTATGATTAACTGTTTTTTTTAAGATTTGTTTGATCTGTCTGTTTGTGACCTCTACTTGTCCACTGGTTTGGGGGTGATAAGGAGTTGACAATTTGTGTGTTATTAAATATTTCCTCATCAAAACCTCGAAAGAACGGTTACAGAAATGTGTACTGTTATCACTGATGATCGCTCGAGGTACTCCAAACCGGGCAAAAATGTTCTCTTTCAAAAACTTGACAACGACCTTGTTGTCATTAGTTTTGCAAGCTGCCGCCTCAACCCATTTTGACATGTATTCAACGGCTACTAGAATGTAGACATTTCCAAAGGAATTTGGAAATGGTCCCATGAAATCGATACCCCACAGATCAAAAAGTTCAACGGATAAAATGGGTTGTAAAGGCATCATATTTCTCCTGAGACGCCAAGACAATCACAAACACACAAAGATGATCACGGAGTTCGGACCTTCCGTCCTACGTCTCCGCTCCTCACTCCCGGGGAGAAATCCACTATCAACCGGGTTTTCTACGTTCACCCGAACAACGTTTACACCTCACACTCGGTTTTTTAGCTAACCGAAAACTTTACAATCAACACACTATTGTAATCCCACTCTACACCCACTAAGTGTTGGACCTAGCCGTGTCTCCCTCAAGTGCTCGGTTACAACCTCTCCCTAGGCACGTCAACCGACGCCACTCCTCTTGGGACGATCGTTCATGACTATGTAGTTCACAATGTCGGCGAACCAGGGAACAGATTGGATTTCTAGGAGTTGTTCATCAGGAAAATGCTCATTGATTGGAACGGTTGATGTTGGTGCATTTGGGAGTCGAGAGAGGTGATCTGCTACGGGGTTCTCTGTTCCCCTTCTGTCAAGAATTTGAATGTCAAACTCTTGAAGAAGGAGAATCCATCTAATGAGCCGTGCTTTAGCATCCTTTTTGGTCAAAAGATACTTTAGTGCGGCATGATATGTGAAAACTTTGGTTAAGGAACCGATGAGGTAGGACCTGAATTTTTCTAAGGCAAAGACTACAGCTAAAAACTCTTTCTCTGTGACAGAGTAGTTTTGCTGGGCATCATTCAGAGTCCTACTGGCGTAGTAGATCACATGCGGTTTTCCATCAAACCGTTGTCCTAAAACAGCTCCAATCGCAGAATCAGATGCATCACACATCAGTTCGAATGGTAAGGTCCAGTCCGGTGCATGAATGATAGGAGCTGTGGTTAGCTCCTTTTTCAGATATTCAAAAGCTTTGAGGCAGTCGGGAGAGAAGACAAATGATGTATCCTTGGCTAAGAGATTGGTCAAGGGTCTAGCAATCTTGCTGAAATCCTTAATGAAACGTCGGTAAAAACCAGCATGACCAAGAAACGATCTGACATCTTTGACAGTTTTGGGAGGAGGGAGATTGGAAATGAGATCTACCTTAGCTTTGTCCACTTCAATTCCCCTATTGGAAACTACATGTCCTAAGACAATGCCTTGTTTGACCATGAAATGACATTTCTCCCAATTGAGAGTCAGATTTTTCTCCCTACACCGTTCTAGGACCAGTTTAAGATGATGCAAACATTGGGAAAATGTGTCACCAAAAATGGAAAAGTCATCCATGAAAATTTCGAGAAATCGCTCTACCATGTCGGAAAAAATACTGATCATGCAACGTTGGAATGTGGCCGGTGCATTGCACAGGCCAAAAGGCATGCGTCGGTATGCGAATGTTCCATACGGGCAAGTGAAGGTGGTTTTCTCCTGATCTTCTGGAGCGATAGGGATTTGATTGTAACCTGAATATCCATCCAGGAAACAGTAGAACTCGTGTCCTGCTAAACGCTCTAACATTTGGTCAATGAAAGGAAGAGGGAAGTGATCTTTCCGAGTGGCTAAGTTGAGTTTTCTGTAGTCAATACAGACTCGCCATCCAGTTTGGATCCGAGTGGGAATCAGCTCATTAGCCTCATTTTGGATCACGGTGATCCCAGATTTCTTTGGAACAACTTGGACTGGACTCACCCATGAACTATCAGAAATGGGATAAATGATCCCATGATCGAGACATTTCAGAATGTCTTTCCTAACGGCTTCTTTCATCACTGGGTTTAACCTACGTTGAGCATCTCTAGTAGGTTTGGCATCATCTATCAAATGGATTCGGTGTTGAACAATGGTTGGACTAATCCCTTTGATATCAGCCATGGTCCATCCAATGGCTTCCCTATTCTCTCTTAAAACAGCTAAGAGAGCTTCCTTTTGACCGGTAGTCAACTCAGAAGAAATGATAACTGGTAAAGACTCGTTCTCCCCTAAGTAGGCATACTCTAGATTTTCGGGTAGAGGTTTGAGCTCTAACTTAGGGGGTTCCTCCACAGATGGGCGAAGCTGGACTCGGGGTTCTATCTCTAAAGGTTCTCGTTGCCAGCCAACAGCAAAAACATGATTGACCAGCGGTTCTATCTCAAGTTCGTCATCAGAAAGCTCCTCAATCATTAAATCAGATGCATTTGAATCAGACTCACACTCTCCCTCTTGTTGTTCACTGGATATTCCTTGAATGAAATTCACTTCCATGGGTTCATCAGATGGATCACTAGGCTGTCTCCCTAAGTTGAAGATATTGAGGTCAACAGTCATATTCCCAAAAGATAGTTTCATCTGACCGGTTCTACAGTTTATCAAAGCATTTGAGGTGGCTAAGAACGGTCTTCCTAGAATGACGGGGATTTGACTTTTGAGATTGGAAACGGGCTGCGTTTCCAAGACAATAAAATCAACAGGGAAAATGAACTCTCCAACTTTGATCAGAACATCCTCTACCTCTCCTTTGGGAATTTTTACAGATCTATCAGCTAACTGTAGAGTGCATCTTGTCGGTTTAAGTTCTCCTACACCTAGCTGTTGATAGACCGAATACGGAAGGAGGTTGACGCTGGCTCCCAAGTCTAGAAGTGCCTTATCAATGTGAGTGTTACCTATGACGCATGGAATTGTGGGACAACCAGGGTCCTTGTATTTCAATGGCATGGGTTTCGAAAAAATTTCACTGAGGTTGGCAGCTAAGAAGACTTTCTTGGGGACATTGGTGGTTCTTTTCTTAGTGCATAAGTCCTTCAAGAACTTTGCATAAGAAGGGATTTGTTCGATTGCATCTAGGAGAGGAATGTTGATCTTGACATGTTTAAACGTTTCTAGGATTTTCTCAACCTGCGGGGAGTTTTTCCTAGGTTTGAGTCTATCTGGAAAGGGGGCAACGGGCCTATACCTATCTAGATCAGGCTCAATCTCAAGTTCAGCATTTTGGTCATCGGAAGGAGTGTTTTGAATGGGAGAAGGGGTTTGATCCGGTGGCATTCTAACCTGATTGTCTATTTGTTTTCCTGATCTCAGAGTGTGAATTGCATTCAGTTGAGCTGGGTTGTTGGAACTGGATCCAGTGTCTTTAGGGTTTGCAACAGGTTGACTTGGAAATTTTCCTTTTTCTCTCTCACTCACGGCAGCGGCTAGTTGCCCAAGTTGGGTTTCTAACCGGGCTATGGCTTGTGTGTTCGAGTTGAGCACTTGGCCGGTGGTTTGCATGAATGAATTTAGAGTGGTGGATGATTGGGTCAACATGTTGGTAGTTTGTGTAGAAGCTTTGATCATAGCTTCTAAACCCTTTTCTAAGACACTCAAACGTTTGTCATGATCAGAATTTGAAGGATTTGTAGGCTGGTGAGGATGAGGATGTTGGTTTGGAAAAGGTGGGTTAGAAAAATTGTTCGGTGCGTTGAATGGGACAGTGTTTCCCCTAGGGAATTGTTGGTTCAGCTCATTAGCCTCATTTTGGATCACGGTGATCCCAGATTTCTTTGGAACAACTTAGACTGGACTCACCCATGAACTATCAAAAATGGGATAAATGATCCCATGATCGAGACATTTCAGAATGTCTTTTCTAACGGCTTCTTTCATCACTGGGTTTAACCTACGTTGAGCATCTCTAGTAGGTTTGGCATCATCTATCAAATGGATTCGGTGTTGAACAATGGTTGGACTAATCCCTTTGATATCAGCCATGGTCCATCCAATGGCTTCCCTATTCTCTCTTAAGACCAATGGCTTCTCTATTCTCTCTTAAAACATCTAAGAGAGCTTTCTTTTGACCGGTAGTCAACTCAGAAGAAATGATAACTGGTAAAGACTCGTTCTCCCCTAAGTAGGCATACTCTAAATTTTCGGGTAGAGGTTTGAGCTCTAACTTAGGGGGTTCCTCCACAGATGGGCGAAGCTGGACTCGGGGTTCTATCTCTAAAGGTTCTCGTTGCCAGCCAACAGCAAAAACATGATTGACCAGCGGTTCTATCTCAAGTTCGTCATCAGAAAGCTCCTCAATCATTAAATCAGATGCATTTGAATCAGACTCACACTCTCCCTCTTGTTGTTCACTGGATATTCCTTGAATGAAATTCACTTCCATGGGTTCATCAGATGGATCACTAGGCTATCTCCCTAAGTTAAAAATATTAAGGTCAACAGTCATATTCCCAAAAGATAGTTTCATCTGACCGGTTCTACAATTTATCAAAATATTTGAGGTGGCTAAGAATGGTCTTCCTAGAATGACGGGGATTTGACTTTTGAGATTAGAAACGGGCTGCGTTTCCAAGACAATAAAATCAACAGGGAAAATGAACTCTCTAACTTTGATCAGAACATCCTCTACCTCTCCTTTGGGAATTTTTACAGATCTATCAGCTAACTGTAGAGTGCATCTTGTCGGTTTAAGTTCTCCTACACCTAGCTGTTGATAGACCGAATAAGGAAGGAGGTTGACGCTGGCTCCCAAGTCTAGAAGTGCCTTATCAATGTGAGTGTTACCTATGACGCATGGAATTGTGGGACAACCAGGGTCCTTGTATTTCAACGGCATGGGTTTCGAAAAAATTTCACTGAGGTTGGCAGCTAAGAAGACTTTCTTGGGGACATTTGTGGTTCTTTTCTTAGTGCATAAGTCCGTTAAGAACTTTGCATAAGAGGGGATTTGTTCGATTTCATCTAGGAGAGGGATGTTGATCTTGACCTGTTTAAACGTTTCTAGGATTTTCTCAACCTGCGGGGAGT
>NC_033802.1:21869608-21871271 GCF_001876935.1 Asparagus officinalis | reverse complement strand
CGCGGCAATGCGCGGCAGCTATCACTGCCGCACCCACATGTGGCAATTTTGCGTTGTTCTTAGAATTTTCATTGTTTTGTATTGATTCACAGATCCTTTTGCTTCCTTTGGTCTTGTATGATCTCCCATAACTTAAAAATGACGTTTATCGTCTTCTCTTTGTCTTGAGCAGTATTTGGATGTCCGCAAGTATTTTTTTTCTTTACGCCTACAAGCACTAGCAACTACTCAGCTAGAACTGACATGACAAATAACTCAGTATTTTTGATGAATTTCCTGTTATGTTCTAGATATGGTCACATTACATCAAATGTTACAGAGTCATTCAACAAATGGATACATGAGGCTAGGCTTCTACGGATACTACAACTCGTAGAACACATACGTAAACAAATTATGGTTCGCATGAATGAGCGACGATTAATGGCTGAAAGTTGGAATGGATTTCTTTGTCCCAAAACTGAACTTGCCCTCAAAGAGAACATGGAAAATAGGCGTCCATTGGATGTGCGTCAGTCTCATACAGGATTATTTGAGGCACAATCTCATAAAACTTGTAAAGTGGATCTTGACAATAAAACATGCACGTGCCGCGCGTGGGATGTAACCCGTATCCCTTGCAAACATGCATGCGCAACCATTATGTTTATGAAGAGGGATGTTTACCAATTCTGTGACTGGTTTATGACGGTTGAAGCTTTTAAAAAGAGCCACGAACCAATCCTCTACCCCATCCCTAATTACGAGAAGCGTAGCGTACCACAGGAGGAGATACAGATTCTACCACCATTAACAATAAAAAGGAAAGGGAGAAATAAGACCAAGCATATCAACAACAGAACAATTTACACCCGGCCACTTAAATGCTCTCGATGTCATGTGGAAGGTCATAACCGTAAAACATGTAATGAATCTATTGCTGACTAAGTACTTGATATGTTGTTAACTGTTTTGCTTGTATATTTACAAACTAGTACGTTTTGTTTAATGTTGAAAGTATTCTCAGGTGTGATGAGAACTAACATCATCTCCACTAGCAGAAATGTTGTAAGTATTAGAACTACGTGAGAACAAATAGATCTGACAATGGCTAAGATAGAACAGACACGACAGCATCTAGAACTGAAACAGTAGTAGCTAGAACCAACATTGAGTAAGCTAGAAATAACATGGCTATAACTGATTGTATACAAGCTAGAACTAGGATAATAGAAGCTAGAACGAACGTAAAAGCTAGAATTAATAAGTGTGCATGTAAAAAATAGGGTTGGTTTAGAACTAGCAGGGTATGGGCTAGAACTGGCTGTATACAAGCTAGAACTAGGGTAATAAGAGCTAGAACTAACGTAGAAGTAAGAATTAACAAGTGCGCTTGAAAAAAATGCGGGCTGGGTTTAGAACTAGTAAGGTGTGGGCTAGAACTAGCTGTATACAAGCTAGAACTAGGGTAATAGAAGCTATGCGGAGTCTTCGAGCTTTCCGGTTTGTCTCTTCCAATTGGACGACTGAAACGAGACTGCTTCCGATTTTGCATCTCCTGGGGATTCTTCTCTTTTGGTTTATTCACCGGCTGTCATCGAGCCTCTTCACCCGATGTGGGACTTGTAATCACTCCCATCTCTGTGAGAGTTTTGGCTGGTCCCCGTTTGTTCACCCCCTGCTC
>NC_033802.1:21862231-21869598 GCF_001876935.1 Asparagus officinalis | reverse complement strand
AAGGTGTGGGCTAGAACTAGCTGTATACAAGCTAGAACTAGGGTAATAGAAGCTAGAACTAACGTAGAACCAGAAAATAACAAGTGCGTGAGTAAAATACGAAGGCTGGTTTAGAACTAGAAAGGTGTGGGCTAGAACTGGCTGTATACAAGCTAGAACTAGGAAAATAGGAGCTAGAACTAACGTAGAAGCCGGACGTAACAAATGTGCATGTAAAAAATGTGGGCTGGGTTTAGAACTAGCAATGTGTGGGCTAAAACTGGCTGTATACAAGCTAGAACTAGGGCAATAGAAGCTAGAACTAACGTAGAAGCTGGACGTAACAAATGTGCATGTAAAAAATACGGGCTGGGTTTAGAACTAGCAAGGTGTGGGCTAGAACTAGCTGTATACAAGCTAGAACTAGAGTAATAGAAGCTAGAACTAACGTAGAAGCAACAATTAAATGATTTGAATGTAAAAATAAATCGCGGGCTGGGTTTAGAACTAGCAATGTG
This sequence comes from Asparagus officinalis, assembly GCF_001876935.1. Lineage (NCBI taxonomy): Eukaryota > Viridiplantae > Streptophyta > Magnoliopsida > Asparagales > Asparagaceae > Asparagus > Asparagus officinalis. Next base: position 21,869,101 of record NC_033802.1, on the reverse strand, counting down.
TGGGCTAGAACTGACTGTATACAAGCTAGAACTACGGCAATAGAAGCTAGAACTAACGTAGAACTAAAAATAATAAGTGTGCAGGTAAAATACGAAGGCTGGGTTTAGAACTAGTAAGGTGTGGGCTAGAACTGACTGTATACAAGCTAGAACTAGGGTAATAGAAGCTATAACTAACGTAGAAGTAGGCCTGTCCATTTTACCCGCTGGCCCGGGCCCGGGTCCGGGTTGTCTCAGCGGCGCCCGGCCCGGGCCCGGCCCGGCCCGGCCCGGAACAGCCCGGCCCGGTAACAACGGTCAGATTGGCCCTTTGACCGTTTTGCCCTCAAAAACGGTCAAAAAACGGCTATTTTGTGAGGTTATTTTGGTCATTTACCTAGGGGGCTGGTTCTATAAATAGAGGGGGGTTTTCATTTGTTTTCTTCACACCAAAAACTCATCTCTTCTCTCTTATACTCTTATACTCTCTCTTATACTCTTATACTCTCTTATTTATACTTTCTAATCCAATCCCCAAATGGCTTCCGGATCTGATTATGAAGAGCAAAACATATCTCCCGATCCTGAATTGAGTCCTCCTACTATGAGTCCTCCTACTATCAGTCCTCCTACCGAAGTTAATCCCGAATCCGGTGGCGACGAATCTGCACCAAGAGCTCCTAAACGGCCAAGATCCGATGTGTGGAATTTTTACGAGAAGATCGACGTCACCAAGGATGAACACGGTAGGATCCTCACCCAGAAGGCTAAGTGTGCTTTGTGCGGCAAGATTTTTCAAGCTCATCATAAGAGCGGCACCAACCACCTCAAACGCCATTTAGATAAACACAACAAAGGCCAGCCTCCTCAAGGTGATATCCGACAATCCATGATTTCTCAATCCTCCTCTTCTGGTAGTCTCGGTAGTTGGAACTATGACGCTGCCAGAGCCAGGAAATGCGTAATCAGGTTTATCATTCTTAAAAACCTTCCTTTTAAATTAGTAGAAGATGATGAATTTGAAGATATGTTTAGAGATGGTTTTTATCCTGCATTTAAAAAATTTTCTCGTCAAACCTGTCAACGTGATATTTTAAAATATTATCAGCAAGAACAAGAAAAAATAATTTCTTATTTTAAAAATTTAAACTGTAAATTTTCTTTAACTTCTGATATTTGGACATCTAGAGCACAAACTGGATATTTATGTATCACAGCACACTGGATTGATGAAAATTGGCAAATGTTTAAAAGAGTTGTTTCTTTTATTGCAATAGAAGAGTCACATACTGGTGCTAATGTTGCAAATTTAATAATTGAAGAACTTATGAAATTAGAAATTTCACAAAGAATATTTTCTCTTTCACTAGATAATGCAAGTAATAACAATGTAGCTGTTGATTTTATCAGATCATCTTTATCATTGCCATGTCATGGTGATCTTTTTCATATTAGGTGCATCTGTCATATTTTAAATTTAATTGTTCAAAGTGCATTTACTGAAATTAAACCCATGATAGAAAAGGTTAGAACAGTTGCTTACATGCATAGTGCTTCTGAACAAAGACTTAAAAGATGGAAACAATTTTGTAAAAGAAAAAATGTAAAGCCTAGACTAATTCCAAAAGATGTTGACCATAGGTGGAATTCCACATATGCAATGTTAAGTGTAGCAATAGAATATAAAGACATTATAACTGATTTTATAAACTATTATGCTTCTAGTTCTAGTTCTGGTAGCACTTATGGAATAACTGAAGATGAATGGACAGTTATATGTAATTTAAATGAAATGTTACAAGTTTTTTATGATGCTACCATGTTATTATCTGGCTGTTATTATCCAACCATTACTTTAGCTGCTTTACAAATTTTAAATATTCAAAATTTTTTTGATAAATATCGTTTGGATGCTACTTTTGGACCTATGGTTTTTGAAATGGAGAGCAAATTTAATAAGTATTTTAGGCCTATTCCTCATATTTTTGGTTTGGGGGTTCTTATTGATCCATGCTTGAAGGATATTGGCCTTCGAAGTTTGTTACAGTCATTGTATGGTGGACAGGTTATAGACTTAGATGATGGAACCACCCTGAATGCTATTACTCATCATTTACTTATTAGAAATTATTTTCAAACCTTATATGATGAGTATGCAGCTAGACATGGTGTAGCTGCACAACAGTCTGCAGCTTCGGTTTCTTCGAGCTCATCCCGAGCCCGAGGTAAAAGTGTAAGTTTTGATAGGTATGCAATGGTAGCCGAGCTAACTGGTGGATCTGGACTTGGATCGTCATCATCGGAGGTTTCTGAAATAGATGAATATTTTTCTGCTTCTTTAGTTAGATGTCAAGGAAATGCTTTAGATATTTTGTAATGGTGGAAAGTATATGGATTAGTTTCATATCCTATACTTTCCACCATGGTTCGTGACTTACTAACAGTGCAGGTTTCGACGGTAGCTTCGGAATCCGCCTTCAGCACAGCAGGTCGTTTGATCGACGATCACAGGACATGCTTGGATCCGTATACTGTACAAGCGGTGATGTGCTTACAAGATTGGTGGAGGTACGAGAAGCGAACGCAAGGCATCGATCGGATGGCTGGAATTGAAGATAAATTTGAAGAATTTGGACTAGCAGATAGATAAAAAGAATAGATTGTAGTTTTTATATCTTAGCTTAAAATTTGTAAAGAATTATTTTGGAAATAATTACAAATGATAGTGATATAGGTGAGTAGGTGCCAATCTAGTTGGGATTTACTTATCTATTGTGATGCGATTAATTCCAAAATAAATTTATACTTGTAATTTATAAATGATTTATTAATTATTAATAAAGAATTTGTTTTTATCATTTTTTATTTGTAATTTATGTCATTTTTAAGTAATTAATAAAATTATTGTTTTTATTATTTTTCTTGTCTTTTTTTTATAATTTATAATTTAAATAACATTAAAAAATTTGGAAAAAAATAAAAAAAAGAAAATCACCCAGGCCCGGCCCGGATGGACAGGCCTACGTAGAAGTAAGAATAACAAGTGTGCATGTAAAAACGCGCGATGGATTTAGAACTAATAAGGTGTGGGCTAGAACTGGTTGTTTACAAGTTAGAACTAGGGTAATAGAAGCTAGAACTAACGTAGAAGCAAGAATAACAAGTGTGCATGTAAAAACACGGGTTGGATTTAGAACTAGCAATGTGTGGGCTAGAACTGACTGTTTACAAGCTAGAACTAGGATAATAGAAGTTAGAACTAACGTAGAAGCATGAATTAACAAGTGTGCAGGAAAAAAACGAGGGCTGAGTTTAGAACTAGTAAGGTGTGGGCTAGAACTGACTGTTTATAAGTTAGAACTAGGGTAATAGAAGCTAGAACTAACGTAGAAGCAAGAATAACAAGTGTACATGTAAAAACGCGGGTTGGATTTAGAACTAGCAAGGTGTGGGCTAGAACTGACTGTTTACAAGCTAGAACTAGGGTAATAGAAGCTAGAACTAACGTAGAAGCATGAATTAACAAGTGTGTAGGAAAAAAACACGGGCTGAGTTTAAAACTAGCAAGGTGTGGGCTAGAACTGACTGTATATAAGTTAGAACCAGGGTAATAGAAGCTAGAACTAAGGTAGAAGCAAAAATAACAAGTGCGTAAAAAAACGCGGGCTAGGTTTAGAACTAGCAAGGTGTGGGCTAGAACTGGCTGTATACAAGGTAGAACTAGGGAAATAAGAGTTAGAACTAACGTAGAAGTAAGAATTAACAAGTTTGAATGTAAAAAATAGGGGCTGGATTTAGAACTAGCAAGGTGTGGGCTAGAACTGGCTGTATACAAGCTAGAATTAGGGTAATAGAAGCTAGAAACAACATAGAAGCAAGAATTAACAAGTTTGCAAGTAAAAAACGTGGTCTGGGTTTAGAACTAGCAAGGTGTGGGCTAGAACTGGCTGTATACAAGCTAGAACTAGGGAAATAGGAGCTAGAACTAACGTAGAAGCTAGAATTAACAAGTTTGAATATAAAAAATACGGGCTGGGTTTAGAACTAGCAATGTGTGGGCTAGAACTGACTGTATACAAGCTAGAACTAGGGAAATAGGAGCTAGAACTAACGTAGAAGCAAGAATTAACAAGTGCGCTTGAAAAAAACACGGGCTGGGTTTAGAACTAGCAAGGTGTGGGCTAGAACTGGTGATGCGGCATAAACATGTACCAAAAAGGTTGCAAGTGCACAACCGTGTCAAGTTATAGTATTTACTCGTTGGTTCGTCGGTTTATGCCGAACTGTGCTAAGGGACCTATAAGCAATTTTATATGCCTACATCAATATTATGACAGGTTGTTATTAATAACACCATAATGCGGCCTTACACACGCGGGAAATTTTATCCGGAATCCTAAGTTGGGATAAGTCAGCGCCTAACACGCGTTGCCAATTAGTCTTTGATCGTAAAAAAGGACAAAAAGACCAGATATTCGACATTATGGTAGGTTGTTATTAATAACACCAAAATCCATGCCTTACACGTGTGGGGAATTTTATCCCAAATCCTAAGAAGGGATAAGTCAACGCCTAACACGCGTTGTTGGTTAGTATTTGAGCGTAAAAAAAAGACAAAAGCCCACATATTCATCATTGTGGCAGGTTGTTATTAATAATACAATAATCCATGCCTTACACGCATAGGGAATTTTATCCCCAAGCCTAAGTAGGGATAAGTCAGCGTCTAACACACGTTACCGGTTTAATTTTTCACCGATTGAAAAAGACACCAGAATCTACGTCTAGGAACTTTTATCCCGAAGCCTAAGTAGGGATAAGTCAGTGCCTAACACGCGTTGTCGGTTAGTCATTGACCGTAAAAAAGGACAAAAGATCACATATTCAACATTGTGGTATATTGTTATTAATAACACCATAATCCGTGCCTAGCGGGGAATTTTATCCCGAAGCCTAAGTAGGGATAAGCTATTGCCTAATACGTATTGCCGATCAGTCATTGATTGTAAAAAAGGACAAAAGCTCACATATTCGACATTATGGCAGGTTGTTATTAATAACATCATAATCCGTGCCTTACACGCGTGGGGAATTTTATCCCGAAACCTAACTAGGGATAAGTCAGCGTCTAACACGCGTTGCCAGTTTAGTCTTTCACTGATTAAAAAAGACACCAGAATCCAAGGCTGGGGACTTTTATCCCGAAGCCTAAGTAGGGATAAGTCAGCACCTAACATGTATTTCCGGTCAATCTTTGATCGTAAAAAGAGACAAAAGCCCACATATTCAACATTGTGGCAAGTTGTTATTAATAACGCCATAATCCGTACCTCACACGTATAGGGAATTTTATCCCGAATCCTAAATATAAATAAGTCAGCGTCTAATACGCGTTACTGGTTTAGTCTTTCACTGAGTGAAAAAGACACCAGAATTCAAGTCTGGGGACTTTTATCCCGAATTTTAAGAAAGGATAAGTCAACGGCTAACACGCATTGCCGGGTAGTCTATTCCTGTGAGAAAGATGAAACCTACGTATTCAATATCGTAGTACTAAGAAGGTTAACTCTCTTAGCATAACGTTACATGCGGAACAGATTTAAACAATCTGCATGTAAGCCCGATTCAAACGGTAATCGGTAAAACACATCAAATCCATTGATGGTTGAGGATTTGCTAAAAATTCTAAGTCTGCATCTGATACATGTAGCCGGGTAGTCTATTGCCATGAGAAAGACAAAGTCTACGTATTCAATATCGTAGTACTAAATGAGTTAATTCTTTTAGCACAACGTTACATGAGTAACGGACTTAAACAATCCACATGCTAGCCCGACTCAAACGGTAGTCGGTAAAGACCCATCAAACCCATTGATGGCTGAGGGTTTGCCAAAAATCCTATAAATATAAGAGTCATTGACACACCAGCTCCATTAGTTGGTCTCATGACTTAAGGATCCGACAGCTTCAGGATAAGATCCATACATGCAGATAAATCAGCTTTAACAGTTGGTCCTGCAGTCCCAGCATTTAGGACCGTCATGCTCCAACACCTTAAGAGCTTAAACTGTGTAAACGCCGGTCAACGCGTTGTAAATGAAAGTCAACGCTGGTCGGTGCGCTGAAGACTTTGCCAAAATAAGGCTAATAAAAATTCTAGGTTAAATGATGATTCCGGGAAGTTTAATCAAATTCAGATACAAACTCTCGATAAAGATGATCAGTTCAAAGTCAACTCAATGACATGCACTAAGTTTAGAACTTACACACCAACTTCAGTTCAAGACTTCAATAACGGTTATACGATAAAAGTAGCGCTAGAAGAACTTTATCTATTCGACAAAATACTAAATAGACTGAAGGCTGAAGAAGTTAAGAATTAAAGCGGTTCACAGATCCTTCTACGAGATTGAGGACATGGCCTATCTTATCCAAAGCATTGCAGACACCTCTATAAAAGAATGAGTCTAAAATACTTTTGAGGGGGTATCTGTAGGCATTTAAAAATGCATATAGGTGTTCGTACATAGCTCGAGATGGAGAGAGGACGACGAACATCATTATCCGATTTAAAAAGGATTATCTGACGCTAACAAGCGCATGAAGCAAATCAATGAACCATTAATGACGTAGCAACAAGCTACCGGAATAGCCATCGCCAAGTGGCCCGCGTGCTCACCGGCCACCGCCAAGTGGCCCACACGCTCATCGGCCACCATAATGGCAAACCAAGTGATCCGTATGCTCATCGGCCATCGCCAAGTGTCCCATATGCTCACCAACCACCACCAAGTAGCCCGTACACTCATCAGCCACCGTAATAGCAAACCAAGTGGCCAGCGTGCTCATTGGCCGCCTCCAAGTGCCGCCCACGTGCTCACGCGGCCACCC
>NC_033802.1:21855036-21861989 GCF_001876935.1 Asparagus officinalis | reverse complement strand
GGCCACCAAATGGTGGCTCACGTAGGTTTGAGGCGAAACGTGATTTTAACGGGTTTTAAGTGGTTTTTACGGTATTTATTTGTTCCTGAGGTTTCCAACTGACTTGATATCATCTCTACACATGGTTAGGCCATTGTCAATTGAGGATATGACCAAATCCTTTGTTCTTATCCAAATATCCTGCATCCAAAGCCCTATAAATATGAGCCTATGGCCTTCTTTCACGGGGGGCGAGTTATAATCAAAGAGGATGAGGTGCTGCTAAATTACAGAGCCAAGAGCCTTGAATTTCAGAGAGGGTTAGCTAGATCTTGGCGATTTCCTGTGCATAAAGAGTGGATTTCAAGAGATGTGAGACCTATGTCCTTTTTCCTCCGGAGCAAGCTTTGTTTTAATCTCGAGAAGAGTCATAATCTCGCTTGGTCGAGATTATCACTTCTACGATTACTTCCTTTGTGAAGTAAGAGCTTTTAATAATCACTTTGTCAACCGGATTTGATCCGTGACGATTTACGGACTAACGCGTCCCCGACACAGGCAAAGTCACCACGCAAGTAACAGGAGATAAACTTCTATTGTGTGTTGTTTGAAGGAATTATAATCTTTATATTTTCATTGTGTAAGAAGATCTTATAAAAAGATCAACTTTTTATTTATTTAAGTTTATTGTAACGCTAAAGTTGTAATATATTCGATGACAATGAAAATAACAATTTCTGACCCAAACACTATACTATAATACTATTCATGTGTAATTATGATCACATATGTACTATCATATAACTCGAGCCTCGAGCTCGCATTTCAAATCAAAACAACACAATCAAGAAGATCAGCCTTAGTAGTCAACTACTATATAACCTTAGTAGTCGACTACACTGAGTCTACTCAGACTCTGTAAAACATGAATCAATATTAGTAGTCGACTACACTGTACAATAGTCGACTACTCTGTAATCAGACAGATTCTGTAAAAACCAAACTGGACATTAGTAGATGACTACTACTCTTAGTAGTCGACTACTAAGCAGAAACATGCATAGCTTCATATACATACAACTCTTAGCAATCGTCACATAAAAATCATGCTTTAATACATTTCAAAACTAGTAATTATAAATCAAAAGAATCATCTCCATGATTATTTAAACCCTTAATTCAACAATTTAGGTTTAATCTTCTTATTAAATCAAAAGAATCATCTCCATGATTATTTAAACCCTTAATTCAACAATTTAGGTTTAATCTTCTTATTTATCAAGAAATTGACATAAACCCTAATTTTCTATTTGGTCAACATGAAACATGCTTGCATATTAAACTCGAAGCATATATAAATTCATTTGTTCACATTTACAAGACAAAAAAATTCCAAACCTAGGGTTTAATCATACTTGATTGACATGTAAGCCCTTTATGTCACAAGTTTTGGGTTTTAAGCATGATGAACACATAGAAATCAAGTTACAAACAAAGATCTACACAACCCAATTGATCATGGTCACGTTTCTATTATAAACAACAAGATAAAACATTAGATCATTCATCAAAAATCTCATTTTTAACACATCGGGTTATAAATAAGCATGCAAAACATCGATTTAAATACTTTAAATCATTCATTAACTAAGGGTGCAAGTTTGGATGCAAGTGATCTTGCCTGAAACTTCGTGTCGAGCCTCTGGACACACGTGCAAGATCCCTCCTCACTCAAAAGCATGTGATCTTACCCTCCGCTCAACGACTCGCGTCGAATCTTCTCGAGGAACACCAAGAACGAGCTCTAGGGTTTGAGGGGAGATGACGGCTGTGATATTTCATGAAATATCTCAGAAATTGGGTTTAAAACACATTTATATAATTAGGATATTAATTAGGCTCAAAGAAAAATAAATTTGACCCGAAATCTGTAACCTGTTAGCCCAGGAAAATTCCTGATAGTCGACTACTCTGAGTAGTAGTCGATTACTAAAAGTTTCTAAAAATTATATTCAGTATTTTGGCTGTAACTTTCACATTCGACCTCAGAATAAGGTGATTTAAGATTTGTTAGAAAGCTGCTAAAGATACCTATAACTTTTCTCCTTTAAGTTTTCTCAGATTCTAACTATATCAGTGATAAAAATATATAAATTCTTAACTAGTCATTTTTCCAGATTTCTTCTTCGTGCATGTTTTGTGCATTTGCACTCATATCTTCACAAATATACATTGAATTGATCTCAAATCAATTCCTATCATACTCAAACATTAAAATATATTATTTTTACTATATAAAATATTTATTATTATTTATCATATAATATTCAATTTTTTCGGGGTTTAACATTCTTCCCCCCTTAAAAGAATTTCGTCCCCGAAATTCCGCAAACGCATTATATAAAAATCTACCATTAATCGTCTAGAATGTGAGTGCTTCCACTTAACTCCTAACTAAGCGGAACTAGTACATCGGGCAAAAAATCCAAACAAGGAACCCCCCCATATATATCATGTGTTCCAAGTGATTAGGAGTTAAGCATTAATACCCCTATTCTAGTGTTAAACATAAACATGTCCACATCGACTATCACGTGAATAATTAAAGCATAATTAAATCAATCAATTTACCTACTCAAAGAGGTGTGGGTAGTCGTGACGCATATCCTCCTCGCGCTCCCAAGAAGCCTCTTCAACTCCTTTCCGGTTTCACTGAACCTTGATCAAATGTATCTCTTTGTTTCTAAACATCTTGTCCTCCTTGGCAAGAATACACACAAAACTCTCTATTGTAGTCAAGTCATTATTAAACTCAATCTCTAGGGCATCCAATAACCGCTGCTGCTCCTTATCGTATAAATGCTTCTTAGCATCAAAGCATGGAAAACATCGTATATACTCGACATTGATGTTGGAAGATCTAACCGATATAAAACGGCTCCAAAAGTTTAACTCTCATGAATGGACCAATATACTTTGGGGCAAGCTTTCCCCAACTACTGAATCGCTAAAATCCTTTCATCGGTGATATTTTTAATAAGACATAGCCTCCAACCTGGGCTCTAACGGTACATCTCTGATCTGCGTAACTCTTCTAACGACTATGCGCTTCAAGAGTGTGCTCCTGAATCACTGCTACCCTCTCAGTAATCTGTCTCACAAGCTCTAGCCAACCATACAGAGCGAACTCAATCAACAGAATGTAATCCTCCTAACTACTCTGGGAATCAATAATACATGCTCGCAACATGTCTTCCAACACTTGGTTAACTCTCTCTGTCTGACCATCCGTCTACGGTTGAAAAATACTAGAACAAGATAGCTGACTTCCAAATGACTTTTGAAAACTCCTCTAGAAATATGAAGTAAATAACTGAGTCTCAATCTGATACAATCGTCTCTGGGACTTTGCGCAATCTCATGATCTCCTGGATAAATATCTTCACATAAGTCTGTTCTTTATAAGTGGTCTTAACTGGTAATAAGTGTGCTGACTTCGTCAACCGATCAACTATAATCCTAACTAAACCGTTCCCCTTTTTCGATTTTGACAATCCTCCTATGAAATCCATAGAGGTATCTGCCCATTTCCACTCCGGAATGGATAAAGCTTGTAGGGTTCCTGTCGGTCTCTGGTGCTATACCTTCACTTACTGACAGGTAAATCATTTAGCTACATATTCTGTGATCTCCCTACGCATACCACTTTACCAAAAGTGTCTCTTCGGATCCTTATACATTTTAGTTGTGCCTTGATGTATTATGCACCTGGTGCGATGTGCTTCATCAAACAAATCCTTCTTCAGCTGTACATTAGCTGGTGTCACTAATCAACTTTTCATCTGAAGGCCTTCATCTGTTCCAATGGACTAATCTGCCTTGGGCTCTTTGGAAATATCCTCCTTTCGAGCTTGAATTCAAGAATCCTCTAGCTGTGCTCTAACTACTCTATCACTCCAAGATGGCTGCATCGACATAGCTCCCAAATATGCGCTACTCCCGCTAATTTCTGGCCTAAATTCAAATTGGCTAAGGGTGTGAAGATCTCAATACAATGATCACCTCAAAGCCGCAACCTGATGCCAGTGCTTCCTGCTCAAAGCGTCCACTACAACATTAGCTTTCCCCAGATGATACCGAATCACAATCTTGTAATCTTAGATGAACTTGACCCATTGTCGTTGTCTCTGATTAAGCTCTTTCTGAGAGAAGAGGTACTTCAAATTCTAATGGTCAGTGAACAACTCGATCTGTACTCTTCAAATTCTGATGGTCAGTGAACAACTCGATCTGTACTCCATACAGATAGTGTCTCCATGTCTTCAGTGCGAAGATTACTGCTGTTAACTCCAAGTCGTGCATGGAATAGTTCTGTTCATGCGTCCTCAACTGACGAGAAATGTACGCCACTACTCTCTGGGTTTGCATCAAAACACCTCCTAGACCCACTAATGATACATCTGCGACAAACATCCTATCTCTGCTCGGAATAGTCAACACCGTTGTTGTGGTCAACTTAGCCTTTAATGTCTCAAAGGCCTCCTGGCACTTCGTGCCCTAAACAAACTGTACACCCTTCTTCGTAAGGCATGTAAGTGGTGAATACTTCAAGAAGTCCTGAATGTACTTCCTGCAATAACTGGCCATACCCAAGAAACTACGAATCTCGGTAACTGTAGTCGGCGGCTCCCAATCAAGTACTGCCGTAACCTTAGCTGGGTCCACTGTAGTTCCCTCTCTGCTAATGACGTGGCCAAGAAATTTAACCTCAGATAGTAAAAATTCATATTTGCTAATCTTAGTGTACAACTGATGCTCCCGCAAAATTTTGCAGAGCCAATTGAAGATGCTGCTCATGCTCTGCCTCCGATCTCAAATAAATAAGAATATCATCAATAAACACAATCACAAACTAGTCCAAGTGCGGATGAAAAACCCAGTTCATCAAGTCCATGAATATCACGGGTATATTACTCAGCCCAAATAGCATGACAAGAAACTCAAAAGACTCAAACCGAGTCAGAAAGGCGGTCTTGGGAATGTCCATCTCCCGAACCCACAATCAATAAAAACCAGAACGAAGATCAATCCTCAAAAAATGCTGCGCTCCCCATAGCTGGTCATACAAGTCATAAATCCTCGATAGTGGATACCTGATCTGGATAGTGACCTTGTTCAACTCATGAAAATCTATACATAATCATATGCTACCGTCCTTCTTCTCCACAAAGAGGACCAGTGCTCCCACGAAAATAACTCCGAAGAATGAAACTCTGAGATAACAACTCATCTAGCTAAGTTTGTAGCTCCCTCATCTCAGCAGGTGCCATACGATAGGGTGCTCGGAATATCAGTATGGTGCCTGCTGTAGATGCATGAAAACAACCTTTCTCACTGGAGAAAATCTAGGTATGTCCTGAAAGACATCTGATACCCTGAGACAACTCTGATCTCGTTCAAATCTTCACCCTGATCCCAGACCATCACCCCCTCTATGTATGCTAGCAATGACTCCAAATTCTGGTCACCCTATGAGGTTGCTATTATCTATATAAACTCAATGGGTGCTCACAAGATGACTGTTTTAGCGAAAAAGTCGATACAGATATGGTAGGATGATAACTAATCCATACTAAGAATGACGTCGAAATCCGACATCCGCAAAATGATCAAGTAAAAGGTGAACTCAAACTCATCTAGACTGATGACACATCTCCTACATACACTCTCTAATAGGGACACCTCTCCTAGATGAGTAGGCACTGATAACATAATATCTGAATAATGTGCGACAAGCTAAAGCCTATCCATGAAGGCATGAAAGATAAAAGAATACAAAATTTCTGAGCTGTAAAGGAAATCACGAAGAAATCTTTGTTCGCACCATGATCACGAGGTACAATTGCATAAACTCTATCTGTGGAAGGCGGCTACTACGCTACTGGTGGTGGGATATAATGGGACCATCTGTCCCTTAGGAATCTCCTGCATATCATAAATCTAGCCTTCTGGCCCCTCAATCCTCGGAATAACATGTAGTTCCTCTATCCCATGCTACTGGCCATAATCACGACCCTGAGACTACTGACCCTAACCTCCGTCATGATGGTCCCCTGCTGGTGTATTGCGACAATCCTTCGTTCTACGTCCGATCTTATTACAAATTGTAACATATATCCCGAATCTTGCGCTGCTACGGCGCTCTCAAATCATGCTGTTCTCTCTTCTTACATTGTCCTTGTTGCTGATGGTAAAAATCCTTACCCCACTGGTGGGTTTCTCTAGATCTCACAATAGGTATTTTGCCCTTGACATGGTCACCACGCTGGTCATGACTCAATAATTAATTATAAGCATATCTCTCTGCTTTAATCGGACTAGCTCCAACTGTTTGTCGATGAAGTAAAACAAAATTCTCCCACATAAGTGATATTCGCTACTCCGACGAAAATCTAAAGTCGATGTCATTCTCCGATGCTATCCTCTATGCTGAATACATCTAACTTCTGCTCCGGGTCAACGTTAAGAAAGTTTTACATATTTCTTCCATTTATAGGCTACACATGAATCTAGTGTGCCCTAAAACTATGATGCTCTCAGTGTCTGATATCTTTCTTATCTTATAGAGCCAAGCCTCCTGCTCTGCGGATCTATCCATAACTAGTTATGGTGATAGTATAATCATTGGTATTGCCTCTTCGATAGGCATGACTGGTACAACTGGTGGTGGAACTCTTGAAAGTGGTACTGCTGACGGAAACAAATACGCCACTCACTCCTCAAGGGCTGTAAAATCTTACTACAAACAGTGCTATGAAGTCGATCAGATACTAATGCGGTTCGGCTCTGCTTGCCTAGCTCTCCAAGTATAAGGTTTACATCGACCACATCCTCGTCCCGATATTTTTAATATCAAGAGGAGAGCTTAATTGTCACAGTAAATGAGATCACAATTATATATATATATATATATA
>NC_033802.1:21854596-21854873 GCF_001876935.1 Asparagus officinalis | reverse complement strand
CACAATACGTATTTTTCATAGGGTGTTCCCTGTTTCTTACAAATTTGCTATCCAAAGGCAGAGACTCAGTCGAGCCGGCTTCATTCCCTAAAGACGACTCAAATAGCGGACTCAGTCGAGAAAGATATTGCTACTCAGCAATCAGCCGACACTTCCCCCCAGGGCGACTCAAAACATTACTTCTCAGCATAATTTTACCATTTATGATCATCATTATGACTCCATGTTGCCCGCCGACAAACCTCGACAGCTGTAGAGTCCCCATACCACAAAAGTG
>NC_033802.1:21848155-21854586 GCF_001876935.1 Asparagus officinalis | reverse complement strand
TCGATGGCTGTAGAGTCCCCATACCACAGAAGTGACCCCACGTCACTCGCCGACATGCCTCGATGGCTGCTGATTCCCCACGTCACTGAAGTGACCTGCCATCACTCACCAATCGACACGTATCAGGCAGAGGGTGACTTAGCCTCTAGCTCACCCCTCGCCGTCATCAAAGACCGTATTCTCACTAGATGTTGATTCGGCCCTTGGCGTCCTTTATAAATACATACACTATTAGTCATGAAAAAAGGTTGGATTTTCTTACTACCTAAAAACTCTCTAGACACATATTAGAAGAGCACGTCGTTCTTTTCTCACCTAACCCAAGTCCACCAGCTGACTTGACTGTCGGAGGTACCACGGGGGAACAAGCCTCGTACTCCTACGATTCTTGTGTGTTTAGGTGATTTTCCCACCACGAGCTCTAAGAACCAGGCATAAAGACGAAGAAGGAAAGAGGTCCCCTCTCAACAGTTCAACCTCTCGATGATCCAGCAACTCTGTGACTTCAACTGACTGTGTGATATTAGACATCAACAGTTTGGCGCCCACCGTGGGGCTACTTTCCTCTTTTTTGAGAAAAAATGACAGGTTCTGAGCAAGGAGTGGACCAATCTCCTCCGGGCCACCTCCTTCAAATTATGTAACCCAGGGTTAACTGGAGCAAACGGTGGACAGGCTCTCTTCATCTCTAAAAGAGCAATTTGCCGCCTTGACCAATGAGCTTCTCTAGCAATTTTCGCGGCAGTCGCGTGCCAATGAACAACCTCCACCATCTGGAGATTGACGATCAGGAACTCATCCCCTTGAAGCACCATGTAACAAACCGCGACCTCCTCCAAACCACTATAAGCAGGTGGAGGACCACCCCAAGTAACTAAACAATGGCAATAAAAGTCCCGGTCCTAGCCATTCAGGAGGACATACCAAAGGAGCGGGCTTTAGAAAACCGCACCGTCTTGACTCCCCAACCTCGTCAACCACTGCAGGAGTCTCTGGCTAAAATCGAGGATATAAACTGATATTGATGCTATTGAAGGAAATACCCTATTATCTGACAAGATAATGAAACACCCATTTGAGAAATTCATGATGCCTCACCTAGAGACATTTTCGGGCGAGGGAGATTCTTCGGAGCATGTCCAAAATTATTTTGATATAATGAGTATGCTCCAAGTATCTAAAGCAGTCCTATGTCGATGCTTCCCCGTCACCCTCAAAGGAAGTGCTAACCTCTGGTGGAATGCTCTGGAGAAGAGATCCATCGATAATTTTAAACAACTCAGCCATAAGTTCATTCATCATTTTCTAGTGGATACAAAACAGAAGCTCCATCCTCACATGCTGATCCAAATGAGGCAAAGACCAGGCGAAAGCCTCTGAGCCTACTCCAAGAGATTTAAAACGAAAAGGTTGGAAGTCAACGACCCTGGAAGTGCAGTCGCCATGTCGGCACTTGTAGCGGGTCTTCAGGACAATGAGTTGGCAGACTCCCTTGCCAAAAAGTCAGTCGCCAACTATGAATAGCTAATGTCCAAACCCCACGGATACATGGATATGGAAGATGCTCGGGCTTACAAGGCTTCAGCAAGAAGAATGGGGGCTTCGGATACCGCCAATCCGACCCCAACAGTTGTGGTCTTTCCTTCAAACCCTCCAGCGATAATGTCGACCCGGGACCATCAGAAGCCAGAATGGTGCAATGACCCTCCAAGGATCAACCCCCGCCCTAATCGACCCGACAGGAGGGATCAGCCAAGAAACCCAGCCCCGAAGGAGTCTTTGCCTATCTTCAACATTTCTCTTACTAACGCCTTAGCCGCGGCCCAGAAAGAGGGATACCTCAAAGATCCCACACCACGTATGGTATCGAACCCTAGAAGAAGGGATACGAGGAAATTTTGCCATTACCACCAAGACCATGGGCATCTCACTAACAATTGTCGAATCCTCAAGAGGAATATAGAAGATCTGATCGCGAGAGGATACTTGAAGAATATCGTGCCACCGGGACAACGTAGGAACTTTACTCTAACCCAAAAGGATAGAAGATCCCGCTCTTAGTCACCTCAACCCCGACCTCTTGTAAATGAACAGCCCGTGGAGACTACCTATAAGGGAGTCATCAATGTAATCAGTGGGGGCCTGACCATTAGAGGGTTGTCCAATGACGAACGGAAGAAATATGCTAGGAGAATGCTGCAAGTTGATCATGATTCTAAGAAGACAAGTATAGGAGAGCTCGTGTCCTTTAGTGATGAAGACCTACAGGGCGTCGAAACACCCCATGATGATCCTCTCGTCATCACCGCGACCATTAACGTATATCAAGTAAAGCGGGTTATGGTCAACACAGGAAGCTTGATAGATGTTCTGTACACTAGCGTCTTGGATCAGATAGGGATCGACATATCCCACCTGAAGCCTTGGAAAGCGCCCCTTATATACTTCACTGGTCATTCCCTTCTCCCTGAAGGAATGATAACTCTACTAATAACAGTAGGAGCTTCTCCTAAACAAGTCACATCTCAAATTCAATTACTGGTAATGGATTTAAAGTCGGCCCATAATATCATATTGGGTCGAACCTCTCCCCACTCCTTGCGGGCCATCGCTTCAACCTACCACCAGATTCTCAAATTTCCAACTCCAAATAGAATTGGAGTCGCCCGGAGCAGCCAGAAAGAGGCCAGGTCTTGTTATCTGCTCTTAGTCAAGGGATAGGGTGCTCAAGGCACTATGTCCATCAAAAAAGCTTGTTTCCAAATGGAAAATATGGCTGCGAAACCCAGGACGGAGCCAGTGGAAGAACTCTAAGAAATCCCTATCGACTCGTCCGGAATGAAGACTATCAAGGTAGGATCCGGATTGGTCAAAACTTTGAGAGGACTCTGATCGAGTTCTTGAAAGCCAACACAGATGTATTCACTTGGGAACCTGCTGACATGCTCGGGATTCCTTGTGAAGTCATAAGACATGAGTTGGCCGTGGACAAACATGTCAAGCTTGTCTGACAGAAGAAGAGACATCTTGGTCCAGATCGCCAGAAGGCGGCAGCGGAGGAAGTAAAGCGACTTCTCCGAGCTAACATTATTTGAGAAGTCCAGTATCCACAATCTTGCTAATGTCTCCTAGTGAAGAAAGCATTTGGCAAGTGGAGGATGTGTGTAGATTTCACTAACCTCAATAAAGCCTATCCCAAGGATAGCTACCGCCTTCATTCATCACCAATATAGGCACGTACTGCTACAAAATGATGTTGTTCGGGTTGAAAAACACTGGAGCCACCTATCAGAGACTCATAGCCAAAGTCTTCCAGCACCAAATAGGTAGGAACCTTGAAGTCTATGTGGACGACTTGTTAGTAAAATCCAAACAAGCGTACGCCCATATTTCCGATTTGAACGAGACTTTTTCAACTCTGAGGTGCTACCAGATGAATCTCAATCCAGCCAAGTGTGCCTTCGGAGTACAATCAAGAAAGTTCCTAGGGTTCATGATTACCCAAAGAGGAATTGAAATCAATCCTGAGAAAATTGCTACTATAGAACGATTACCTAAACCCCGTACGCTGAGGGAGATTCAAAAATTGAACGGGAGGGTTGTAGCCCTAGGACGATTCATGTCTAAATCTACAGAGAGAAACCTCCCTTTCTTCAAAGTCCTAAAAGGGAACAAGAACCCGAAAGAAGGTGTAACTTGGACAGCGGAATGTAAAGAAGCATTCCAAGATCTCAAAGCCTACCTGAGCAGTAAGTCGTTGTTAAGCCAACCTATGAAGGGGGAGACTCTGTTCATATACATAGTCATCTCCTCCGAAGTGGTGAGCTTTGTCCTCGTTCGAGAGGAAGAAAACATCCAGAAGCCTGTCTACTATGTGAGTTGAATCCTCCGAGTAGGTGAGCTCAATTATCCTTTTATAGAGAAAGCTACCTTCACTCTCATATTTATGGCCAGAAGACTCCGCCCCTATTTCTAAGCTCACGCCGTTATTGTCAGGACAAGCCTCCCTTTGAAGAAAGCATTGGGCAGCCCTACAACATCAGGGAGGATGAACGCTTGGGCAGTCAAGCTTAATGAACACGACATCCAATTCGAGCCCCGAATGACCATCAAAGCTAAAGCTTTGGCAGACTTCTTGATTGAATCGACTCCCAAAAATAATGAATCAAGAGTAGAATTGCAAACCTCACCGCCTTTATCGCCGGGGCTACAGGCAGCTCCACTGACTCATCGCATACTGGAGCATGATTCACCAGAGTATACTTCTTGGTGGAAATTACAAGTACATAGATCTTCAGGGGAAGCTGGCAGTGGAGCAGGAGCGGTCCTACTAAGCCTTGAGGGGACAACATATGAGCATTCCATCTCATTCAAGTTCTCGACTTCGAACAATGAAGCCAAGTATGAGGCTATACTCGCCGGCCTCCGAGCAGCTAAGGCTTTGAAAGCCGAAAGCCTTTATATCCTAGCCGACTCACAACTGATAGTTCATCAGATCAATAGACACTATGCCACCAAGGACCCTAGGATGGCCCTATACCTCAAGGCTACCAAAGATCTTTTATCAAACTTTCAAAAATCCAAGGTAGTCCAAGTCCCCCGGGCCCTCAATGCTCGAGCAGATGCTTTCTCCAAGGTAGGATCGATAAGTTTAAGAAGGAGGTCCGGACCCATCTATATGGATACGTTGGAACATCCCAGTATTTCCAAACCACTGAAGAATGTCATGGAAATAGATGACCCCATGCCGCTATGTTGGCTTGATCCTATACTCCTTTACTTAACAGAAGGAGTCTTACTAGAGGATCGGGTTGAAGCCAAGCGATTGCTGAGGAACTCCCGTCATTATCTCTTGGTAGAGGATCAGCTCTACCGAGTGTCCTATGTTAGGAACAGCATAGGGCCCGACTTGCGATGTCTGCGGCCACCCGAAGCCCTCTATGTACTCAGAGAAATTCATGAGGGTATATGGGGGAATCACCCAGGAGCTTGAACCCTAGCTCAAAAAGTTATCCGGCAGGGTTATTATTGGCCGACCATCTTAGCCGAGTTGACTAAGCTCGTGTCTCATTGTCAAAAGTGCCAATATTTCTCATTCATCTCCCGGACGGCCGTGACCGAGTTAACCCCCATCTTGAGCCATGTACCTTTCGTCCAATGGGGCTTGGATCTATTGGGGCCCCTCCCTTTAGCTTTAGGGCAAAGTAAGTTTCTTATTGTAGCAATCGACTACTTTACTAAGCGGATCGAGGCCGAACCATTGGCCAAGATTGGTGAGAGCAATGTCATTAACTTCGTATGGAAATCTATTGTTTGTCGCTTCGGTGTGCCTCGGTCACTTATCATTGACAACGACACTCAATTTAACAGTAAGGGTTTCCACGACTTCTATGAGGAATACAACATTCACCTCAGATTTTCCTCGGTAGCACACCCAAAAATCAAATGGCCTTGCAGAGGCTGCCAACAAGTGCATCCTCCATGCACTAAAGAAGAATGTGGACACTACCGTAGGACGTTGGGTCGAAGAATTGCCAAGCATCCTATGGTCGTACCGAACAACCCATAAGAATTCAACTGGGAAGACTCCCTTTAAGTTAACATATAGGGCCGAAGCAGCCAACTATTTGACTGCAACACTTTGATGAAGACCTGAACTCAATAGGCCTTCGAGTCGGCCTTGACCTTCTGGACAAAGTAAGGGAGAAAGCACTCCATACTCAGGTCATTAATCAGCAGCGGATCGCTCGACATTACAACATGAAGATTCATCCCAGAAGATTCACAGTTGGGGACCTTGTCCTTCGCAAAGCAACCTTCGACAAAGATACTCGGCAAGGCAATATGGCTCATTATTAGGAAGGACCCTACATGGTTATGGAGGAGTTCAGAGCCGGCACCTACCGGTTGAGAGCTTTTGATGGACGAATCCTCAGTTACCCATGGAACATTAAACACCTAGGATGGTATTTCCTTTAAAAATTCCAGTTTAATCTCTTGAATTTTGAAAATTCCCTATGAAGAAAGCGTGCCTTAGATAATCGATAATATATGTGATGAAAAGGCTTTAGCCAAACTTTTGCGTCACCATAATAACTAGAAAATGGAAGACCTAGTCACCTAGGCACTCGACTCCTCAGTCGGTAAAAAGACCTTGGTACCTTCTCAGGGTAAAACCAAGGCACAAACCTTCGGCCGACTCCCACAGTCGCCTCTCGGCCCTAGGGGAAAATGGAAGCCCTAGTCACCTAGGCACTCTAATCCTCAGTCAATAAAAAGACCTTGGTACCTTCTAGGGTAAAACCAAGGCACAACCCTTCACCCGACTCCCACAGTCGCCTCTCGGCCCTAGGGGGAAATGGAAGACCTAGTCACCTAAGCACTCGACCCTCAGTCGATAAAAAGACCTTGGTACCTTCTCAGGGTAAAAC